>NW_009259179.1:141932-188265 GCF_000687185.1 Egretta garzetta | reverse complement strand
AGGAGTAGGGAAGTGATCGTGCCCCTGTACTTGGTGCTGGTGAGGCTGCACCTTGAATACTGTGTTCAGTTTTGGGCCCCTCACTACAAGAAAGATATTGCATTGCTGGAACATGTCCAGAGGAGAGCAACCAAGCTGGTGAGGGGTCTGGAACACAAGTCATACGAGGAGCAGCTGAGGGAACAAGGGTTGTTTAGTCTGGAGAAGAGGAGGCTGAGGGGAGACCTTGTCGCCCTCTACAACTACCTGAAAGGAGGTTGTAGTGAGGTGGGTGTCAGCCTCTTCTCCCTGGTAACGGACAATAGGATGAGGGGAAATGGTTTGAAGTTGCACCAGGGCAGGTTTAGGCTAGACATTAGGAAAAACTTCTTCACCGAAAGGGTTGTCAGGCTCTGGAATGGGCTGCCCAGGGAGGTGGTCGAGTCCTCATCCCTGGAGGTATTTAAAAGGATAGGTGAGGTGCTTAGGGACATGGTTTAGTGGTGGGATGTCAGGGTTAGGTTAAAGGTTGGACTTGATGACCTTAAAGGTCTTTTCCAACCAAAGTGATTCTATGATTCTAATACAGCAGATAGCCCCATGCTATCACAAGTACAAATGACTTGGATGTGTGGTTCACCAAAAAGGGAGCAAGGGTGTGGGATTTAGGAGAACTAACATGCTTCCTCTTCTCTTTCCAGCAATCATCCTTTCCTAAACATAATGCAAACAAAATTGGGAGGATGGGGAAGATTACATCCCTAACAAGATTCTTCATGACATAGTGTCATGAATTATCACAGAGGAATTGCAGCCAGATAATATGCAAATAGTCATTAGTATTACAGAATACGTTATCAGGGCTTCTTCATTCTCGCAGGTTAGGAAAACAACTGGCTGGCCATCAGAGAATGAGCAAACAGTTCCTTGACACCTTCTTCCTCATTCCACATCCCCCCTCCCACCTGCTCTCATTTCTTCTCTCTGATTGCTCCGATGTCCTTTTTGATGAGGTACTAATAACAGCAAGGGTGCTAACCTACTTCTCTTCAAAATGTTAAAGTCACAGAGCATTGCCACGGTGCCAGGGGGCAGCTGCTGGTCAGGCAGTGGGTTACAGCAGAATGAGAGGGAGCGCACTCGCAAATTTTCTTTGGTTTTGCTTTGCTCTTTTCATTTGTGTTCAGGCACAAAGGAAACTGAGAGCAGGAAGGGGGAAGAGGAGAAGACATTGTTCAGAGAAGAACAGAAAAGAGCAACCAGTTGAAAACATTGGCACAAGCAGTTTCCAACCTGGCACTGTTTCATGTTTTGTGCGGATTACTCGCAGAGCATTTCTGAGCATGCCTCTGGGGTTGATAAGATGCAGTAGCAGCAAAGAAACTGGAGCCCAAACTCCACTCCCAGTGAAGGAATGAAAAATGAACTCTGTGTCTTCAAGCTTGCATGACTTAGCCCGATGGAGCGGGTTATTCTTTTACAGCTATAGCTGTTCTTTTCCCCATTTAGGAATGTCCTTCAGGAAGAACATAGCAGTAGGGCTAGCAAGCTGCAAATACCACGTTTTTATGTTAATGGCTAGCAACCCTTCTTATTTCTTTAAAAAGCAGTAAAAAACTGAACTCTATTTAGTGAAATTTGCTCATTTAAAATGGAGAAATAAAAGGTTGTAGCTCTGTTCTGCATATTGTCACAAGAAAGAAATATTTAGGAATATAAACCAAAATAGTTCAAAAGAGGTCATTCGACAGAAATCGAATGTTTCATATTGCTTTTAACTACGTGGACTAAACGAGGGAAGTTTTGGAATGAAATGTCATTACAAGACAGGTCAGAGTGATCGGTCACTAAAACATTGCCCTCACTCTGCATTTTCTGACAATGTAAGGTACTCTCTTAGATCTGATCTACCCCGCTCTCTCTCACACATGCACGCATGCAGAGGATATTTTCTAGGTAATTCTTACATTCCAGTTCGCTTGTACTGAAAAGATGTCAGAAAAAAAGTCAAGTTGGCAAGTCTATTTTGTGAGTATATGTGCTTTCTTCCTATGCAGGTATGAACAGCCTACATCTAAAATGGTCTCTTTGGGAAGAAAAAAACCAACATCCTTTGTGTTAATTTAAAGGTATAGAAGAATTACTTATTCCTTTCCCTAAATTCAAAGAATCAAACAGCTCCAGCCTTGTACTTTGGGCAAAAAGAATATCCGCTTGCCGTACTTTTTATTTTGTATATATCAGAAAGGCCTGATCTGTTATTAAACCCAGCTGAATACATGTGTTTTACTTCACATGAGCCTTCACTGTCTCGCCTCTATTGCAATTGCTGTGAGATAGGTTCTAAGACATTAGCCAAAAGCAATGTTTTCTTAAGAAAAGGGCCGAGAACTACCTAATCTCTCTGAAAATTGTTCTGAGAACTCATTTATTTAGCCCAGGAATCTTCTGTCAGATGCCAATAACATCCACAAAGACTTGAATCAGATTATGTGAAAGGACTTTCTCTCAATAAAATTAAGGTTTGAACCCCTCTCTGGTACATTGTTCCTGCCAGCAGCTCCTTGAATTTTAAATGTGCTCTCCCTGGTGACTTTTGGAGATGTCATTTCCCTGGTACAGCTCACAGAAGTCCTTGAGAATATGGGCTCGCTACTGTCTTTTTATTTAGGAAAACGGGAAAAGCATGTTAAAAAGACACATGAAAATCAGGCATACCTATTTATGTACAAGAATATTAAGACACAAGTGGGCCCCTAGAGTTTACCTACTGCACAGCCACGGCTAAGCACCATCTGCTTTACATAGGAGCAGCTTTCTAGGGCATCAGTGCGGTGGAAAATGGAGCATGGTGCAGAGATGCTAACACTGACTTGTCCACATTGTATATGACAGCACCATGCAGAGAAAATTGTTTGGTCCTTAGCACCTCTCAAAAGGGCTTGATAACTCTGTAGCAGCTTAGGAGCAGCTGTCCCTGCTTCTGTTTCCACAGGTAATGCAGACTTTGGTAAGCAAGCTTCCCTGCATTGAGAGGGACAGACCATGCCTTTAGTCTCTCTGCAAAGGCTGCCCCTCCTTCCATATCTAATCAGCTCATTTTGGAAGAACTGGTTTGTCAGGCCCTATATTAATGTTGAGCTAGTTGGTTTTGTACTGGGATATCAGCTCTTCTTCTGCTGTCTTACAGGAACTAGAGTCACCATCTGTCACATCTCCATACAGTGAATTCTGTGCTGCTAACAGTCTGGCTATCGCTGACTGCAGAGTTCATAGCACTGCTATTTCAACGAACAACCATTATCTGGGACCCTCTGTCTATACAGATGTAATTTAAACACTTCTAAGGACTGTGTTTGTGCTCCAGAGAACCAATCCACAACGTTCTACTGATCTTGGAGTTTGATGCCAAGTCCGAATCTGTTATTCATAATCTCGAAGTCATTTGTTCCGTGGCATATCCAGCACATGTTCTCAGACCCCCTCTCGAGTTCAGTACCAATGGTTCTCTCTGACCACCTTTGCACTTCCAAAACAAGTCTCACCCCCAGTGTTGAAACCTAGCTGGTAGACTTCATGATACAAACAATATTGTCAGCTGGGTAAATGAAGCTGTCCAGAGATACTTATTTTCCATCTTCAGAGGGGAATGGTGGCAGAAAATTCTCTCTCTTGGACTCCTCTGAGCTTGAGTTTATATCATGATCTTAAAGTCAATCTCATGATTTTCCAGTACGTCTACTTGCCAATCACACAGAGGAAACGTATCCTCCTCAGCAAGGAAGACTGCTTATTAGGCTTCACAATTCAACCAAAGGCCAAACAAGAACAGGAAAGATCGGATAGAGTCATATTATATCCTTTTTCTGATGAAAACATTTGTGTTGGCTACCGTCCTAAGAACTGTCAAAGTGATTGCTGTAGGAGCGTACCATATGGATTTATGATCTACTTCTGTTCAAGTGGAAATACTGTATGCACTCCCTTGAAAAGGATTGGGAATTGGTATTTTGACAGAACACCTCAGAAAAACACTATGTCACGAAACACAGTACAAAATAAAAACAATATAGTAGTTAATGGTTCTTTTATTTTACATTTTCTTTCTTCCTTGAGAAACAATGTAGTTTCAAAGTAGCTTATGTATAAATCTCTTTAAAAAATCCCTCTTTGATATCACTCCATTTCCTCTCCTTTGCCTTTCTCTCTTTGCTTCCTGTGCTCCTTTATGGGGTTTAGCAAGTTTCAGTAGAGTTCCTCTGCTGCTGTGAATCTTAATGCTGTTCTCAGGCAGCATTTTCAATCCATCAGAAACTGTACAGCTGCATATGTGCACCACAGCAGGAAGATTTATGGGTTCCTATTTTTAGGATTTCATGTTTTGGCACCTCCATGCTGTTCATTTGCCCAAACTGTATTCTGATAATTAAACCTTAAGACCTAAATTATAATGTACTTAGGGATGTTCAGCCAATGAAGTAATACTATTTTCTGAACATTTCTTGCTTGCATGAATTTATAGATGAAATAGCTTTCTTGTGAAGTAAAGATAGTATAATGCTATATTTTTCATTTTGAAAGGAAAACATACATTGCTTTTTACTAATCTTTCAATATACAGTTATGTTATTTTTTGTTATTTTGATACATTTTATATATGTATACACTTGATTTCAATGATACAATAGTTTCTAGCTTGAAAAACTCTGCATGAGGATTTTTTTAAACAGACACACCATCTTGGGGAACCTCCTTTGTAGAGGCTAAGCAACAGTTGAAGATACGAAAGGAAAGCAGCAGAATAAGTTTTATGCCAAAATGGCATTGCCAGCCACTGGAAACTGTTTTGTCTGTAAGCTGAATCCAAGCTTGCTTATGTTAGTATCCATCTTGCATTTTGGCACATAGTATCTTTCTTAATTAGCCTTGTTTTGCAGTCTGTCTTAAAACAATACACTCAACCTTTAACTCTTTTGCCACCCCTAAGTGCTGTTTACCTTAACATAATACAAGAAAATCACTTAATGATCATCGCATGCAGTCTCATTTTACCTAGAAGTTGGGTTCTCAGTTATTTATGTCGTGGTTTAACCCAGCTGGCAACTAAGCACCACACAGCCGCTTGCTCACTCCCCCCTCCCTCAGTGGAATGGGGGAGAGAATCGGGAAGGAGAAGAAAGGTTAGAGCCACGGGCTGAGATAAAGACAGTTTAATAAGAGAAAATAATAATAATAGTAATAATGAGAATGGTAACAGAATATACAGAATATACAAAACAAACGATGCACAACGCAACTGCTCACCACCCGCTGACCAATACCCAGCCCATCCCAAGCTGTGATCAGTCCCTGAGCAGTGATCAGTCCCCAAGCAACTGACCAACCAACCCCCCCCGAGCATGACGTTATATGGTATGGAATAGCCCTTTGGTCACTTTGGGTTAGCTGTGCTAGCTGTGCTCCCTCCCAGCTTGTTATGCACCTGGCCGAGCAGGAGAAGCTCAAAAAGTCCTTGAGTAGTCTGAGCACTACTTGGCAACAACTAAAACCATCAGTGTGTTATCAACATTCTTGTAGTACTAAATCCAAAGCACAGCACTATGCTAGCTACTATGAAGAAAATTAACTTTATCCCAGCCGAAACCAGGACAATTTAGTACATATTGATTAATAATATAGCACAACATTGATTCTCATCCACAAATTACCACCAATTTTCTTGACTGAAAGTGTTAAGAGTGAAAATGAAATTGTTTGAAAATGTTTAAAACTTTTGCGTTAAGATGGTGCTATTACAAAGTTAAGATTTTTTTTTTTTTTAAATGGAAGACCACTTTAGGGCTCATGAAAAATGAAAATGAGAAACAGAGGAGAAATCCTTGATGCAGAACGTAGAAAAAAACAGAGTTCAGTAAAGCAGCAAGAAATTAAGCCATTTGAATCCAAGAAACCTGTAATGCAGTGAGTTTAGGACTAGGGGAGGACTAAGTTAAATTTCTCATCTTATTAGGATTATGCATATTGAATGAAGAAATAGAATAGAACAGAAAGCAAGTCTTACTAACAGCTCGGAATTCCCAGGCATTGAAATGAGATGAGGGGATGAGAAAGGCTGAACTGGAAAAGGCTAAAAAGACACATTTGGGGCATGTTAATACAGACAGTACTGTAGGCTGAATCCTCCCCCTCCAGTTAACACACAGGGAAACCTGGACATGAATCTTTGTCCTTCTCCATTTAATGGGAAAATAGCTTGTTCTGTAGCCCTGTCTCCTTTGCTTATGGGACAATAAAGAAGGCACTTGTTAAATCTTTACTTTGAGAGAAAAGTAGACATCAGAGACTAGAAAAACTCAATGGTGTGAGAAGGGAAGTAGTTGTAAAGAATCATGGAAACATTATCTGGCTAAGTGAACCAGAATGATCGCCAAAACTGCTGTCTTTATTTCTGCTTCACTGCCAAGCCCTGCAACTAGATCCCTTATCATTCTCCCACCTGGCCTCCTGCATAAAAAAATGTAAAGAGAATTAATCGCAGAAGATGGGTTCTTCCTTTCAGTCCTGAGAAATTTAGGTAAAAATGATACACTGCATTTTTGGCCTTTACTACCTTTTCTAGAAATCCCAGGGCTACCACAGCCCAAGGGTAGTGATGCCAGTGTGAATTCATAGAGCTGTTTAACTAACAAGGTAAAAGTGTCATGAAAACCTTCTGTGAATCCCAATTATTCTGCCTGGTTTTGGAACAGATCTTTCTGAACAGAAAAAAGGAGAAGGTTGAGGGCATCCTTGTGCAGACAGTAGCTCTTTTCTCACTCCCCACTGTGGTTTCCAAGGTGCTGCCATTTGGACGACTGTATCATGCATTTCTTACTGTAAGGTACTGCTGGGTTGCTTTCCACTTTCAGAACTAGGGATAATACCACCATTTTCAAGTGAACATTTTTTCAAATCCATTTGGTAGGAAGTAGTAACTTTTTCCTTCTGGAGATGCAAAGTTTCCATGCACTGGGAACTTGGGAGCTGGAGGAGCTCTAAAACTAAGTTATGAAACAGTACTATGCTCAAAATGACCCAAACTCCATCTAAAGCCAAAAGCAAAATATCTCTGATACCTGAGAGCATTAGTAAGTTATTCTAGATTATCAGGTTCATTTTCAGGTAGTAGTTTTAATATATGAAATGAACCATATCTGAGAACATGCTGTTGCTTCCTAGTGTGATACTACTGTTTCTGGGCTTATATAGGTGTGTTTCATGGCTCAAATACTCTGAGAAGATTTTTTTTTTCCCCAAAACAAATCCTCTCCCCATTTTCCATTACCAGAATGGGAGTGAGTATATTGCCTGTGTATGTCTTATACAGCTCTTTTGTTTTGAGGCTTTTCAATCTGGATCTCTTGAGAACCTCCTGAGACTGATGACTAGCCTGCTGACAATGAGCCCAGGTGATCTAATAGACCCAAACATCAACAAACAGGATTATGGAGGTGTGAAGTGAAGATATCTGCTATTTCATGTTATGAATTTTTAAATTATGTCATTTCATGGAGATTTCAAGTCAGCCATGAATGACCATGTAATCCAAAACAATCTATGACTGGATGGCTGGAAAATGAGCTGAGAAACTAACACATCTGAGTTTCATCATGGACACACAGTAGTGAAAAACAGCTTTCATGAAGGACAACGCCTCCTATGCTGCTGACAACTCTTTCTTTGCAAAACAAGGGGTCTGACGTGCATCACAAGTCAACAGGTCAGGGGAGGTGGTCCTTCCTCCCTTCTCTGCACTGGTGAGGCCACACCTGGAGTGCTGTGTCCAGTTCTGGGCTCCCCTGTACATGAGAGACATGGATATACTGGAGACAGTCCAGTAACAGCCACAAAGATGATTAAGGGACTAGAATATCTCTCATATGAAGAATGGCTGAGAGCTGGGACTGTGCAGCCTCACGAAGAGAAGGTTCTGGAGGGATCTTATCCATGTATGTAAATACACGAAGGGAGGATATAAAGAAGATGGAGCCAGGCTCTTTTCAGTGGCGCTCAGTGACAGGGCAATAGGCCATGGGCAGAGACTGAAACACACAGGGTTCCCTCGGAAAATCAGGAAACACCTTCTACTGTGAGGGTGACCAAGCACCAGCACAAGTTGCTCCTTGGAAGTATTCAAAAGCTGTTTAGACATGATACTGGGCAACTGGCTCTAGGTGGCCCTGCTTCAACAGGGGATTGGACCAGATGACCTCCAGAGTTCCCTTGCAACCTCAACCCTTCTGTGGTTCTGTGAACAGCTGGCACTGCTGGGTACCTCCAGCCAGCAGACAGATTGTGTTTCAAAGGACTTCACATTCCAAGTGTCTGAGCTTAGTCAGTGCTTTTGAGGAGAAAGCCTTTTGCCCCAGTAGAAACCCCTGTCTCTGTTTTCTGCATATTCACTCCAATAATTCAGGCAAGTGCTTTTTTTCTTCACTACATAGCATGTCAAGAGTAGAATAACACTGCAGCTCTGCTTAAAGAAGACCTAGTTGCTTTAGTTTGGGAACAACTGTGGAAAGATAGGTTTAAAAGTCCCTGCTCTGGTTTTCAGTGCTGGAATTTAAAGAAGTACATGACACAGCAATTGTATAAGTTGCTCAGATACTTACACCATCAACTTCCAAAGAGATGGTTGGTACCAATCTATATCCATCTATTTGACTGGTAACGAGATATAGTAGACTGAGCATTGAGATGCATAGGGAAACTAGTTATTGTTTAATTCTAGTTAGGTGACAGCACAAATCCTACCCATGCCTTTATTTCCTTTCAGCAAAATAAGAATGTTTCTCTATGTCACATTGTTGTATTACTTGATATTAGACAGAGAAAATGCTAGATGCATCGTGAGTACTTCTAGTGTTATCAGCCCGTTATTACATGTGCTACATAGTGAAGGGGATTTTAAAACAGATTTTCAGATTAAGTGATCCTGATATTCTCTTCTGTCCTTAAAAATGTGTAAATCCATTTGACTGAAGTTACACTCTTCAGGAAAGAGGGCATCTAAGGAGGGTGTTCCACAGTCCTTTATTTACCAGGAGACTATTCCTTCCTAAATTGAAAAGTTCAGGGCATCCCTGCAACAGCTAATATCCATATATGAGGTCTATTACAAAAGCTAGAAAACTATTATTGCAAGGTAACATGGATAATTTATCAAAACAACATATTTATGGGCGAGAATATTTATGGCAATGTAACCTATGGACAGCAAATCTGCAGAGCTGTCATTGCATCCTTTGAGACCACTAATCAAAGTTGGCAGAAGGGACCAAGGTATAAAGAATATACTTTCTCAGAGTCCCCCGGCTAGATTGTAGACAGGATTTTTTTTGTGCTCTAACCTTCATCTTGTCTAGAGGTGACAGGAGGACAGTTGTTATTAGCTATAGAAGACTTTCTGTGAGCTTGGTTTGTTGGTGCTTCCTCTTTTCTGGCTTTATATCAATGACACATAATATCTCCAATGTCTCAGGCAACTCCTTTGATCATTATTGTATTCCAAAAAATATGCACCACGTGCATAAAATGTCAACAATTATTTAAGCACAATATCCTGCACTGTACAATAAAAACACTGACTACATGCAGAAGATGAGGAAATCTTCATTCTCTCTTTGAAATATTGTATTAAATAACCCTACAATGCCTTATTTCTATTTAAAGTCACACTAGTTGCTTCAGGGCATAATTGGCTGGTTCATTCTTCACTGCTGCCAGTTGTTTTACAAAATCATAAACCTGACTATATCTCTGTAGTCTCTGGTAATGCACAGGTACTGATGGGATTATGTTTTGTGAGAGTTCTCACGTTAATGACACAGACACTGAAATTTTTACTAAATCAGGGGATGTCTTTTTTGTTCTGTTGTGATCATAGTTTGGAGAAAGTTTGTACTATGACAGTTTTCAAATCCATTTGAAAACCAAGGGATATTTGTGTGAATTCATTAAAAACATATTCATTTCTTTTATAACCGTGTCTAATTATTTTCATTTGAAGTTGAATACTTATTTGCATTACTGCTGTTAACTATATATTGCTGGTTGGCATGAATAACTGAACAGAGAAAGGAAATAAAACCATGAAGTTCTAAGCTGATGTAAACTTCTTCTAAAAAGAGAAACAATAAGTATTTGTGTTATCTGTATACACCTATATATAGAATTTAATGCAATTACCATTGGCACCATGCCCAATAAAAGCCTGCTATTAAAAGCCACAGTTTTTAGGCTGCACCATGATACATGTATACCTGCTTTAATTCTTTCATAATTATTAAATTGTTCACAAGTTATCAATGCACTTTACATGCTAACATAAATATACATCTGGCTTAAAGATAGGACAATTTTATCTGACATATTTTAAAAATCTCAATTCTTAAATCAATTTTAAATCTGTCCAAAAGAGTCAGCTATATTATTTTTAAATTTACTCACTGCTTTGAGTGAACAGAAGCATGGGACTTTTTGTTCTTTCTAATATATTTCTCCAACAGCCTTCAAAGCATGGCAAGAATCGCTTTTAAACAAAGGATCCCTGTAGTGTGAAGAGCAGTTATCTCCATGTAATTAGAAATACATGCCTTTTTAGTTCACTAAAACAATTAAGGCAGAGTAAATATTGGGGACGTATGTACATTAATATACATTCCTATTTAAAAGAAAAATTTAATTTCATCTGCATTGCTGCTTTCATGCTTCTTGTGTAGCTATATCTTGAGATTTAAAATCCTTTATGTTGCAGATAGTTGCAATAACTGACACTTTCATCTCCCAAGTCCTACTTGGCTTCCTTCTCATTTCAATCATCTCAGGCCATTGCAGTTTATGAAGACAAATACATGTTTGAACTTTCTGTTGACTAGAATGCTTCATTAATTATGTTTATATAACATATAATAACTGAACAGAGGATGATGGAACAGTTCTAAAATGCGGTCTAGGAGCCTTGAAAGAAATACAGAAATGAAGACTTTTGGAAGGGGTGCAGAGGAACTTTGGGAATAAGGCTTAAAAGACAAGTATTTTCAGTGTTGTAATGTAACATGAGCACGCATACCTTGGTGGCTGATGTTAATGGCAGTGATAGAGGCTACAGGCTTCTCAGCCTCTTTTGGTACCTCTGTGATGAGAATTGATAGTAGGTGACACTAGAAGACTGCTCCAGAGGCTCCTAATGGTTTCTATTGGCTCCTTTTCTATTTAAACTTGGGTGATGGTGGAGCAGGAGTGGAAGTTTTTTATTTACAAGAATAAATTATTTTCTAAAAAAATTGTCCTCAACTTGACTGTGAACA
This sequence comes from Egretta garzetta, assembly GCF_000687185.1. Classification (NCBI taxonomy): domain Eukaryota; kingdom Metazoa; phylum Chordata; class Aves; order Pelecaniformes; family Ardeidae; genus Egretta; species Egretta garzetta. The sequence goes on along the minus strand of NW_009259179.1, from coordinate 176,938 downwards.
AACACATGAAATCTTGAAATGCTCACAAACTGATAATCAGAAAATGTGTGTGAATTTAATAATCATATGTATTTGGCTTGCCAAACAGACGGCTCAGAAGAAATAAAAGTAACACTGTTTTTATGAGTCAGAAATTTGTCAGGATTGCATATTCCTCACAAACAGCTTTACTTGTCACATCATCAGTTTCCAAAAGTTCTAAATTTCTGGCCTTCTAAGTAATTTTTATTATTTCAGGAGAGCCCTAAAATTAGAGGGCCATCAACATGAGAGACTATAGATCAGTTTAAATGGTAACAGGAATTAGGTTCACTCTCATTGCTTTTACTAAGCTATTTCCCCAACACCATTTCTTTGGCCTTTTCCTCCCTTCTCTTCATATCCCTTCCAGCTTTTCCCTTTTACCACATGCAATTGTCTCCACTGTTAAGGTTTTTCACAGTCTGCATCATTTTGGAGTCCTTCCTGTGTAAAGAGGTTATGTCATGATGATTATCAGTTTTCATCTACCGCTTCTGATTTTTTCCAATAGGTGGTAAAAGAGGAATACACCTAGATAAGGTCTGCCAGGTGTTGGCAGCAAGAGTAGACTGCATCTCATTAAGTTTATTGTATGGTTTCCACAGAAATAATTTAGCGATGTAAAGATCAGTAGTGTCAGTGAGTGATGCAAAGTCAACATAACTGTAAGAGAATTGACACTACTGTAGCAAATGCACCTTGATGAATATCTTTAAAATTGTGGATTTGAAGAGTGGTCTATACTGTGATGATATACGAACTGAAAGAAGATTGTTTTGTGACCTTTCTGCATAGTCATCCTCTTCAAAGAATGTGAGTGAGTGTGGGTTTTTTAATCATGTATATGCCAATAAATACATTTCAGGTTAATTTTTCCTGTACCACCCAAATTGTCCAACAAAATCCAAACTGCACTCCCAGTTGAACTAGCTGGGCTTTGTGAATCAAATTATCACTGGTGGGTTGTGACTGAAGAGGTTACAGCATCACAGCCATTTGCTTGGCTGCTAACAATTGTTAATCAACCACTTAATACCACTTTCTGACATTAACTTTGATACCAGGCAAAGCAAGTTAAGCTCTCTGTAAGAGAGAGCCTCTCACTCAGTTAGCTGGGAATATATTTATAAGGCATGAAAATAGTGTGTCGAGATTTCAATATCATTGGTAAGCATTATGGATGAGGAAATAACCCCCACCAGACATGTCAGGAAGTGATTTGCTCTCAGTAATGCAGAGGGATTACAGTGTACAAAGAAATAATGTGCTTTGAAACTTCAGTAGGAAAGACTTTTTTTCCTTGAGAGAAAGATGTGCATATCCTTATGAATTAAATGCACTTCAGCACAGGGCAGAGGGGGGGGGGAGGGAAATTCAGTGCACGCCACAGAGAGCTGCAGAGTGTATTTTTGCCCTGTAAAGGGGTTGTACATGGTCTGATAAGGAATTTCAGGGTGTGTGACTGGACTGGGGGTGACGAGGGTGTAGAAAAGGGTTACAATTTACATCTGCTGTGCTCCCTTCTAGTTTGGCTGGGTGTGTGGAAACTAGCTGTGTTACCCAATGCTCCAGAGAGTTAGAGGCCATCGGAGTCCTTGAGAAAAATGCCACAAAATGTCCCAGTAGGAAACCCAGTTCTTGCCTGCCTGCCTGTCCAGCCAAGGCCTGAATGGTGCGTGCTCATGGTGGAGTCTTCATGTTGATTGAAAACTGTTGCTGATAGACATGTTTAAGCCCACTGCTGAAATGTAATATTGGGCTTTCAAAGATTTACAGTGTGCTGTGTGAAAGTTGCTTTGAGAACTTCACTTGGAAAGGGATGTTTTTGGATTCTCTTGCAGTATTTCAGATTGGTTGTCAAATATTACTGCAAAATCTCCATGAATTTTCATGGTGTCTCCATTTCTCGGGAAGAAGCAAGAAAATGCTAAGCCTTAAATCTTCTTGCAGCTTTCTCTGTATCAAAATATCAACATGACACAGAGCTCTCCCTTATGTCTATGAAGGAGCACAGTCATTAATGAACTTGAACCACTGTAAAACAGGTTAGTCTTCTACAGTAATGAGTGCAGTTTCTTTGGGCACTGCAATAATGGAATGTATATGCTAAATCTGACCTGCAGATAAGGTGAATTTAATTGGAAAATCATCATTGCCATATTTTAAGTAGGAGAGATAAAAGTTGAAAAAGAGAAACAATAACTAGCAGAGTCTGGAAGCAGTCTAGATTAGAGATTGCACATGACGTAGTCCTAAAATATTTCAGTCAGGAGTAGGTAAAGATGGATGATATATTTTAGCTAAACACTTTTTTTTTTCCTGCCATAAGAGGTAAATGTAGCTCTAATGACTCATTTGGCAAATTTGATTTCTTTTTCAAATTCTTCTTCTAAATTTCCTTAAACACTCCTACCTACCAGAATTAGTTCGTTGTTTTCAAACAAGCTGCTTTAACCTGGGAATGCAAAAGAATGTTTTCTTCTGAACTGAACTGAAATCAGTTAAAATGTTTCATTCAGACTGAAATTTTTTATGATGTTTGGATTGATTTTTATTTTGAAGCAAATTCAAAAGGATTGCAAAAAATCTAACCTGCTAGTAAATTAAAAGAAATTCCATAAACATCTTAGTTATTCACCTGCCAGAGTGGTAGAAAGTTACTGCTGTTGTGGTGATAAGGTTGGGTTAGTTTCTAGAAGGGAAAACATGAAGGAAACTAGACTGCAGATCAAATAAGAGGGATACTGAAAGAAAAATTGGGAAAATCCTTCTGCTTCTAATGGAAGGCTGCAAGAATTGGGCTGGCCCTAGCAAGACTGAGATAATGATAAAAGTGGGTGTAATACAAGTTTTTAAACTGTCGAGGTCTGTTAGAAAGTTCAGCCTCAAAATGCATCTGGAAAGAGTCCTAATCCCCTCTTCCAGTGAAAACAAAGAAATAATCCAGACTTTAAAAAATGTACAGATCCCACTTAGACGTATATATGTATATATCTTAACTTTCATCTCTGATAATCAGTTGCTGCTGAAACTTGAATTTTGAAAGACAAATATATTTTGATATTTTATTGAGATCACAGGATTTTTAAAACCTGGCTCATAATCTCCTCTGCTCATCAAACCGGGTACAATACTTTCAACGCTATATACGTTTCTAACTATTTGCTAACAGGCAGGTACTAGACTACTAAAAATTGCCGTTTTTTAAGATTTTGAGTTAAAGATTGATAACCTCATATTCCTTATGAGTCATTCATAAGAGTTCAGTGCTACAGTTAATCAAAATTTATAGGAGAGCATAATTCACAGAATGTAAGCAGCCTTTAAAAAGAGGTCAAAACTTAAGTTTTTGAAAGGGCTTTTGTTTTTGTCTTTAAATTAAAAAAAGTACAGACAAAAACCTCTTGGGTGAAGTTTAATTAAAGGTGATGTGAAGCCAAGTGCAAATATACCTTCTGAGATTAAAATTTCTGCATCTCTGCACAGGACAGGTACCCAGTGCCATGTTTAAAATGCAGTTTATTAAGTCTTTCATTAGGCATCCAATTTGGCATCCAATTTGAAGTCAGTGCAACTTCTGCAATTAACTGTAATGAAACAGGTTTGGACCTTAGTTTTGTTGGTATAAGCAAAATAAAATCTGAATCCTACCCTCTCTCTGTGTTAAACGTTCTCTTTGGATGGGGCTGAAGCTGGAAGCGCTGGAAATTCCGTAACAGTTTAATACACCTGGGATGTCTTAAGTTTCTCATTATTGTGTCTGGCTTTTGAAGAGGGATAGTATCTTCTGGATTCTGCCTTTGTAGTTTTGTCAGAAGAGAATATTGTCATTGCTGATGGGGGAAGCGAGGGAAGAAAAAGAAAATGACTCATCCAGCATCTGACTGTAAGATCTGCAGTTTTTAAAGCTTTAAGCATGGGATTACTTAGAGTGGTACTGGAGGCAGACTGAGGCTTTCCATGGGTCCTGCAAGCAGACTGCAAGTCACCTGCAGGGCTGGAGCCCACAGCTCTGTCAGTGTCATGCCCCATCTGAGGCACAGGTCCTAATGGGCCACCAGATCATCTCCAGGAACCAGGTGGCCCAGAGCAAGGGCATGCTGCAGTGCAAATATGCTCCATCTGCTGCTGAGGAAAGCTTGCCACCTGTGGAGCTGCCTGGAGAACTTGCTGCATGGTGCAATGGGTGTACCAGCTCTTGCTGAGATACTGCTTACAGTTCCTCCGGCAGCCTTTTGGACAACTGAGATGTTTGACACCGTCAGACACTGATGCTTAAGAAATGGAGACAAGACATGACATCTCCTGCTCAGCTATATGTGCACTCCCCCAAATCTATGAGTAGTTTTGACCCGATCTTGCTGCAGTTAAAGAGATTTCAGCTGGTGCAAGTTTATCTTCACTCAGATGCCTTAAAAGCAAAACACAGTGTCGTTCAGCCAAGCCACTACCCTACCTCAGTCTGGGTTGGGTATGGACTGGGTGCAAAACCAGTGTGACCACCAAGGGAGGTTAAAGTGGCCCCTCTGTAATGCAGAATCATTTTTGAGGAATTAAGCACACAGGGAGGGACAACAATGCACAAAGAAGACCTCCAGCAAATTATTTCCAAATTAAGACTGTAGTTAACAGAATTAGCAATACAAATAATAAAGATTTTATTCTCCGCAAACTCTCATGCTGATTGTTCTTTTATAGTGTTTTAATGCTTAGGAATGAAATAAAAAGAAAGATGATTAGTTTATAAAAGTCTTAGGCTCAGCAGTGACATTACAACTAGTCATTACAAACTGCCTTCGCTTGTTGGCTGTCCTGACATCATCAGTTGTGTTTAAACAGATAAGAATTAGCAATCCTGCACTAAACAGAACAGTAAATAGCAGGACTGTCTTCTGAGATTTAGCACCAAGCCACAGACTGTTAATGGGAGAATGGAAGCTGTGAGAGGGAGCGAGTCCTGTTCCAACTGCTAATTAATCCGATATATAAATCCTCAAAGAGAGATCTCGTGCCTAGCAAAATGAGGCTCTTGTTTTTGTGGAAGGTGTTTTTCTAATAGCAAAAGAGAAAATAATAATAATTAGCCAGTTGACTTGGAAGGCTTTTTGTGGAAAGTACACAGTGTTATGTGTGAATACGTTGCCAAATGGAGAGCTTGCTTTATTTATTGGAGTGTTTGGAGCACCAAACTAGCGACTTTGCATATTAGATTGCAATTTGCATATTTACTAAAACGCTTTGCCTTTTTTCAACTGCTTACCCTCCCTTTCCTCAGAAACAAACCCACATCAGAGCAGTCAAATTTCTCTGAGCCAGTTTCATCTCCTGACATCAATGGATTAACACCACAGATGAATGTGACTGTTTGTGCCTCATCCTGGTAATGATGGCAGCTGTTAGGCTTGACCCTGAACTCAAGAATCCCATCATCTGTCACCGTGTTTGTCTTCCCAACAGGGTTTTTGTCAAAAAAGTTAAGGTGGGAGGACAGCACTGTGGCACGCACAGCAGGCCTCAGCCTTCTGCTCAAATCCAGCACAAAGGTGCAAAGCTGCTTCTTCCATTTTCTTGCTGGTGGGTCCTACGGTCCCAGACAGAAGGGGGAAGAGGCTGGGCAGAGAAAACACCCTCACCAGAAAGAAGGCAGCTTCAAAACAAAGTTTTGGATTTGTTTGAGGGAGGAAACTCGGTGACTTCAGGTTAACAATGAAATAAGGCCCTAGGCAGGGCGCAGGGTGAATTTAATAACAGTGAATGTGTGTTCCTCTCTGTTTCTGCATATGTCTATGACCAATGTTGTTCCTGTATGTTTGGTTTATTTTTCCTTTGTGATGTCCATTTTAATTTCCTCTCATTCCCTTCCTAAGAATTTGTTCTGTCCTGCCTCATCCTGGACAGTTAGTTAAGAGGAAATGTCGAGGGCCAGCATGTTAAACACGCTGTGTATTTGTGGCTAATGCACTGCAAACATGCAGAACGAAACAGAACAAGGAGAAATGCACTAAAGCACTATCTCTTCCCCAGTTTCACAGAATAATATTGTTGCCCATCCTATGTGCTCTACCAGGGTTTTAAAGACATGAAACACATTGCTAGGGATGACATGCTTAACTTTTTCAATAGGAACAAACATCTTGTTTTTAAGGTGATAATAATTACCTTTTTTTCTCTGACTGCTCTAACTCAGTCGGAAATATAATCCAAAGGGAGATGTTTTAGCCTAATTGCCAGGCAAATTTGGCAGTGCAGTATGGACAAGGAGAATTTGCTTGATCATCAGAATGTCATTTGGAGCCTTAAATGCATTTACTCAGTGAAAACACTGAATGATGTGCAAGTCAAATGTTTCAAATGCCATTGTTTTCTAACCCTGCCAATAGCCTGCTGCTTCTTGCTGAGTGTTTACATGGGGCTGATTGAACAGTTTTGTTTCTGAATGCTAACTCTTTTAGCACCATCTTTTACCTTAGCTTTTAAAGGCTGTTACTGTGTAAAAAAATTGATTTTTGCTAAAATATACCTGTACTGACTGAAGTTACTGAGAAGTAACTAGTGAAATCTCATATCTTCTGTAGTCTTCCTAGAAGCTTTTAAGAAGTCTAGATATCATTTCAAAATTCCTCATTTCTACCAGAAATTGTTAAATTCTTGCCTTTATGAAAATGGGACAATATAAACCTACTCAAGGCAATACAACAACACAAGTAGGCATGGACAAACACAACACACTGCCAGAGAACTGCGAGTATGTGGGAGCTGTGCTGCCATTAAGTTTAACCACACAAACACGTCCCAAAGAACTCACAATCAATATGAAAGAGCAAGTTATAAACAAACAGGATTTGGCGTGTACAATGGGCTTTAGGAGTGAAGAACACAACTTTAAGAATTTCTCCCATTTCACCTTCTATGTAGTCTGTTCGGAGCTGGTGGTATCTCACAGGCACAAAACCAGCACAGCACAGCTCCTTCTGCATATCAAATTTATATCACCACGTTCCAGACAAGATAATCTCCTGTCATGGAATAGTTTTTATGCTATGCTGATTCATGGACAGAATTAAAGAAAGGGCTGTGTCAGCGGGCACTCCTGGATTTGCAACACACATTTTACCTCCTTGTGGCTTGTAACAGCCACACATAACTGAGACCTTTATAAATTCTTCTACAAATGGGCTTCCTGGACTGCCAGAAAAGCAGATGCTGCAAGGTACCCAGAAATGTGTATGACAGAAGCCTGGGATCTCTCTCTTAGCACAGCACAGTCCATCTCACTACATGTATACATTTTAAACATACTTGGACCCAGCACTGAAAACTCAATCTGTCTAAAGATCTCCAGCAGCTGTCACTGTCTTTCACTTCAGAGTGCCACATCTACTCACAGAAAGGAGATGTCAAACATAATAAAAACTTGCAAAGAGCAACAAAACTCTAAAAAAATCAGAATAGACTTTTATTTCTTTTTAAAAAAAAGAAAAGGAGGGGAGGTACTGTTATAAATTTCTTTTGTTCAAAGAACATCCAAATCAGTGAATGTGCATGCTGCATGACTGGTTAAATGTTAGTCTCTTTGCTCAGTTCAGCACTCACGATTTCAGGGTTTGAGGGTGAGCAGGTGGAATAAGATCAGCTAGCATCACAGCAGCTGTTCCTAGAATGTCTCCTGGAACTTCTTGCATGAATGTAGTGAACTGAACAAATTAAAAATGTGAATAAAAAAAATATTCATAGATGGCAGACTGGAGCAATAGCTCATGGGATGCTTATCTGTTTGCACCCCGTAATAATGATGTTTATGCATAGGGCTAGGAATGGGGAATGCTGCCACAGTTTCCCCTTTTCTCCATCAGTTACTGTTTCCATCCAGTACTCAGATGATGTGTTTGCGATCGAGCCTGCCAGAAAACTGTTCAGACTGTCTCCCTGTTCAGGATATCCTGGTGTCTAGGGAGCTAAGAGGACAGAAGTCTATCATCTCTAATCAGACTCTGTGGCACTCATTTCCTTGATTCTGCCAGTTTTAGAAACACTCTCCACTGGAGCTGGAAGGAAAATCTCCATCTCTTCCAGTCATCCACGCCCTGGCCCAGAAACTTGAAAAATCATTTACAGTGAACTTTTCCCAATCCCTTGCTGTTTCCTGCCTCACTTTTCTTATAAATGTCTTCTGTCAGACACATAAATCTTATCCCAGCTTATTTGGGCAGCTCCTTGGAGGCTCACTGTAGAAAGAAACAGCTCAGTCATTCCTTCAGCTCTCTGAACTTCCCTCTTGTGTGACCTGCAATCTTCCAGTTTATCCAAGGGCTGCAAGGCAAGCACTCAGCTGCAGCTGTGAAAGGATGCTATTTCTCCGTTAAACTTTTAGAAGCTGGACAACTTTGGATGTGTGTTCTCCTGATCATTAATCTGGAATACATAACATGTATCATGAACTGAGATGGCTTTTAAAGCAGAACTGCACTCTTGCCCCCTAATTCCTTTTGTTCCCTTTTTTCTTTTTCTTTTTTTTTTTCTTTTTCTCTTTTTTCTTTTTTTTTTTTTTTTTTTTTTTTTTTTTTAAGACAATAACAATGAAGGGCTGTGAAATTCTGCTGGTCAAGTGAAAAAGGATTTCTAGGAATTTTTTTTTTTCATGACTGGAGACTAAAACACTACAAGGAAAGCCAAGTTAAACAACTCTCTTTGCTCTCCAGATACATATGGCCAAAGGTTGGGAAAAAATCACTTATGCAACATATAAATTAATTTCCTTGTTTTGTACTGGTCCTTCTACTGCTTTCTGTTTCTATCCATACTTGCATATTTCAACTCATACCAGGTAACTTTGAAGGAATTATATGATGTGAGCCAGTAATGTGTCCTACATTTGCTACAGCGAAGAAAGCTAGTGCCATCCTGGATTGCATTAGGCAAAGTTGCCAGCAGGCTGAAGGAGGTGATTCTTCCCCTCTGCTCTGCAGTGGTGAGGCCATACCTGGAGTTCTGTGTCCAGTTCAAAGCTCCCAAGTACAAGAGAACCATGGAGAGTCCAATGAAAGGCCATGAAGGTGATTAATAGTCTGGAGCATTTCTCATACGAAGAATGACTGAGAGAGCTGGGATTGTTCAGCCTGGAGAAGAGGTGGCTCAGGGGAATCTTAGCAATGTACACAAATACCTGAAGTGGGGCTGCAAAGAAAGCAGAGCCAGGGACTTTTCAGTGGCAGGACAAGAGGCAACAGGCACAGAGTGAAACATGTTCCTTCTGAACATCAGGAAACACTGTTTTAGTGTGAGGGTGACCAAGCACTGACACAGGTTGCCCAAGGATGTTGTAGGGTCTCCATCCTTGGAGATATACAAAAGACATCTGGACATGGTCCTGGGCAACCAGGTGACCCTGTTTGAGCACTTGGGTTGGGCCAGACGACCTCCAGAGGTCCCTTCTACCCTCAACCCTTCTGTGATTCTGTGACATAGGTGGTTGCAAAAGAAGTTGGCTACAATAAACCCAGATCCCTGACAGCTCCATGATCTTACTGAGACAGGCAATTCAATTTTAGCACTTTTTACCCAGTCTAAGTGGACCTACAGAATGCTGAAAAAAAAAAATAATTCTTCAATGAACATCCAAATTCTTAGACATAGCTTAATGCTAATGGCACGGTTTGATGAGCTCCTGTTACAGGAAGACCCAAAGAAATATGGACTTCCCAAAAATCTGTGTGGGTAGTACTCAGAGGAGTACCCATACAAGAAGGAGGCTTTGACACTTGTTTTTCATTTTGTCTTATATCAGGAGAAGAAATAGCATGACATGACATGATGGCAGTTTAATGCCCTGGGCAGCAGGCTGTAAAAGAGGAAAAAAAGGATGAAATCTTAAGTTTTCCCTCTATATGTTAGTATAGGTGGGAGTAGGAAAAATATTCTCCAGAGAGGTATATCTGAGATGTTGTTTCACACTGCATCTAACCTACATTCACACAGGTGGATGCCAAAAGGTACAGCCCTGTTCTCTCTCTTTTCTTCTTGAGGCATATGCTTCTGCCTCCTCCCTTGAGTCATATCTGGAGATCATGTGGCTGGAGGGTGAACTCTAAAGCTCATTGATCTCATGAGTAAATGAGTAATTTTTTTTTTGGCAGTCTCATTTTCTTTTGGATGAATTATCTGACCCCATTTATCCAACGGCAGTGTGACTGCTAGAGCCAATGAAAAAAGAAGCAACTAGGAGCAGAGCAGGACCACACCTTCTGTGATCCATAATTAGACCAGACTATAAATAGACTCATTAGATGTCATGTGAAATCTCAGAAGAAAGGGAACTGTAGAGGAGGATCTGTGATTTACAGAGTACCTTCCTAGGGCTTCGTTTGGGCTGGTGCAGCTAAGAGCTGCTTCTTACATAGGGCAGCAGTTTTGGCCAGCTGTATTATCCTGGCAGCTGAGGCTAGAAGTGAAGGCAAAGTGACATCAGGGGATTTCGGGGGTGAGAGGCAAAGGACACACATGCTGTTGATTTCTGAGGGAGAAAAGGGAGGTGTAAATGCAAAGGACAGATGGATAGGTCTAAACCATGTCTATTTTATGTCTGTTTTTTATGTTTGGGAAGCATTTCTGTTAATACCATACAGTCGAGAAAAGTTTGTATTTCTAATACGATACAGATGTCTGAATCAAATAAATATGCTCATTGGTGTTGAGGTGAATGCTTACCCTAAAGTAAGGCATCAAAGTGTGTGTGGAGCTATGGGGAAAAAATAAGGACAAAAGGCTTTGCTTTTGCTTGAAAAGCAGTGACGCTTTTAAATGTTTCCTGCATGCCAGAGAACTGTATTAGCTGTGGTGTTGTGGACCGTAACTAGAATAGCTGGTGAAATGGAGGCTGGCTGGAAGGAGTTTAGGGCAACCAAACCACCTTGGAGCACAAGGTCCAAAGTAGCTCACCTTGAGTCCTGCCAGCCCATGGGGTTTGACAGTCACAAAGTGCAAATGCAGTAGGCAAGGAATGGCCTTACCAGATGAAAGGTCTGTGAAATAGTGTTAGTCATAATTTAAGATAGTATATATTAATCCATTTACCTGCCTTTTATTTGCTTTTCTTCTTTTAACAAAATATTGCTTAACTCAAGTCATTCATGTTTGTGAGTGGGGAAAATCATTCCATGGAACATCACAAAGTTTAGCTTAATTTCCCAGCTTCTTGGCCAGACAAGAATCAGTGGTTTAGAAGCTTCCCCTCACTTGGTCCAGGCACTACTAGTTAAGTCCTGGCAAAAACAGGTTACACAAATAAACCTGAATTAATACATTTTGTCTACTGCTATGTTTCAAAAAAAATTCTACTTGAATTGGTACTTGAACTAGCAGATAAAGAAAAAGCACTGCTTGACTCTGTTAGGTATAAAAGGGTTTGGCCCACCTCATACTAAAGGCATGTGTGGACACCTCTAACCAGTGTGTAACTTAATGCAACAGTGGCATGCTTTGGATCAATGCAGCCTGTTGAGTTCTCACGAAACTTTAATAGTTTAAGGAGAAATATGAGTTTAATAGAAATGTTTATATTAAAAGAAAAGGAGAGCAAGAAAAAGCAGAGACTTCATTCCAGTACTATATGTGCCTGCCAGCTTGTTCTATTGAATTTTATGTGCTTTATAATCATATTTTATACAGTGGTAATTGAGAAGAAAAAAAGTGTAATATTTTTCTTTGACATCTTCTTGTAGATATTTTGTTTTACTAAATTAACTCCTTACCACAGTGTGGATAGACTAACTAGACAGTTGTTCAAATATTGTTCTCTTTTTAAAAATAATAAGCCAACCTTAGCTTCTACTTTGGATTAAAAAGGGAGCTATCAGGGAAAAAAAAAATAATCACAAAGGCATCAGCTAGATCTATTTTCCCCACCCTGCATTAGACTTGTATTGCTCCCTCTGTGGAATAGCCCTAAGAATACTGGTGGAGATGCATGCCTTTTATCTACTAAAGTTTCTTCTATATTACTATCTTAGCCCTGTCAGTGTGGAGTTAAAAAATGGTCCTGAACACTGTGTTTCCACTAGCACTTGTGCTGATGGAGTCACAATAGACTTTACATTGATAGGGTACTTTTAAGGAGAAATAAAGGGCAGTTTAGACAAGCCCAAGGGTCATATTATGCAAATGATATGTGCTCATTAACCTTTCACACAGCTGAAAACATTTGTTACCTGGTTACCTATTACCCTTTCTCCTTCCTTCCTGTCCCAAAACTCGCAACCCACTCTGACACTTCTCATCAAAGATTTAATTTCAGGGAACTACTGCCATTGGCCCTCTGATCATTAAGATTTTATTGCTCTCAGAATATATAGCATGATACATTTCCTTGTAGACTGCTAAGTAATGCTTTCAATAATTAAAAATCCATAAATAATTAAAACACAACATTATATTTGTCAACATAAATGAACAAACTCTGTCCTGTGAACAGCATTCTGAACAGATACAAGCTTAAAACATGCAGTAATGTGTTCGATAGCTGTATTTAGGAATAAATCTTCCTCTCTTAAAACAGATTTATATGCATTTATCCAAATAATGAGGAATGCAGTGATTCTCAGCAGATATCATTGTCATCAATAAAAATTAATTTTTATTTGTATTACAGCTGGAAGCAAAAAAACCCCATAGGAAACTAGGGACCCAGAGGGTTCAGCACCTTGTGAACAAAACATGAGAGGATGAACAACTTGTCCTGCAGAGTTTGCATATGGGATAAATAATATCCACGAAGTCTTGGAGAATATGCAGGGGTGAATGGCAATGACCAGCTTATGACCTTTCAGAAGAAAGTCACATGATACTCACTGTTTGAGAATACATATAATAAAAAGGGTAGATGTGGTCTGTCACTGAGACGACCTTTCTGAAGTTATATAAAATGAAGGGATCCAAAATTAATCACATTTTACAAAAAATAGGAGAATAAAAAAGAACATTTTGGGGGTAACATTTGAAAACATCCCAATTTTTTCACCTAGATCTGATAAAATCTTATGGGTAATTGTGTATATGGATGAACAAAACCATAGGAGAGAATCCTTGAACAGAACTTAGTGGATTTGTGATGACCTCCACTCAGCTTTGACCATCCACTTCAGCAAAGATCTAATTTCAGGCTTTGCCTACAAAGTACTGAATCAAGTTACGAAGGAGACCAGAAACAGGTTATCTGAAGTATATCCAGTCCTTTCTGAGATGTTTTCCTGGCATTTTCTTTCACTGTTTTGTCATTTTTTAGTAGTCAACCAAAATATTCCTATCACTGTTAGCTCTTTCTTGGATTCACTATATGATACAAGGTAATCTTAAAGAAATTAGACACTTAAGATCTTTAAATTTTCTGAAAATCTTAAGCATTCTCTTTGATTATAACTTACTTCCCACTTTTCTTTCAGAGGAAAAAACCACTTCTTTCTCTGATCATCTCTGATTTTCCACCCTCTTTCTCCTGTGTGATGCTTTTGATCCTATATTCCTCCTTTCAAAAAATCCCAGAACTATCAAGCAACTATTTGTATTTTGTGTTTGTATGAATCACCCATAGCATTTCATCAGTAGACAGTGCACTTTTCAGGTCTGAAGGTCTGCTTGACCCAGAATTGTTAAAGAACACTCTGCAAGACTCTAATCACTGAGCACTTGCAGGAAATACTTCCAAGGCTTGTCTAGACCGGCTGAAGCCCTGCTGCTGTAAGAGAAGAGCTCAAGAAGGAATGTTTAAAGCATTCTTTTACAAGTCTTCCTTAAGTTAATCAAAATCAAGAAAGTAATTTTAATTTTCTGTTTCATGTGCTTAGACCTCTTAGACAATTCTCTTTCCTCTAACTTGTTAAACTTAAGGCTTTGTTTTCATACTTTAGGTGGAGAATTAGAAGGCCTTTGCATAAAGGGAAATGGAATCAATGTTTGAAATATGAAACAAGGAAAAATTTTTGAAAGTCATCTACATAAAGTATAATGTAAAATTTAGCAATAACAAAAATACTGAATGTTTTACTTGAGAACATAAACACAAGTAGAAAATTTTTCATCTAAAAGCCCTTTACTTTCTTCACAGACACCTTCAGATGTCTATGATGTTTTTGCTGTGAGACATCAAAATCCATGAAAAACAAGTGAACCATCTCAGAACTTTTTGGGGTCCACAATAGTTGCCTTTGCTGAAGCTTTTAAGAACTGCCAAGTATAGTGGGATAAAGGAAAAAGTGATACTTAAGAGCCAGAAAAAGAAAGAAAAAATTATGTAGACTGTGAACTCAGGAGGAATGTCAGTCCAGCCTGCCTTTTGCAGTATCATGGGGTAGGGACTCAGCTGGTACTCAACCGATACTGCTCCTCTGACTTATATTGACTCAAACTGGCCAGGAACATGATTCAAACAAATTTGATTTTCTTCTTGTTTTGGTGTTGAACTAACTGAAAACTACTTCATATTTTCATTGTGTGAACAAAAGCCATTATCAGGAAAATCTCTTCTTTTAGCAAGAGTTAAAATACACTATATATATGATTTATTTTCGTTACATATGCAACAGTAGGGCATGTTTATGGAATAGAAATTTTCACATTGTGAATTATTTTCCTACGTGGACAGCTGTTTAATTTGGGTGAAACATTTAATGGCAGGGAGGTGCTGAATGAAAGGATCTATTAATTTTTAAATGACAGCTGCTGTAGGATTATAAGTTTTGTGGGGTTTTTATTATTAAGAAGCTGGAACAGTTCAAGATAAAGTTACGTTGTATTTTTGACATCTTTTTCTGGGTAGATCAGCCCACAGAGACAGAGATTAAGTAAAATCTGATGAAAATAAAATTAAATCATAAGAATAACATCTGGCTAGAATTAAGACATTTCTCTTTTTTAAGGGACACTGTTTTTCTTCACAGTCTTCATTTTATGTGCATTCTTGCTTTAAGTTTTTATTTCCTATGAAAGCCAAAGTGATTTTTGGATTGGTCAGTAAAAGGCTATCTAATATGTCACTCCTCTGAAATTCTGTATTCTCTTTCACATCTCTACTGCCTTTTGCTTACCCTGTATTAGAAATGTAATATTTTTTTTCCACTGGCTTTATGAAAGGTGCAACAAAAGTCTAAAACCTTCCTGTTGAAAAAATTTTGCTTAGTGATTGATTCGCATCTCAAAACAGTCTGTATATCTCATGTAACTTTCACATCTTCTACTAGTTATTGAGATTATAAAAAAGGCTTTATTTATGTAGTTGAGGAAAAAAAATCTAAATTTAGAAGGGCACAATCATCTAATTACAATATTAGGTTTCAATAAACACTGATTTTGTACCAGGACCTGGGGAACACACCCGTTCAGAGATATTTGAACTAGCACTAACCAAAAATGGTACATCAGAATAAAGCAAACATCATTGTGAATATATTTTGCACAGATGCAAAACCAGACTATCTAAACCTAAACTCTTATGTCCATCTTCTCAGATTTAGCTCCAGGCAGATTTGACCATGCTGGGATGTGAATCTATGTTGAACATTCAGTGGATGGCATGGGTTTCTCAGTAGCTGTGTGGATACAACTTTCAACCATAGCTGACCTGATTGCCTGGCTCCTGTTTGAATACGTTCCCTTCAAAAGAAGCGCTTAGATAACCATGTCCTCTGCATGTGCCTGTAAGACCCTGGTCTTGCGTGGGTGTTGAGGTAGGCTATCAATCACCTTTACCTGGATGGAACTAGTTTATTTCAGGAGGGAGCATCAGGGAAGGCTATCCAAATTTCAACAGTCTCAACTTTGTCTTAACCTAGCAAAGATAGAGAATACTTCTGAACTTGAGTAGAAAGTTTTCAGAACAGGCACTGGAAGGCTTGAGCTAACTCCTGAGTTAATCATACAAGATTAAATTCAAGATAAATAAAATGGCAATGAGAAGTCTTTTCTCTGACCTCTATTTTGTGGACTTAGACTAATACCTTTAGGCCTGTACTGTCTCACTTACTGTATATTCAATGGTACCTTACACACAGAGGCCTTAATGTTGCTAAATTTTTGAGCATTACAGATAGATACACAAATTTCTAATACTGATATTTGTCATTATAACTTGTCTTGATTGTTAACTATTACCAAGCTCCTACAGGTGTACTAGCAACATTCAGATCTCCCATTCATAATGCCCTGAAGGCTTTACTTCAGTGATCTCAACTTCGTGGTCAGGAAAACCAAAGCATAAGGATTTAAGTGAGTTGTCTGATGCCACACACTGAAGTCAGCAATCAGGAGAGTTCATGACATAGGAATTTCTAGTTTTTCCACTTTTCAGCATGAGATAATGTTACTTTGAAACTGAATGCCCTGTATCAGTCCTTTACGGGGAAGAATGGACAGAAACAAATTCTCCAGCATTTACTTTTTCTGGTGGTGACAAGGAAGTAAGTTATGTTTTGGAAATGCTAGGCTTTTCTTTATTATCAGCCCTCAATTGGAGCTTCAATTATGTTCATTTGTCGCTAACAAAATTCTACTTGAATGAATAATTCACAATAGATAATGCATTTGTTGAACTTTGTCTGTTTCCCTATTTCTAGGCTTTTTAAAGAGTTATAAAAAAGTTTCAAAAGAAGATTCCGGACCTAGAAACACTTAACTTGAAGTACATGAGTAAGCTCACTGACTTCAATAGGACTACTCAGGTGTTTATCACAAAACACATATATGAGTGTTACCAGTTTACTGGAGCCTTCTTTTGAACTTTGAATATGAAATTAAAAAGAAAAATTTTCTACCAACATTTGAGTTGAAAATTAACTTTTAAAGAATATTGCATCTAGCAAAGATTTAATGCACAAACAACCACAGATAATGAATATGAACAGTCTTGTGCATGCTGTTTATTCTAAATTGAGGTTCAAATGTGAATAAATTAATATTTATTGAAATATTGTTCCCTCCATCTGGATTTCTAATACAAATTTCCCCAGAACTATCATTATAGAATTGACAGGAAAGATCACCTGTGGTTACAGAAGCAAGTGACAGTCAAGTATAATGAGGTAAACCAGAGGAACAAGGAAAAGGGCCCATTTTCATTACGATTATGGAGTAAAGTTTTATACTTCTTACGGTATTTCAGCAAATGACCTGCAAGATTTTTACCTGTTAATATTTTGCCCAATATCATATTCCTTGCCATTCCAGTAAATTAAGCCAGGTTGCAGTTTGGCCCATGATAACTCTTAATGTATTTTCAGTCAAAAAAAGACTGCTGCAGATGAAGGAGAAATGCTCCACCTGCCACATTCCTGCCAGCTCTGTGCAAGAGGAGTAGAAAACAGACAAAACATCAGTGGTTCCACAAATTCAGTGTAAATCACATATTGTGTTCTTATGTCTTTAGGGAAATTTGGAAAGAGGAAACTTTGTTTCATTTTTTTAAAGCACAGATAGTGGGAGGCTGTTATGGTTTTGTAAAGCTATAGGAAGACTAGATCTAACCATGTTTAGCTTGACCTGCTTTTTTTTTTTTTTTTATTAGGAGTTGGAGTTATTTCTCATAATCTTTAAGGATGTTTCCCTAAGAATGTCAGTATTTAAAATGTCTTGATATAACTTATCAAGCATTAAATTTTGTGGGAGGGGAGAAAAATTTATGCGTGTATTTGAACAACATGCATCAGCCCACTCTGTCATGACAAGCTGTAAATACATTCCAGTTAAGTATTGTTAGATCCCTGATATTCTGTGCGTGAGGAAAAAAGAAGGAAATTTTCTAGCAGGTGTTTGACTGCAATAGACATGAACAGACTGCAATAGACATGAATAACTTCTATGGTATAGGGATGCTGAATAACACAGATATGTGGGTCAGATGTCTCTACCAGCACTCCTGAGACTTTTACAAGTCTATCATACAACAAAGCATTAAAGTTGTGAACTTGTTCATATGCTGTATGGTATAGCCTCTACAGATTGCAGCCTGGACTTTGTCAGTCTGGTAAAATAACTAAAATGACAGCAATACAAACTGAGCAGAAACACTCATTCAGGAAGAGTTTTGTCTCCTTCTGTTGTGTCTTATTATAAAGGGGTTTTAACAGCTGGGACTACACATGAGGTACATTGGCAGACTGGAAGCCATTAGGCCAAACCCTCTGGAATATTTATTTTCAACATCTGGAAACTATTCTAATTCTGCTGTAGGCAGCTAAGTTTTCTGTGCTATCAACACATGAAGCTGTCTTTGAGCCTGCTAGTCATGTTAACAGATAGAAGCAATCAGGAATTCAAGACAGGGCTCTCCTGTGTTGTTTCAAAAGTGAATGTGATCCGTGAATGACCACTGTTAAATTTGACAGATAGTCCAAATAGAAAGTCAACCTTTTAAAACTTAAATGTCCCTAAATGCTTAGAAAAAAATGTATTTAAAGCCTATTCTCTGTAGTGACGATTTTAGTTGTTTAATGCTATCTTTTGTAGTAACATAATATATCTGCCTTTGCCTTCCCTCTTCCACACGCCTTGTTACTAGGTTCCATATACTTCACTTCTTGTATGTAGAGCTTCACACTGAAACTTTCTTTTGTCAAAATTGTAGGTAAATTAGAGGAACTTTTCTTGAGTTACAGGTCTTAAAAATAGGTTTCGAAAAGCATCTATGCTTTTGTGTCACTTCTATGAAATAACATGCCTTAAAAGTTTGCTCCTTTAGGAGAGTAACTCTGAAAAGCCATGATTTTTAGGAAAAATCACAGTGTCAGGCTTTCAGCCCTAGCAATTGAAGACTCTTTTCCCTATGAAAAATGGCAATGAATGCCTTTTAAAGATTTAAATTGAAAAAGAGATTAACCTTGATGCCGGATGCACCAAAAGCATCAAGGAAACCTTAATCATGGACTTTCTGGATACAAAAAAGAAACTTGGAGAGGGGGAGGATATGTTCACTGGAATATGCATTTTGTAGATTATAATCATTTTTGACATACCAGTCTTCCTCATGTTTCACAGTTGATCAAGAAAAGTCAAATTTTTATATAAAAAACCCAATCTTGGATATTTAATGAGACTCTCAAGTCCATTTTATATTATACATAAATTTATATTTGGGTCCTCTGCTAAACTAACCTCTCGTAATTCTACTAGGCTGTGGGTACTGATAGATTTTCATCAATTTGTTATATCTGAGGACTAAGCTCTTGCAGCCAGTCACCATACACTTTGGGGTAGAGTGGTTGCAAGCCCCACAGAAAAGGCAACAGCCAGCCTCTTCCTTCCACTCCTGTCTGTTGCCCAGGGAAGGACTATATTAGCCCTGAAGCTCCTAAGTTTGAAATGACATTCAAAGCTGGCATAGCAGTAGAACTTCAAATAGCTATTGACATTTTGTCTTTATTTACGATGGTAGTAGTTTCAAGTTTTGAGGCAATCTGCCATGTAAGCAGTCATTCAGACCTATTCCCCCTGAGGAGCTCTGGGTGTGATTTAACTGAATTGCAGATTTAACTGTGTTGTTTTGTTTTTGTTTATTTCAAAACAATAACCAAAATGACCAAACAAGAATAGATTTGTGAAATAATTAATTAAAAAATGTCAGACCTATTACTTACCTTAGCTTTCATACCCTTTTGAGAGCAAATCTTTGCTGAAAGATTTTTACATGATATGTGAATGGATTATGCAAGAGAGACAGGTATACGCTCTCATATCTGTATCAAAATGGGTGTCGAATCTCATTTCCAAGTTTCAATACTAGCATTTGAATGAGGGTCTGACAGTGGTAGAAATCACTGTTTTGTTAAATTTCAGAGGAAATAGAATGTAAAACAGCCTCTCATGAAAACTTTCCATGGAAAATACAGTTAATGATTTCAGTAAGTCCAATTAACAGGTATAGCACTAGCTGTCAAATTCTGATAAATCTCTATTGTAGTCTTTGTAGCAGTCACTCTGATTTAGATTATCTGAGCATCTGCCTTCTGGTTTTGTTACCATGTAATTATCAATATTTGTCATTTTCTCACAAGAGACCCTTTCCTTTGAGATCCTTCGCAACCCTACAGACATATTAGCTTGCTAGCATTAAGGCTGTCATTTTAGATAACAAAAATCTGGGGATCTTACTAATGCCAGCTCTTTCTTTCTTTGCCACACAAGATAATTTTGAACTATACCCTAGGGCCAGATTCTGATCTCATCTGTGCCAGTGGAGTTACCTGATAGTTTCTGGTATCAATAGCATTATAGTAGTACAGACCATCCTTAGCGTTCAGAGCCCTCTAGAGTCCAGCTAGCATGCAAACCCCATACTAAATTCCTCCAAAGATACCAGGTTTAAGGTTTATCCATGCTATGGCTCATTTATATTTTTAGATTTAAAATGCCACTATCTTTTCATAGGATGACACTGAGAGGGTCTTCAGTGGAGCCTGAAGAAAACTTCCAGGTTTGGTGATTTCGGTGTAAATCATGACATAAATATATCTACGCATTCTTTGTAGTAGATAGGTCAGATGAGCTAGATGAATTTGAAGTAAATATACAGGAAGCATCAGACCAAGCAGAGAAGCTGTGTTCATAAGTCACCCAGACTGGATGGCATTCACCTGGGAGCTCCGAGGGAACTCAAATGTGAAATTGCAGAACTGCTGACCAAAGTACACAAACTACCACTTCAAACACCCTCTGTGATGGAGGCCTGGCTGCTTGCCAGCATACCTCCCGTAGCCCACAAATTTTCTAGAGGGTTATCCTGGACACTTCAGGCTGGTGAGTCTGATCATTCCTGATGAGATGGTAGAGTCTGTAACAGGGAGTGAATTCCCTGATTCCATAAGCGAACAAGGTCTTTTGGCGAAAAGAGGCAGCAAAGCTTCCAGGAAGGGCAGTCCGGGGTCACTGATGTGTCAGAGTTTTGTGGGGGTGTCAACAGTGTGTAGATAAAAATGATCCACAGGATCATGCATTGTGGTTTACAGAAATCCTTTGGCAAATTTCCATGCCAAAGGTTACTAAAGAGGCACGGTTGCAATGGAATTGGAGGGAAGGTTCCTTTATCGACTGAAAGCTGATTAAATGGTAGGACACAAAAGGTCAGGCTTAATGGTCACTTTCCAGGATGGAAGAAGGTCAGTAGTAGGGTTCCAGAAGGACTGTTTCTGGGATAAAAAATTATTCTATGTCTCTATCATTATGCATCAATGAACTGGCGAAAGGAGTACACAGTGGAATCTCTAAGTTTGTGGATGATGCCAACTTCCTTTGGTTAGCTGAATACAATGTCAATGGCACAGATCTAGGTGAAAGGACAAAAGGGTGGCAGGTAAGCTTCAATGGAGCTAAATGTAAAGTCATGCCTACAAGGAACAATAATCTAAACCATGCATAATGTGCTGAACGTGCTGAACTTGGAAATTATTGCTTAGGAAATAGATTTTTGGAGTCACCATTTTCCATCCTCTAAAGTTGTTACCTCAATGTGAAGCAGCAGACAAAAAGGGCAAATGAATTATTGGCCATTGTCTGGAAAAGCACCCACCCAGACCTTGAGTACTGCATATTGCTCTTGTGTCCGTGTTTGTAGGATGTAATGGAGTTAGACAATGTACAGAGATGGGCAACAAAAACGATGAATGGGATGGGGTAGTGTATAAAGGAATACACACGAATAAACTGAAAAGTCTATGGTGCTCTACTTTAGACAGCAGAATTCTGAGGGGGCATATGCTAGAGGTTTACCAAATCATGGAGGTGGTAGAGAAGGCTAAAGCAGAACTGTCATTCACCAAATCCCACACTACTAAAGCCAGCAGGCACTCAGGAGCCCAGCTTTAAATAGATAAAAGGAAGAACATTTTTGCATGTCAGCTAATAGAACACGTTGCCAGAGGAGGAAAGAGACAGCATCAGGAGATGCAAAAGGGGATGAGACAGACTCGCACACAGCTGATTCATCCACAAGCAGACCCTAAAGGGACCAGGTGAAGCTGTAACCAATGATAACCCCAATACAACATTCTGGATATCTAGGAAGGGCATGGACTACAGGAAGTGACCAGGCTTGTGTGCTTTTCTTCTAAGCACCATCCCTTATTACCACTCTTTTTGCTGAATTCCCTGACCCTTAAAATACTATGAAATCCTCCCTGGGACTTCAATGAGAGGTAGAAATAAAGTGGTTAGGGACTTCGATGAAAACAGAGTAAGGGGAAGAGGTGACAATCAAGGGTAACAAGTAATGAAAGAACCCAGGAAGCTAGAGAGAGACACTGCACACAACACCAAGTAGGTACCCTGACAGTATCTACTGTTCTTTGAAGACATTGAGGGAAGTAGGTGCTGTTTAGTGGTGTCCTCTTCCTTGGGACATGAGACGGACTCAGAAAAAAAATCAGTCCAAAGGTTCCCAGCATCCTGCTGGCAAGGTCAGAAGGAAGTTGATGAGAGCTTGCAACTTGGTGGATGAGAATGGATGAAGATGGTATAAAGAAAAAGCATGAGGGGAGAAGTGCAGCCAGGACTTCCATATGAGGAAGCTCCTCCTTCTGGAGGAGCTATGAGAAGGATCTTGATGTGAAACACTAGATCTACATGTGTGCATGCAGAAGGTGCACAAGCCAAGAGACTCTGCAAACATGCCCATGAACATGGCTTCAAATAGTATTTTCCAGCATGTGTCTCCATAACCAAGAAATTACCTTTAATATTCCAGCCCTCATTAATCACACTGCCTAAAAATCACCTGCTAAAAATAAACTGGACATGTTATGAACAACATGGCAGGGTCCTGAGTGCATCATCCAACTTTTATGTGCCCTTATCAGCCTGTGACCATCCTTCTCTGTAACGCTCTGCTGCAACCTCTTCCCCTCCTGGCTACGGCACAGCTATATGATCTTGGACCAGACTGCTGTGACAACAGCTAAGCTGTGAAAAAAAGCTATGAGA
This sequence comes from Egretta garzetta, assembly GCF_000687185.1. NCBI lineage: Eukaryota > Metazoa > Chordata > Aves > Pelecaniformes > Ardeidae > Egretta > Egretta garzetta. Next base: position 153,967 of record NW_009259179.1, on the reverse strand, counting down.
AGTCCTCATCTGTGGTGTCTGCTCATGTATCCTCCATGCTGTGGCTTGGGAGCTTCATTTAAGCTCAGATCCTTGCTCAAGTTATATTGTAGATATGCTGCGCCAAGGTGCGCCTTGCACCTTGATATTCCTGGCCTTGCCTTATTGCTTTGACTTCTGGCTTGAACTCAGACCACCCTCATCACTGCAGATGTACGAGGCAATCACTGGTCTGCTTGGCCACATGTGCCATGGCCTCACCAGATCACCTCCACATGAGGATGGCCTCACCAGATCTGCTCTGCACTTCTTGCTTGAGTACTGTGGGCCTGTGCCCCTTGCTAGTGAGGAAATGGCACTTGTATACCTTGTTGTGCCCCTTGGCTACCTTCTTGTCCTGAAAAGCAAGCTGTTCTTGCTGCTCCCTGGCAAGGCACACTTGCCTACAACAGTCACTGCATTTACCTTCTTTTAATTACACAGAGTGGAGTGAAAATTTCTGACTGACGTCAATAGGAACATCATTCTTTTGTTCTTGTAGGTCCTTATAGAACCACATTTTTTACTGGCTCACCATTAACTGTTTTTCCAATATTTCAGTCACCCAGGTTAAAAGCAATGCAGTTAAAAGGCTGTAGGTTGTATGAATTGCTTCACAATATGACAGACTGAAACCCTGCAGCTAAAGATTTGAGCTTTGTCTATGCTTTAAAGTGGAGGAAGTACCCAGACAGGCATATGTGTAGCTGTGCATCCTTAGGACTTTTTTCTCCCATTGACATTCATCTGAACAGCCACTAGCTATATCTCCCCAGTTCTCATTCACAGTTAGCTCCTGAAACTTCAATATGTGGCCAGCCTGGTTCAGACCGTGAATATATCAATAACAGTAAGAAAATAAGGATTCTATCTGAAGTTAGCAATGCAACAGACTGACCCAAAGTAAGGAACAGCAATTGTCTTTGCATGATTTTGAAAAGAATAAGGAATAAATGGTATTTTTTGATCATGGGGCTAAGTCTGGTGCTTTTTGGCTGTCCATCTGGAGGAAATATAAAATGGCATTGTCCTAGAAAGTGCAAGAGAAGTACTGACCTTGGGTCCCTTTCTGTCAAGCTTGAAAAATACTCTTCGTTGTTGCCAGTGAATACTGAGAACAATATGAACAAAGAGAATATCACTTACAAGATGGTGTCAAACTGCATCAAGCAAAATAACCTGAAGGAATACCTTCATGTTATATTATCACATCTTTCAGCATGTGTTGCCTCTTGCATTTGGAAACAGAGGGTTTATTTTTCTTCTTGGAGTGAGGAAAAAACCCACCACTGACAGCTCTTTGTGCTGATGGTTACATTATTAATGAGTGTTGGGAAAGGGAGGAACTTTGTATAAATACACTATAATTGCAGTTAAAAGAAGGTGCAGAATCTAGTGTTTGAAGGCAGAAAAAATGGGGTAATTGATTTCTTTAGGATCTTTAAAAATACATGTACATGCATGGAAACAGATCTGACCTGAATTATCAGCAGTGTTAATTTAGAATAATTCTTTGGAAATCCCCTGGAATTACGGTAACTCCACAGCATTTATATCTCAGATAAGAGTATCTATGAGCATGAGTAGGAAAGTAGTGAAAAAACACAACTCCTTCTTGTTTGAATCTGAAAAGACCTTGTAAGAATGTAGCAGCTACAAAATTACAAAGGAGGAAAACCTTTCAGAAATTATGGATTTAAATTCAAAGTGAGTTGTAGAGCGCCAGTATTCCACTTGTGGACTGTGCAGCATCATCCTGCCCTCAAAGATAGCTGTGTGTCATGGTTTAACCCCAGCCAGCAGCTAAGCCCCACATAGCCACTTGCTGCCTCCCCCACAGTGGGATGGGGGAGAGAATCAGAAGAGTAAATGTGAGAACACTCATGGGTTGAGATAAAGACAGTTTCATAGGTAAAGCAAAAGTCATGCACACGAGCAAAGCAAAACAAGGAACTCATTCACTGCTTCCCATGGGCAGGCAGGTGCTCAGCCATCCCCAGGAAAGCAGGGCTCCATCACACGTAACAGTGACTTGGGAAGACAAACACCATCACTCTGAGCATCCCCCCTTCCTCCTTCTTCCCCCAGTTTATGTACTGAGCATGATGTCATATGGTCTGGAATGGCCCTTTGGTCAGTCGGGGTGAGCTGTCCTGGCTGTGGGAAGCTGAAAAGTCCTTGACTAGTCTAAGCACTACTCAGCAACAACTAAACCATCAATGTGTTATCAACATTCTTCTCATCCCAAATCCAAACCACAGCACTATACTAGCCACTAGGAAGAAAATTAACTCTACCCCAGCCAAAATCAAGACATTGTGGTCATACAGAAATGAAGGTTGATCAGGAGTTCCTGGGTGCAGAGGGGAACGCAGTCACAGTCTTTACAGGCTGCCCCTGCATTCAGACAGCCAGAGCAGAATTTTCATTAGGGAACCCATATTTGTGTATTCACCACTGACAACATGAGGATGTCCAGACATTTTTTGATGCAGCTTGCAGATACAGTTGCTTGTAGATATTCTTTATATGAGATATATCTGGCTTGCTCTCAGTCACATGCTAGCTATAATACTCACTTCCAGTGAGAGGTGCATATCTAAAAATATTTCAGCATGGGAATTAGACACAGGATTTTTTAAGAACTCATAGCACATACAAAATTGCCAACTTGAAAACTAGTTAACTTATGTTACTTTGTCACCATGGTGGTGTTACCTACTCCGTCCTCCCTTCTATAACCAACTATTAGTAAAACCTACTCATTGGATTATCTATTACATTTAGATTATTAGAGATCTAGGATAAAGCAATATCTCTTGACAGCACTTAGTTCAATGTAAGGTGCTGCAGTACCACACATTATAAATAACTAATAGTACAGCTATAAGAGACCTGTTAACATTTTCTTCTCCAAGGACACTTCAACTGTGTTACAACAAAAAAAGTGTTGGGACACTTAGTCCATCATGCTGTAGAGAAAGCGAAGATTGTTGTGAACTTCAGATTTCTTGACCATAATCCTTTTGGGCATCAGAACTCATAAATTGGGGACATGCAACTTAATCTCCCTACCTGCTGATATTCTCTAAAGAATATTTTGATCTGCTTTTACCTTAAAAATTGGTGAGTTTAGACCATTCCTTTGCAGTATCTTCTAAGTCTCACTAGTAGGAAGACTCCCCTGATATTTGGCCTAAATTTTGCCCTTCCTTAATTTAATTTCTTCTGTTTCTAAACCCTTGAGTCCCTCTGTATAACTCGTCTCAATAGCTGTCATTCCTCTCCAGATGAATTATTAGATGGCATTGTTTGAACCTCTCTGCATGATTTTTTTAATCCTTATACTTCTAAGCATCTTTCTTTCCCCACTCCCCTGTGATCATCTGCATTTCTACCTCTTCAAAATTAACAGTGTCTGAAAAAACACATTTCCATGTTGTTCGCCCTGTGAAGGACTTTGAAAAGGCATGCAATATTTAATGAATATTGTACATTCTTTCTGTTTGTCTGATTGGTATAGTATGACTCCCTGGATAAGAATGATGGGCTTTCTAGGAGGAACTGACACAAATGCAGGGAAGCAGGCAATAGTAACAAACACTTCCCATTTTTACCAGTATTGAAATGGCAGTGCATTTTTTTCAGGCATTCATTTTGCACATTAAACAAAAGGCTACACCAGGGCCCCACACTCAAGCTGACTAGAGCATTATCAAACATAAAGCCAGTCTTGAACACCAAAACTGTCCTTCTTGGCAAACATGATAAATAAGCCTCAGGAGCCTAACACCAGTCTCGTACAATAGGCATTAACCTCTTTTCATCTCCATCTTTAGTTTGTGGTATTGTACTTCATTAAAAGACTTAATTGTAAGTGTAACATTTCTCATGAAATTATTATATGCAGAAAAAGTCCTGCATTGCATCTGTCATAGTTTTCTCATTTGGTAATTCTGTCAAAAAGTAACAGCAAGAGTTTCTTTTTGTAAGCTGTGCTTATTCCTAATGCCTCTGCTATCTTCCAAATGGTTAGAAACTGTTATTCATTCCAGTATTTTAAAAGGGATTGAAGCTAGACTTTCTTGACAGTAATTACTACGATCTTTCTCTTTTTGAAGGCTGACACCACATTTCTTTTCTGTTATCTACCAGTACTTCTAGCCCAGTTTCATTTATGAGACCACAGTAGCAAGAATAAGAGATCTGCTGCAGAAGAGCTGCCAGAGCTGTGCTGGGGTGGGAAGGTAAGTTCATCTGCCACACCATGGAAGAATCTCTCTCATGTACCTGACAGTAGAAACTGATGTAAAAGGATGTGCGTGCACACTGAGCCTTTTCATCTGACTCTTAATGACCAGTTACAGTCAACTGTCCTGTGAGTTTATTTATAGAGCCCAGTTATGGTTTCTCAGAGATGCAAAATCGAAGTTGTATGATGCAGAGGAAGTATCAAAAGTCATTCAAAGTACTCTCTAGTTACCCCAGGATGCAGGATAATCACAAGATTTCACCTCTTGCTCCTTTTCAGTTTCTGGCCCATAGATGATATCATGCCTTTTGTCTGGAGCTCTTCCGGTGGCAGGTCTGTTTTAAACTGCAGTTTTGCTGATCTAACTGTGTGCATTCTCTCTTTGCTGTTATACCTTCATTTCCACCCACTCTTCCTCCAGAACAGAATGCTCTTTTTCCATCATTAGACACCTTGCCCTACAAGTGTATGCTTTTACAGATCAGTCAGTGATCTATACTTTGGGCTCTCTTGTTCAGCAAATTTCTGTATTTCTTGAATTCCACATGAGCCAGACCTCTCCTCCAGTATTTTGTCTTTAAATCACACAGTTCACCCTTGCCTCTGGATCTAACCCTAAAACTTCATTTCTGTCAATTCTTCCACATGCTGCTTCACAAAAGAGTAGCTTCCGCCATATGGGATCTCTGTATCCAGTTACAGTATCTTTACTGTCTAGTCCATTATCTTGGTCACCACATCTACTGTGGTGTCTTTATTTGTTTTATTTTTCACTTTTAAAGAAAATCGAGAAATCCTCCCTAAACCTCAACTCTTATTCTTTGGTCATTGGTTGACTAGCTTGTGAGTTTTCGCCTTGGTTAGACTTATTTCCTTAATTAGTCTCACCACTGAAAATTGTAATCAAAGGCCTTCCTCACATATTTAGCTGGCAGACCTCTGCACTACTTATAACACACAATGGCTGACTGACAAGCAAGCTACCAACTGCAGCAAACTCACTAGCACACACACACACAGAGAAACTAACGTACCAATTGCAGAACAAGAATTTTTTTTCCATAACAGATAGATAAGAAAATTCAAGCTCCACATTTTCTATTGTGTTTGCTGAGCCTTCTATACATCAACTGTCTGACAGCTGGTTTCTCCGTATTGCAGAGTTATCCTTACAAATAACCTCCAGTCACTTCTACCTAGTGTTGACAATTGCTTCTGCTTCCTCTGTGCGGCAGAACTCATCCTCACCCTGCTTCTGTGGATACTGATACTCAAGCCATGTCTGGATTTGAGGAACGCTACCATATGAATCCAATTGATTTGCAAGAGCAGTCTGTTTCAGTGCCTACTGAAATAAATGGGATTATTTCTTTGGCATTCAATGGGCATTAAATTAGACCTTTACGGAATGGTAGAACATTTCTTACAATTCAGAACAACTTAACTTAATGAGAGATACTGTTTTTCAAGTATAAACTCTCAACAGTTTTCCCTGGAGGGAAATCTAGGACATATAAGGACATTTGTTAGTTGTTTTTTTTTCCTTAGTCAATGCCAATAAATTCATAAAGAATTTCAAACTCCTCCAGGGAGAAAAGATTCAAATTAAAAATGAAAAGTTACACGGAATTGTGTGCATTCAAAGCTTGTATTAATTTTAAATAGGTAATAGGTACTTTTAAAATTCTAAATACCTGGGAAAAAGGACAAGAAGTATGTATTTGAGAGCACTTGATTAAACGTAGCTGCAATTACAGGGACTCATCCACCCATGTAAAGGATGGAGGATACAGCAAGAACCAGCCTTATATCATTGTCATTCTATCAACTACTTACAGCTTAACAGTATGGAAAAAAAAATAAATGAGACTGAAGAGAAAATGGATGCAAGAAGAGCAGAAGTGTGGGAGGAAAATGAAGGAGAACAGAGCGTGGTTTCTACCTGCTCTGTGTGCCAGGGGGTTTATGGTTTTAAAGTTAAGGTTCAAAATATCTAGGGACAAATTCACCTCTATTCTTAGCTATCCAGAGAGAAATGGAATTGAAGCAGGGATAAAATTTTTCCATAATTTTGGAGACAATAAACAGACTTCTGTGCAGTTTACTGCTCTTGGGCCTTCCAGTTCCTGGCCTGAATCCACTGCTGAGCACTATCAGCGTTCACACCCCAGCAGAGGGACTACCCAATAGGAAGTTTGTACAGAGGTTGACAACCATTGAAGATAATAATGCCTGCATTCCCAAGTGAAACCAAGAGGCACTACTGAGAGATGAGGGCAGTCCTGCAAGCTCTGACCGAGTAGTAACGTTCTTTTGCTGCCTTTGGTAGAAATTCATGTCAGTGTCAGCTCCTGTGAATCCCTCTTTCCTCGGCACTGGTAGAGGTACAGCATTGTATGCGTGTCTTAGTGGTTATTCTTCTTCATTTTAGTCTGGCTGTTGCATCAGCCAGATGAATTCACTCTAGTGACATAGAATAAATAATTAGATCTAAGTTTGGACCCGGATTCCTGAGGTTCAAGTATATCAGAATTTAGAATGCATTCAGAATGATATTTAATATAAAATAATCTAGAAACTGAAGAGGTTGAATGTAAAAGTTAAGTTCTATCTGACCAGAGGTGGAAACATTTTCTTTTTAGATTATCAAAGGCTCCAGCATATATTATGGTGTTTGAAGTCATATATCAACTGCCTCTCCACTGCCTACTGCTTCCTAGAGGAATATCAGTTTACGCTTTCCTGGGAAGTCTCCTTTTTGTGACCAAGCACCTTTGGGTGCAATATCTTCAGCATGGTGAAAGAAACACTGCAGCTGTTAAGATCCCCCCAAATCTATACCAGATAGCAGACATTTGCAGAGTATGCTCAGATCAATTACTCTCTCAAAAACATGAGTTACGAAAACCTTAACAAACAAAGTTGGATTTTAGCTCTTACAGTCTTTAAGAGCAATCCATCTTTCCTCCCTCCAGGTTAAATTAGCAAAGAGAATTGGCTCAAATTACTCATTTTTTTATAATTGAAATATCTTTGAGTTTCTTCAGAATAGTCACTCCAAGCTCCTTTTTCTTCTTCCACTTCAACATAGACTATTCCTAATCTCCCCAACCTGTCCTTTCTTGAGCTACACCTCCTGTTTTCTTTCCTCACCCTTGCAAAATAAATCTCACTTAAGGGTTTATACCAAATATGTCAGTGAAATCCCATGATTTCTCCCTGCTTTTGTTTTTTATTTTAGGGCTAGACTGAAAGAAATGAAGATAAATTCTCCTGCCTTGCTTGCTGGGATTAGATTCCCTTTTCCTTTCCAACATACATGTGAGCTTCCCTAAGTGAACATTTGCATTGGCTTTCGTGATTAGCACATTCTTGCTAGTCTCCGGCTTTTTGGCAAGTCACAACATTTTCAACGCTATAGTAAAAAGTTTAAAGACTTGATTAAAAATAAAACCCCAAAATAAACAAAAAAGCCAAACCACCTGATTTTTTGTTTTTCTTTGCTAATCTGGTTGTAGTTCCACTGTACAAACAGGTGAACTGGCAGCAGTGACAGGTGTAGCATATTATGGCAGGCAATGTCAAGGGAATGAGTGCTGAAGACATGAGAAGGCAGGAGTGCTTTTTCTATCAGGGAAACTGTGGCATGGAAGAGGATCTCAGTAACCCAGAAGGGTTCCCTGGTAATTTGTAAACCTTAGAAGTGATAATAGAATTCTCTGACTGTCTACTGGGGTGTGGTGTCCTGAAAGATGGTGAGAGTTAACAGCTAACCACTGCCAAAAGGGGATGTCCTTTACCCCATTCCCACTCCAACTTGGTCTTCGTGCTCCTAGCTTTGCTGGTGCTTGTTTTATCTTCTTTGACAGTCTCTTTAATTCACTAACTTAACTTCAGGAAAAAAAAAAGCTGAATATTTTCTGTTATGACAGTCACTCAAAATGGCTCACAGAAGATCTGATGAGTGCTAGAGGCAGAAAGGGGAGGGGACAGAGTTGGCAAAACAGGGAAGGACAAAGGTGGGAGAACTGGGAAGGGAAGAAAAGGGCGAGGGCAGAAACAACCATCATTTGGTGTCAGCAGATATAAGATTGGCAGAGCTGTCTGTGGAAGCAGAATTGTCTTATGGGATGGCTAAATAAATGCTGTCTATTTTTCTCTGTGAAGTTTGGAGCAATACAGTATGATATATGATGGCAGAAACACAGCAATGGCAAAGTGCTATAATTCTATCAAACACCTTGTGAAAAATTTTCCTTTAATAAGCTTCACTGGAAAGACAAACAGCAGAACTCATCCTCAAAATCCAAACAGAAACGTGGTCACACAGATCTAAGGCAGACTTGTGTTTATACAGAGAACACAGCTGAGGCCTCTGGGGGTAGTGCAATTCAAATATTAAAGAAAATGATCGGAATACCTCAGAATGAGGCAGGTAGAATAATTCAGAGGGCTGGACCTCCTTCCAAGCCCAAGGAGTGTGACGCCCTGTTAGGAAGCTGATTGTTCTTCTTTTTCTCATTTCTCAGGCTTTACTCCTGATGAAATTTCAAGAGTGTTCAGGGCTTTTAAATGTAGGAATGACTGACCCTATACCAGAGTAGCAATGAGTTCAGCTCAACTCTCAACCTTTTAGTGCCTCACTGTCTTGTACCCATGTTCCTGGGGGAGGCAGCAGGTGTGGGAGAGACTCATCCTTGCTTGCATTCCAGCAGTTTCCCTGTGCAGTGGGACTTGCTTCATAATGTACTTCACATCTCTTCTGTGTTGTTTATAAAAACTCAGAGTCAGTAGATGGAGGAATCAGTAGTTTAACCACTTATTGAAGATGGATTTATTTTTTGCAAAAGGGACATGACTATATGATCATGAATCACACTTTTTCATCTATATAGTTTGTGAGCATAAGTCCAGCCCAGAAAAATAAAAGAAGGCAAAATAAAATTGTAGGGTAAGTTTTGATGTTATTATTTTTTTGCTATGGGGAATATAAATACAGTCAAACAATCTATGTTTTTTAATTAAAAAAGATTGATCAGAATTTTCTATTAGATCCAAAGGGGAATTAGAGTATGCATTAGATTTTTGGATTAAAAGGTAAGTGCCATTTTACTTACTTGCAAAGGAAGAAAACACAGAGAAATTCCAAATACAATTGCTTGGTGTATTTGTTTCTTGATTATCTTAGAAAAACTTGTTACAACCCCTGAAAGCTATTATTTAACACATAGGAAGCACTGTTTCTCATTGGAGATTATTTTCTAGAAACTGTTCAAGTTATAAAAAATCAATTAATGTTTTAAAAATTGTTTCATTTAACCAAGGTGCCCAGTTTGAAAGCACAAGATCCAGAAAGTGAGATTGTTTAATAGCTGACCAAGTTTTTGCAGTTCTGGGGAGTTCCATTAACTTTAGGGTAAGTGATTATTCCTTCAAAAATTGAATCCCTTTATTGTTGATTATTTTCTATTTGCATATGTTGTAATAGAAAAGAATCAAAATAATTCTATCAGAGCAGTTACACTTCTGTGATAAATATAGTGAGAATGACCAAGCTGGTAACTCATTGGATATTTTGACTCCTTGTCTACCCGAATCACTTTCAATATGCCTGTCATCTTTTTGGGGGTAGATAAAAATTAAATGGCCTTGTTCTTCTGAGAGTAAATCTGCAGCAGTCAGGTGGAGTTGTAGAAAGTGAATTCTTAAATGTAGAGGGCTCTCCCTCTACAGGGTAGCTGCTTTGGTATCAAGAGGATTTTGCCTCAGTTTTCCATATCTGCTGGTGTCAATCCAACCCAGAGTGATTATGTGTCCTCCAGATCCATTCATTCTCTGGACTGAAGGACAGATTCCTGGTTCAGTTAGTGAGGTAAGAGGAAATGGAAGTCAGACAAGAATTTATCATAAATGTTACACAGGCCTTCAAACACAGCTTTTAAATTATTGCCCGTGGAAGCTATTGCATAGGGCTTGACTCTGCTCTTACACCAGCATAAATAATTCCTTAGAAATCTGTATGGTACTGGTGCAAAATAGAGAACAGTACAGTCCAATATGTGTGGCGTCCATCTGCTGCAGCCATCTTTTCCACCTTGCCCTATGAAAACATAATGTGAAAAGAAAGATAAAGATGTAACCCATTCTCACCCTTTGACCCAACTGCAATTTCTTCACAAAGTTGCACCGTGCATTGCCATCACTAACTATTCTAGATCTAAGCCAAATAATTTTTCCTCCCCTTGGCTTCAGAATAAAAATGGACCTCAACTACTAATAAGTTGGCCTCTGTGTTACTGTTGCACTGAAATATGGGTAGCCATAATTGCATATCAGAAGGTTTTCTGAGCAGGATGACCTTGCAAAAACCTCAGAAGAGGCAGAGTGACAAAGATCTTGGAGATTTCTACAAGAAACATTTTGCTTCAACATAAAATATGAATCAAGCTCCAACTTAGATATCAGCTCTCAGAGCTGTTCAGCCTCACTTGATGTTTAACATCTAGATTTAATGAATGTCTCTGGCAACGTGGACTACAAGTCAGGAAATTTATAACCATTTTGGAAGCAAGAGACTGGAGGTTATTATATTTCTAAGATGATAAGGAAAAGATCATAATAAAACATTAAGCTTTTTGTCATGAGATGAGGGAGCAGGTGTAACTAGGAATAGATGAATCTTTAGTTCATAAGCATTAACTCCCAATCAGAGCCAGATTTGAAAGTCTAATTGTGGAACAGAGAAACAATATATCCTGCACATGCTAGTTATTCTGCTCCTATTAAAAATAGGTTAGATGTTTGTATTTTCAGAGCCCAGCACAGTGAGGTGCTGAAAATTTGTTGCTAGACTGAAATATTTGTAGTAACCATTGGAGTCAGGACTCTCAAGAAGGCTATAAATTTTTCCTCCCCTTGGCTTCAGAATAAAAATGGACCTCAACTACTAATAAGTTGGCCTCTGTGTTACTGTTGCACTGAAATATGGGTAGCCATAATTGCATATCAGAAGGTTTTCTGAGCAGGATGACCTTGCAAAAACCTCAGAAGAGGCAGAGTGACAAAGATCTTGGAGATTTCTACAAGAAACATTTTGCTTCAACATAAAATATGAATCAAGCTCCAACTTAGATATCAGCTCTCAGAGCTGTTCAGCCTCACTTGATGTTTAACATCTAGATTTAATGAATGTCTCTGGCAACGTGGACTACAAGTCAGGAAATTTATAACCATTTTGGAAGCAAGAGACTGGAGGTTATTATATTTCTAAGATGATAAGGAAAAGATCATAATAAAACATTAAGCTTTTTGTCATGAGATGAGGGAGCAGGTGTAACTAGGAATAGATGAATCTTTAGTTCATAAGCATTAACTCCCAATCAGAGCCAGATTTGAAAGTCTAATTGTGGAACAGAGAAACAATATATCCTGCACATGCTAGTTATTCTGCTCCTATTAAAAATAGGTTAGATGTTTGTATTTTCAGAGCCCAGCACAGTGAGGTGCTGAAAATTTGTTGCTAGACTGAAATATTTGTAGTAACCATTGGAGTCAGGACTCTCAAGAAGGCTATACCTTTAGTCTAAAACCATGTGTGTTTTGAGGTTCTAAGGACCAGATCTAACCCAGATATTGTATTTTAGCAATATATTTGGGGATGACAGGTTTTCCCATGAGAACCTCTTGACAGTTCAGGTCATTCAGAAAGGTATTTGTGAAACTCCAAATCAGAAAGCTAAAACCTGTATGCAATTTCAAATAAGAA
>NW_009259179.1:127445-141899 GCF_000687185.1 Egretta garzetta | reverse complement strand
TCTGCTTACTAAGGATGAAGTTGCACATTTCAATCTTGGAAGCTCTAAGTAATTTCACTTTTACTTTACTGAGGTGTCATGCTTTCTCCTCACAGCACACTCATGTCCATGAAAGACTGAAAGGCGATAGAGCTCTATCTTATGTTTATTAGGCTTGGCTGTAGGATGACAATCCAATAACATATTCGGGGAAAATATATCACCAATTTCTGTGTGGAAGAGGGAAAGCTCACCTTTTCACCTTACCTACCCCTCTAGGTTTTATTCTTCTAGAGCTTTCCATGTTCATTTTGGCCAGTTTGCCTTGGGATTCCTTATTGCACTTTAAATGTTGCAGGCATCATTATATTTGCCCCTCTCCAAGACAGCAGACTTTACCTCTCTGAAGTGTACTGACAGGTAAAGAGATGGTTTTTGATGTAGATACCAGAGCAAGAGTTTACCTTTCAGGGACATCAGCAGTCCAATCAAATCGCAATCCTCCAAACCAGGTTTAATAAAAAGGCAAGCATGCCACCATTTACCTATTAATGAACTTCATATGAAGAGTTTAAGATTTTCAGGAAGCCTTAATATAACTGATTTAGAATTTTGCTTAACCTTAAAAAGGGTTGCACTGACTCTAAAAAATCATTGGACCTTATCAAGTATTTCTCTGGTGAACTGTCCTGAGAAATATGTCTGTCATAAGATTTGTGAAAAATAACATTTAAACTAATACTAAGAAAGACCCCTTCAAATAGAAAAACTTCTTGAAAGGGGAAGTTATGGGGCTTTAATTATCACACTGAAGCAACTGAGGAAGCATCATTTGCTTGTGCAACATTCATTATTGTGATTCAGGTAAACCAAAATGAATTAAGGGTAGGGTACTTAAATCTTGCCCCCTACATTTCAAAGCATTATTGAATCAGCAGCAGATTTCTTGGTTCCATTTTGGCAGTTTATCTAGGATGACACATCACATCCATTATTTTAACACAGTTTTTGTGTGTGTGAATTATAACTACTCTGACTGACTAGCTGCTCTGTAATGTAATGGATGTAGACAAAATCTGCCTAAGGTAGAATACCTTATTAGGTCAATTAATATACTATATATTATAGCATCTTGTTCCTGGGTTAATCACTGGTCTGAACCCTTACTTTGCATTTAAATGTGGGCATGGCCATAAAAATGACTCAGTAAAATGACATTTCAGCCATCTATGTTCATTCTGTTCCCATGACTTACAAATCAAATTTACTCAGTTTGTAAGTCATAACTTGATTCCCAGGCTGTCAAAACATCAAGCTCAACCTGACATCAAAAAACAATCCAGCTGTGTTCTGTCTCCATCTGCACAACACTAACACCAGTCATAATTCTGAAACTGCAATTAAACTGATGATGTGGTTTTAGGGTTTGTTTTGGGGTTTTTTTTTTGATGATTCACAAGGCAGAAGAACATCTATCTTGCTATCCCACAGGACCTACTAATTGTATTAGTTTGTATTGTCTGTAAGTATCCCATAATTCATATGACAAAGGGTTCTTTCTGTTTTTTGGAACCATCATTTCACAGCTTTCCTTTCTGAAAGGTTATAGAAGAAAAGTCAGGCAGACCTTTCTGTCCAAAGGGAAGGGGAAAAAGCCATTTAAGCTAAACGATAATGTTAGTGAAAGAGTAAATGTCAACAAACTAGACATGGATAAATTTAGACAAGGAATTTCCCCATAGGATCCCCCATAGGGTTACCTGGCAGCAGGAGCTGAAGCAGGAGGGGAAGCCTTCTAAAAGGTGTTCTGTACAGTTACCCAAGTAATCTTGTGATGCGCTACCTTTGATATTGGGCTGACCTTAACCCAGAAGGGTTAAATTTTACTTTGTAATTCAAAAGGTGCCCTAAGATGTGGGTTGATACAGGCAGGTTCTCAGCAAAATTCTGATCTTTCTCTGGTAGAATTTGAGTGTAATTCTGCTGACACAGTGTATGCTGTGAGGTTGCATATGGTCCAGAATGGTGGAATTTGCCTCAGTAAACATGAAAGAGAAATTAATAGCCTTAGAAATTTCACTGACGATTTGGGTTTTTCTTTGTTTTGTTGAGTTTTCTCAATGAAGTTCTAGAAAACACAGAGACCATTTTAAAATTGCAGTGGCTCCCATTAAAAAAGGTCAAAATTTGCCAGTAGTTGCTGTCTCTCAGCATCTGAACTACTGCAGTTATTTTGTATTCTCAGTGCTAAGGAAAGCATTGCAGATGCCTCTGTGTTTTATATGTATTTGTAAACTGGTAAATATGACATTTTAATGGCAATCATTTATACCAAACCTATATATATCAGTCCAGAGTGCTACTTGTCTGAAAGAACTGAGCAGATTTTGGCTTAATTCCTCAGACCAATAAATTAATTTTCATAATTTTATTCCAGAGACCAAAATGAACCATAATACATCTAAACTTAAAACAAAAGTTTGGGAAATATGTTCTTAAATATGTAAAGCTTACTCTACCACAGCAGCATTTCCTACAGAAAGCCAAGCATTGTTATCTGGAAGCATTTACCTCCCTGATCAAATATTACACAAGATGTATAGTCCCTGTGTTTTATATCAGACTGCTAATCAGAAATCTTAAATCAATATTTCAGATTGTTAAGTACCTTTAGAGAACAGCTTTATAGTGATAAAGGTAGCACAGCAGAATGGCCTGATCCTGCAGTTTCACCTGACCACCAAACAACACTTGGAAACTGACGTGAGAACAGCAAACTAAGTGTTGCAGGCTTCAATGTAGAGTCCTTTAGAGTGGAATGAAGAAATGACAGCTTGTGGACTGTGAATAGAGGCAACCTCACCTCATATAAAGTAGAAACTTGCCAGTTTTCCCCTCTGCATTATTATTAGGTCATGCAAAGATATGCACTGATGCAATACCTGCCAGAGCAGTTTGAAAAGTACGTTTCTAGGACAATAAAAATGTTCGCAGTTCTTCATTACAGGGAGATGTAAGGAATTTTAATAACACCAAAAATATCAGACATAGCTTTTGCTGGTTCACAGCAGAAAAGAAGGTGCAAAAGCAATTTTATATATAAACTATCTTTTGTACAGTTTTGCTACATTCCTCAGTGAACAGCCATATCCTTTTTGAGATTTTCTGATTTCAGTTCCAGAGGAATTACCCATTATGAATGAGGTTATTGGCCAATCTTGTCTAAAATCTTGTCTTGGAGAACGATTTGTTTTAGGAGGGGAAAGATCTCATCAAGCACTTGCCAGTTACAAATTTTCACCTCCAACAGGAAAAATTCTTTTTCTGACCCACTCTGTCCACTAGTTTAGTCTCCTTTCCTACTCACACTGAAGTAAAAAGTCTTGCTATTTATTTCACCATGATCAAAACTGGGCAATCACAAAGTGAGGAGATTAAAGCAATTCTCCTTCGTAAATTCATGCATCCCAACTAGCCTCAGCTTTTCCTTTGAACAAAGTGGGCAGTCAGAACAGAGTTATACCTGTAGTTTAGTAATAATTCGTAGCATCTTTCCTTAACAGAATGTTTTACAAAAGGTATATGCTCAAATCAGGTCTGCTCCAAACAGGACAGGGAGATTCAAAAACCACCTCAGACCAGCATGAACTTTCTACACCAAGGGGAATTAATTCCTGGATGAGGAAAGGAGGTTTTTGCTTTCATTCATTCATTCTGACATTTCCAAAAAGAAGAAAAAAAGAACCATCTTAAAATTACAGTCTCCACAGAAGTCTGCAATATCTCTTTGGCGGAATCTGTATAAAGGGCTTAGTCATTCACTTTTGCTATTGAGAAGATTCTAGGCCAAATGCTGAGCTGGGGTTGATATCAGCTCCACCACCTAGCACGCATAGCCCAGGTTTTCCAAAGGGGAATGCAATGAAGCCCTCAATTTTATTTACAGGCAAAGAAATTGTGGGAGAACTAACAGGGAAATGAATACACAAAACTCAAGGAAATTACTCTTAAAACGTAACATGACTTTAAATTATCACAAAAAAAAAATTCCTTTTAAGGCATTCTTAATTTTCTTCATTGTGTACTTCAGTAGCATCTAGAGACTACCTGCAAGATGAGGCCTATTAGTGCAGGTATGACACATATGCATAGTTAAAATAATTCTAGCCCCAAAGAACTGACAGAAAACATAGTGAAAGGATATATTACCCACATTAGATAGTCAAGAATGGAGGAACACAACACATCAAGACTGGCTTCTCTCCTACAACTATGATACAGTTGCCATAACAGAAACGTGGTGGGACAGCTCACATAACTGGAGTGCTGCCATGGGGTGGCTGTAAACTCTTCAGAAGGGATAGGCGAGGAAGGAGAGGTGGTGGGGCAGCCCTGTATGTTAGAGAGTGTTTTGATTGCCTTGAACTTAATGATGGTGATGATAGAGTTGAGTGTTTATGGGTAAGAATCAGGGGAAAGGCCAACGAGGCAGATATCATGGTGGGAGTCATTTATAGATCATCCAACCAGGAAGAAGAGACAGATGAAATGTTCTACAAGCAACTGGGAGAAGTCTCATGATCACTAGCCCTTGCTTTTGTGGGGACTTCAACTTATCAGATGTCTGCTGGAAGTACAACACCGCAGAAAGGAAACAGTCTAGGAGGTTTCTGGAGTGTGTGGAAGACAACTTCCTGACACAACAACTGGTGGATGAGCCACCTAGGAAAGACACCTTGCTGGACCTATTAATTGTGAACAGAGAATGCCTTGTGGGTGATGTGATGGTTGGAGGATGCCTGGAGTTCAGCGATTATGAAATGATAGAATTCTCAATTCTTGGAGAAGTAAGGAGGGGGGTCAGCAGAACTGCCACCTTGGAGTTCCGGTGGACAGACTTTGGACTGTTGAGAAGGCTGATTGATAAAGTCCCTTGGCAAAGGAGCCCAAGAAGGCTGGTCGCACTTCAAGAAGGAAATCCTGGAGGGGCAAGAGCAGGTGATCCCCGTGTGCCAAAAGATGAGCTGGCAGAGAAGAAAACCAGACTGGCTGAATAGAGAGTTTTGGCTGGCTCTCATAAAAAAAGAGGAAAGTCTATGAGTTTTAGAAGAAGGGGCAGGCATCTCAGGAGGACTACAGGGATGTTGTGAGGTCATGCAGAGAGCAAATTAGAAGGGCTAAAGCCAAACTAGAATTTAAATTCGCCAACTCTGTGAAAGGTAATAAAAAATGTCTCTATACATATATCAACACCAAAAGGAAAGCCAAGGAATCTCCATCCTTTCCTGGATGCAGGGGGAACCATAGTGACAAAGGATGAGGCTGGGGTACTTAATGCCTTCATTGCCTCAGTCTTTACTAGTAAGTTCAGCTGTTCTCCAGGTACCCAGCCTCCTGAGCCAGATGACAGGGATGGGGAACAGAACAAAGCTCCCATGATCCAAGAGGAAATGGTTAGTGACCTGATTGACCAATTAGATATACACAAGTCCATGGGACTGGATGAGGTCCACCCAAGGGTATTGAGGGAGCTGGTGGAGATGCTCACCAAGCCCCTTTCCATCGTTTATCAGCAGTCCTGGATGACTGGGGAAGTTCCACTTGCAAATGTGATACCCATTTACAAGAAGGGCTGGAGGGAGGATCCAGGGAACTATAGGCCTGTCGGTCTGACCTCGGTGCCGAGGAACGTCATGGAGCAGATCATCTTGAGTGCCATCACACAGCACATCCAGAACAACCAGAAGATCAGGCCCAGTCAACATGGGTTTATGAAAGGCAGATCCTGCTTGACTAACTTGATATCCTTCTACAACAAGCTGACCTGCTTAGTGGATGAGGGAAAGGCTGTGCATGTAGTATATCTGGACTTTAGTGAAGCCTTTGACACCATTTCCCACAGCACTCTGCTTGAGAAACTGGCTGCCGATGGCCTGGACAGGCATACTCTTTGCTAGGTAAAGACCTGGCTGTATGGCCAGGCCCAAAGTGTGGTGGAGAATGGAGTACAATACAGTTGGTGGCCGGTCACAAGTGGTGTTCCCCAGGGCTCAGTGTTGGGGCCAGTTCTGTTTAACATTTTTATCAATGACCTGCACAGAAGTGTTGATCTGCTTGAGGATAGGAAGGCTCCAGAAAGGGACCTGGACAGGCTGGATCAGCGGGCCAAGGCCAGTTGCATGAGGATTAACAAGGCCAAGTGCCAGGTCCTGCACTTCTGTCACAACAACCCCATGCAATGCTACAGGCTTGGGGAAGAGTGGCTGGAAAGCTGCTTGGCAGAGAGGGATCTGGGGGTGCTGGTCAAGAGCCAACTGAATATGAGCCAGTGGTGTGCCCAGGTGGCCAAAAGGGCCAAGGGCATCCTGGCTTGTATCAGAAATAGTGTGACCAGTAGGACCAGGGAAGTCAACATTCCCTAGTCCTTGCCATTGATGAGGCCACACCCCAAATACTGTGTTCAGTTTTGCACCCCTCACTACAGGAAAGACATTGAGTTGCTGGAGTGTGTCCAGAGAAGGATAACGAAGCTTGGTGAGGGGTCTGGAGCAAAAGTCCTAAGAGGAGCATCTGAGGGAACTGGGATTGTTTAGCCTGGAAAAAAGGAGGCTGAGGGGAGACTTTATTGCTCTCTACAACTACCTGAATCTCCCTGGTAATGGGCAATAGGACAAGAGGAAATGGCCTCAAGTTGTGCCAGGGGAGGTTTAGGTTGGATAGTAGGAAAAATTTCTTCACCAGAAGGGTTGTTAAGCATTGGAATGGGCTGTCCAGGGAAGTGGTCAAGTCAGCATTCCTGGAAGTATTTAAAAGACAGGTAGATATGGTGCTTAGAGACATGGTTTAGTAGTGAACAGGTACAGTTGGACTCAATGATTTTAAAGATCTTTTCCAACCAAATGATTCTATGATTCTAACTCAGACTCTAGTTTCCATTTTGATTCATTGAAGTCCTATGAAAGGCAATTCACTACACCTCAAATTCACCTGTTTTCTCATGGACCCTTTTTCTCTCTTCATTTTCTATACACATAGCCTAGTGTACATAGCCTTCTGGATTAGGTACCTCAGGTCATCACCGAACATTAAATGTGATTGATTTTGATCTGAAGGACAGCCCATGTATCAATTTAGCATCACAATTGAGAGGCAAGCCCAAAATCTTTGGATGCTTTTTCTCTGAAGAAGTTTTCAGCCTTATGTGATGTGGTTATTTATTTTTTAAGCACAATTTAATGTATCAATTTTGAACTTGTTAAAACATCTTAAAGTTCTTAAAACAAACCACTTTGAGATGACAATTGTTTTTTAACATTAATATAGTTTTAATGCAATGAAAAATATTATAACCCAGAAATCCTAGAGAAAAATGGAAATTTATTCTCATATAAATTTGAGTCTGATGACTGTTTTTTGAAAACCAGAATTTGCTGAAGAATTGACATTAAGTACGCTACAAAACAAAATCACTGTGTAATTAGTGACCAAAAGCTTTCAGAAGTGACATCTACCTCCAAGTAAAACATTTTTCAACTGTCTTATTATGTGTGGGAGAAAGTAAGATGATGAAAAAGTAGCTTTTCGCTTTTCTCATATTTTTCAAAATGTAATTGTTGTCATGTGCTAAGAAGACAGTTATTGGACAGTGATCCTCAACTGCTCTTTTAAGTAAGGCTATTAAGAAAGAATATTGCTGTGCTGACAGAAGTTTCCTATTTTTTTCCACAGAATGATTATTACTGGTAATACTAGAGTACCCAGTCACAGATTTTTTTTTTTCCTACACAGTGAATGGCATCAAAACAAAGTTTTCCGCTCCAAGAGGTATTAGAGTTAAAGGAGAAGACAAGAGACAATGGAGAGATCTGAAAAAACCCACTTTTGGGGTCTTAACAAAGCACTCCTTTACTGCAGGAAGCAGAAATTCCCTATCTGAACTGTGGCTGTGGCTCAGCCAACTGAGCCAATACTGGGAGCTTTATTTCAATATGACATGGTGGTGAAGAGACAGAGTAATGGGAACAGGCCTGAGTAATCTTCACAAATGAGGAGATGCAATGAATGCTTTTTACAGCAGAGAAGTGGGAGCCAAGTGTCTGTCATGGCAGTGAAGACAGACAGTGTCACAGCATCAGGAAATACTGTCTGCAACTGCATTCTGCATGCATCTCTTTGGGGCAAATATGCATTTGTCAAAGCTGGGGAAAAGTAACCTACTGTAGTTGATGCCTCAAACAAAGGAGGCTGGGCTGAGAAATTTGAATTGCCTACATGAATACGAAAGGCAGTATCTTAACAAGGAGAATTTGTGAGACTTCTTGTTCACTAAAAGTGTGAATCCAAGGAGTGATCTGTGTTGAGGATAATGTCTGACTCCAGGCTGAGCAGTGGGCATCATGATGGTGGTGGTGTAGACAAGAGCCTTGGGGCAAAAAAATATAAATTCTCTTTACTGTTGAGATTGCTAGTGAAACAGTTACAGAGGCAAGCTGAGTTTCTGCCCTGGATGAAAGCCTGGTCTGGAGCAGAAGGCAAGGTGCAGGAATCACCAGTGCAAAAGCAACAGGTCAAGCTTTACTTGTGGGTGAGAGTGTCCAGGGAAATAGGGCAGAAGGGGAAGAGAAGGAGGCCAAGGACAGGGAAGCTCAGAACCTCACACAGTTCTGCAGGGGGAGAGGAAGATTCCTGGAATAACCCAGCAGAGTGCACAGTAAGAATAAGTGACCTGCCACCAGAAAAATCATGAGCATGAGGGTGAAGGTGGGTCTGACATGTCCTGGGCTGGCAGTGCTCTAATAACTGGAACATCCTTCTGCCCACACAGGCTAGGATGTCATCTCAGGATGAATGAACTATGGATGTCTGTGGAGGAGAGGTGTGAAAAATGAAGCTTAGTTGCTGTCTTTCATCCAGTATCTTGGTGGTTCTTGAAATAAGATGAGTGCAGTAGGGACTTTCTATTACATTTGTAACAGGTGATATGCCTAATAACCATAACTATAGTACATTATTGAAATTGTGTTCCCACTAGGGTAGTTATCAGGGTGCTGAATTTCATACTATACTTACCCCCCATGGTAATTTGCTTGGCCCATTAATCAAGAATACTTCCTTGAACTCACTGGGGACATGTCAGTATATATAAAGCTGATAGAAATAAAGTCAAAATTTTAATGTTTTTGTATGATTTGTTAATTTAGGATCTTTTTTTTTTTTATTATTTAAGCCACTAGCAAAACTTTAATCAGCATCCATAAGAAGATAATCAGACTCGTTTCAATAAAACATGTGCTTCAGAATATTGAGTGCCATCATACGCCGGTATTATAGGGCCTGAAGAAATCACTGTAGAGAGTGCATTAAGGTACGTGTGTATGAAGTGACTGTCACAGACATTGCCCTGTAGTATCAGGCCATGTGGTGTCTATCAATCTACAGCCCGAAGACAATTCCTCTCTCTGCCTCCCACACTCTCTGCTTCGTATCAATTTTGTGGGAGTGTAATTTCAATGAGACATTGTCATTCCTCTGTTTTCTAAATTCTCTTTGTGACTGCTCCTCATGAACAGGCAGCAGGTTCAAAATAACTGTGACTGTGGCAGAAATTCAGTTGTTAAAAAAGGCAGAAATGAGGTAAGATCAATTAGTCTGTACAGGTGGCTGAAAGAGAAAATGAGGTTACATGGCACATTTTAAGCTACTGATGTAATTTGCATTTGAAGCTATCTGAAACAGATCCATTTTAAGGTTTTGGCAGATTTGTGTACAAAATACAACAATAGCAAGATATTTTTTTACAATCCCTTTTTTTTCTGTAAAAGACCATTTTGGAGCAAGAATCATTACTGAAAAATTTCGAGTAGCTTTAATGCTCTAGATTTATTTTCAGATATGATATTAATCTTTTCAGAAATAGAAGGTAGAGGTTTAGATCTAGTTTGCAAGTGTTGTTAATCAAGAATAGTTCCACTGAAGTAAATGGAGAAAAGCCAGTATAAAAAAGCTTTGAATAAAATCAGAATTTTAATTCCCTTTATTTGATTTGGTAACTAAGGATCAGTTATTTTCAGACTGAAGCCACATGTGAAATTTTCATCAGCACCCAAGGGGAGATAATCAAACTCTTTTCCATAAAGGTTTTTCAGGGTATGGAGCATCTTTATGAACTTCTTATCTTGGCTTGCTCACAATCTGCCTACTGTATATTGCCTGGAGAGTTTAAATCTGATTGTATTATTCTTTATGGAATGATATGTCTCCAGCTTCAATCTACAGAGAGAGAGGGAGAGAGCAAGCTTTTGTGTGCCTGCACAAGTATCTTCCTTGCTACTGGACTGCACAAAGGAAGCAGGATGAGTAGCGCAGTGATTGTACATTGTGACAGCTGTAACACATTCAACAGTTTTCTTGCACAGGACTGAGGTCTGAAAACCTTTTTCCTTCTTTGAACAAGAGAATATTGCCAGGACATGGGCCCTAGCCCGTGATTTCAGCTAAGCACCATCATGAGATCTTGAAATTTTGCTTTAGACAGCGATGGGAAGAGGGAAGCTGGTGAACAAGGCTCACCAAGGTGCTTCCCAGGGCACTGGCAGCTAACTGGATATTGACCTCCCGGCAGCATGTGTACTGGCCCAGGACAGTATTCCATGGACCTTGTCACGCTTCCCAGCCCCACCAGGCAATTTTTAGGCTTTCAGTTATACAACTCGTGCATGGAAAAGAGGTGTAATTCATCCCATTAATCCCACTGCTGAGGCAGGATTTTTCTGTGTGATTTGCTCCTGAGTTTTTCCCCAGTCTGGTTTTAAATTAGTCAAAGCAGAAGCACATGTACCCCCAGGAAACAATTCTGTAGTGTGAATGACCATCAATATTAGGGAAATTTTCCTCATATTTTCTTCTGTTCTTAGAGTTATTATTTCTGTGTTTGTTCACCTTGCTCACTCCTTTCCAGCGTAAACAATCTGCTTGTTATTTTAGTGTTACAAATAGCACGAAGAAACTGAAGACCTTAAATTATGAGAAACACATTTGGATTATTCATTTGTTCCCTAAATTGCCTGAAGGATTTCTATTTTATCCCTGCAGTCCCTTGATCTTAATGTTTCCTTCACTTTAACATCCTGATATTATATATATTTTTCATCTGCTTCAGAATTAGACAGACCAGAAGTGATACCTTTGCCAATTCATCTTCACTTACACTTTCTTCATTCAGCCTGTCAGACACTACTGCAAAAGGGAGACAAAGCTGGAACATGACAAATAGGCACTGTGATTGTTTTCAACATGCCACAAAAAAGTAGGACAAAATATCTTAATGTTTTCCTCTTTCCCCTCATCCTTCATTCAGCAGAGATTTGCTGTCATTTATAAAGGTCACTGGCCTATGAAGCATCTGAGAAAGCAAAAAGTTTTTCTTCCTCTCCAAGTACGGATTCAAGCTGCAGCAATATCATAAACCTTTTATTATACGATGGGTGGCTGCAGCCACAGCTAGTCACTATCAGTTAAATAAAGGATTTGAGAGGACTGCCTCTGTTTATTTATGCCTGCCCAAACAAACCTGTCCTATAAACCAGATAAAATGATGCTTTAGTGTAAGCATTTTGAAACTGATGACAGCTCTGACACTTTTCGTTGCAATGATCCTGGAATATTTTTAGATGAGGTCATTTAACCCTGTGCAAAAGGCCAAAATAAAAATCAATAGATTACTATGTCTCATGTTGTACATGTCTTGTATACGCATTTTGCAAGTATGGCCAATAAGCACACTCTTCCTCTCCACAAAACAAACCTGTTTCCTCACAGAGCTCTTGGGAGCTTACCACTTTATGTTCCAAAGGTAAAATATTTTCATTTGGAAAGGCTGTGATAGTCATTTACGGTAGGTACTATTTACCTAATTTACACCTCCATCACCATCTGCAGGCCAAGTATTTTAAGGAGAACCGTCTCTTATCATGCATTGCTTTTCCTATCCATCACAATTCCTGATGGAAAAATAATCTAAGCAGTACAGGAGACAGAAGCATGAGGCAACCAAAGTATAGTTACCATGAAGTATTACAAAAGCTTTTTCCCATCAAAATATTACAACTGCTAATCAAAATATTTTAGCTTTAAAATTTCTGCACTTTTTCTTCCGCATGAAAAATGGTCAAGAAATAAAAGATAATTAAAAAAAAAGTAAAGTGTTTTGACCTGTTGTGTTTGCAAGCAGCTGAGAATCCTGTCCCTGCACTAGCAATGTACCAGGAAAGCACTTCTTAAATTTAAGTGCTTAACTTTAAGTGGCTGAGTAGCCCCATTTAACTCAGTGAGCCTGTTCAAGTGCTTAAAGCTAAACATCCATTTACAGAGAACAGAGTATTCAGTACCTTGTGCCCACTTGAGTGAAAGAACAGAAAGAGTATTCAGAGATGTTTTTCAAAATGTGTTTTCCTGTTCATTATAATTTCTAATCTTTAAGTTGGTTAAACAACATGGTAGGATTTGGGTTGACTCTGTTGATTTACATTTTCTTTCTCAGGTTATGAGGTGGTGATGCATTTCACAGACTTGTGAGGCAGCAATTCAGGAGAACAGATCTGTAGGAAGGTAGGATCCAGGAAGAAAGGCAAGTAAACTCCCTGAAAATAGGAGGCACCATGTACAATGTTCCTCAATGTCCTGTTTTGGGGTGGGGTAGTGTTAATTTTCTTCCTAGTAGCTGGCATAGTGCTGTGTTTTGAATTTAGGATGAGAAGAATGTTGATGACACACTGATGGTTTACTTGTTGCTAAGTAGTGCTTAGACTAGTCAAGGACTTTTCAGCTTCCCATGCTCTACCAGGTGCACAAGAAGTTGGGAGGGGGCACAGCCAGGACAGCTGACCTCAACTGACCAAAGGGCTATTCCATACCGTATGACATCATGCTCAGCATATAAGCTGGGGGAAGAAGAAGGAAGGGGGGATGCTCAGAGTGATGGCTTTTGACTTCCCAAGTCACTGTTACGTGCGATGGAGCCCTGCTTTCCTGGGGATGGCTGAGCACCTGCCTGCCCATGGGAAGCAGTGAATGAGTTCCTTGCTTTGCTTTGCTCGTGTGCATGACTTTTGCTTTACCTATGAAACTGTCTTTATCTCAATGAATATTCTCACATTTACTCTTCTGATTCTCTCCCCCATCCCACTGTGGGGGAGGCAGCAAGTGGCTGTGTGGGGGTTAGTTGCTGGCTGTGGTTAAACCAAGAGTTTTGAATAAGCAACATGAAACAGGAGGTACATGGCAGAAAGAGTGCTTATCCTGCATCAGCATGCACAGAAAGCAAGCACTGTACCTACTTTATATTGCTTTAGGGTTCTATAGAAAAGCCTAGGCTGTTTAAGACTGTATGCCCAAAGACTGTGCAAGGTGCATCTTAGCTGTTGTTCATTAAAAGTTGCTCCAATTTAGGGTGCTGTGAAAAATTTCAGTCCTCATGCTGTTTTAAGGAGAAGCTGCAGACCTAGAACTCAAGCTTTGAACCTCTGATGATACAGTAGGGTTTGTTAAAAAACAACAGCAATTCCTCCTCTCCTCACCTCTCCTCTCCCTTAAAAAACCCAAACACCTTACCCACTGGTCTTGATTTTCTCACTAAAGTATTTCTACGGTTTTCTCTTCAGAAACCCTACTGCCTTCATTATCTTTGTGCCCCAGAGACATTTCAACCATGCCGTTTTGTTTGTGACAGAAGTAGATGGGTCCAACTCATAGGAAGATACAGCAGTAGCTAGTTACCCTGAAGATTAACACAGGATTTTGGTGATTGAGTCTAGCATGTGTCAACAGGAGAACCCTGCATATCGAAAAGAGAGGCGTGGCGTGCCTCCATGTTACAGGCACCGTAAGACTTGTGCGCATGGCCTCACCTGCAGAGACAACTGTCCTCAGCCCTATGAGCATTATATGCATGGTTAACTAGGAGGTTGCTTTAAAGTCTGCTCACATACACAACTGTTTGCAGGAGTGGGGACTTTATGAGGGATTTTTTATAACCTGTATATGGAGTAGGGGTAGCATTCGCTATTGAAACAGATTCCCTCCCCCTCATTTTTGTTGTGGTAAATTCTAACCATTTTTGAGACAGCAAGGTCAGGTCTACCTCAGCCTCTCTTTCATGATCCTAAAATTTCTAGTGTTTTTGAACTTGGCATTACGAAGATAAACTGACATCATTTCAACAAAGACATTTAGGTTTCAAATTTTAACAGCAGGTAATTTTCTGAACAGTAAAATAGCTTGGTGAAGTTTAAAACAAAAACAACACAGGCAGAGCATGCTATTCTAGCTGTGTTTGATATCCTCACACCTCACCTGAATTTATCTAGAGGACACTGGCAAAAAACTACGAGTCTGAATGCACTTGACACACATCATCATTCACAGTAATGTAGGAAAAGATAAAGCCTAGGATAATTTAAGGCAATTTAAACCAGTGAT
>NW_009259179.1:126893-127393 GCF_000687185.1 Egretta garzetta | reverse complement strand
AAGTGCGATATACAATTGTGGCTTTAATTGGAAGGGCCTTATTTTTTCTGGCCTTTTTCTTCAGGTACTTAGAGAATGGAGGATGCACTATCAGTGATAGCAGTAGGTGTAAAGCCAGTATGGGATGATTGCTGAAATTTTCACTGTCGAATGGACATTGTTAAGATTGGCATTAAAACAAAATCCCAGAAATTAATTTGTTTTAGTGTTTTCACAGTCATTAACACCACTTGTAGTGTAACAGGCAAGGACAAGAATTAGCGCTGGTCCTGGACTTCTGCATTTCAGTTCAGAACAGCAATGAGTCAGCACTGTGAGAGAGTTTGAAAATATATTGGTTAAGAATTCAGACCAACCAAGGCATTTTAGGGAAAAACACTATTTGGTTTTTTGTTTTCAGCATGTTCTCCCCCTTCAGCTGACATCATGATGTGAACCCACACTGGGGTCTTCACAGCAGGATTAATGCTTTTTCATGGAGCCCCACTGGTGTCGTGTAG
>NW_009259179.1:105793-126871 GCF_000687185.1 Egretta garzetta | reverse complement strand
CACCTGTAAGGGCTACATAACTCTTGAATATACAGGCCAGCTAAAACCACACAGGGACCATTAGGCTCTCACTAATGGAATTTTTTCTCCATTTGTCCTTGTAATAATTCGAGAAAAAACCTGAGCTAATTACAGACTACATTGGTTTACATTGCAGATATTTCATAGAAGTATTATGTTTCTATTTTTCAGACAGGGACCATGAGTTCATGTTCCACCTAGGCACTTCTCACTGGATTAGTAATATGTGGGTGCTAAAATTCCCTTGCAAATCTCCCTCAGAGTGGTTCAAGTCCAGATCTCCAAAGGAATATAATGACAGATAGACAGATCTTTGTAGCCATGAATTAAAGCTCATGCCAAGGTCAAATCCATGGATCTAACTCCATTGGAAGCTGGAGCTGCATTACCTTGGATCCTGCATGACTAGGTCCATATCTTATAAAAATTAGTAACAAAAGAGGGAAATGGAACTTTTTTCCCCTAGAGCATTTGTGAACCCTCTACAGGACTACCTTCCTCTCATATAGCTTCCTTTCCTGCAGCTGCCTTCATTTGGAACACAGATAACAGAAAGGGAGAAGAAATGAGACTAGTCCTCCATAACTTTATTATTTCTTCATGCTGGTTTGTGGGTTTTTTTTGGTTTTGGGTGTTTGTTTGTTTTTTTTAAATAAAGTACAATTTTGGTAAACTTTTTGTTGAGCTTTTTCCAGTAAAAGATAGACAACACACAGCTTAAGTTTAGCTACAGTGACTCTAGTTTCCTTGAAATGTCATAATTCCTGTTATAAATATGCTTCCTTATGAAAGGAAAGTATAATTATTTTGCTAATATGCATGAAAATTGCATTTGAGAAACGGAAACAATATGGTACTGTTTGACTTGGAATTTATTCCCCAGCTGTTAATAACCTGCCTACGTCTCTGGTGGAATTGTGAGTTCGATATTCCTGTGCTTACAACAAATAGCAACTGTTTCTGAAAAACAGAAACTATTTCTGATTTTCTGTGCCAAAGCAAAAAAAAGAAGCCCCAAACACCTAAGAAAACCCCTTAAAGTCCATATTGTGTATTTAAATAAGTTCCTTAGAGCAGCAAGAAGTAAAAAAATCTCATGCATCTTAGTGTATTGTTTCAAGTATTATTTAATTTTTGGATGAAAAAAATGTTTATGACAGCCTTTGAAATTACATTTGCAATTATATATACTTTCTATTGTTAAATAAATAGTATCAGTGATTAGTAATAATATATTTCCATCAAGTTTTCCTGAAGACATATGCATGTGATGGACCAGAAGTCTGTCTTACTTTGAAAGACAGTTACAAAGTGACATTTTCTCAGATTTTCAGTTTATCATAATTTGTAAAAAACATGGCAACTGAATACTACATGAATTATATCTAATGCCTGGGCATTCTTGACAGTCATTTTGATATACATGTTTTGGATACAGATTCTAAAGTATTTAAGTGACTGAAGAGTGAAGGTTTAATTTTCAAGAAATGTATATACCAGTTGAAATCTGATTAGACCTACCAACGTCTACTTTTCTAAATTTCCATGTAAAATAGAAATTAAGGTTCTTGAAATTGTTTGTCCTTATTAGATTTTACTTTAGGTAAGTAAAAAAAAATTGCCTACTGACAAGATTATGTAATTGAATTCACCACAGAGTCTCTCACTAAGCACCATTACTTGGTCACTTCGTCACAAGAAAATTGGCTTTGCTGAACATCCTGAACATTAGCAAACTTAAATGCCTCAAAGAAAAGCATAAGACAAAGAATCTGGCCTTATGTTCTTTTCTTCTATTGCTATCAACAGGGGCATTTCACTGGCATGATCTGTAGTACATATAAAGAAAGGTAGGTATATGAACCTCTTTAATAGAACTTGAACTTTTGTTCCAAACTTACATCAAAGTGTATTGATTTTAGGGTATGAGCTGTCTCCCTAGCACAGGAAAGTCCCATAACCAGTCTGAAAAAACCTAGATTTATCACTTCAAATAATTAGTTTAGCTTCCCCTTAATGACTTTGATTTTTTCTCTACTTTGCTAAAATGACACATCCCCAACACTAATGAAGCACATACATACATTATTTTAGAGTGTTTGGGTTTTTTTTTGTTGTTGTTGCAAGCATGTGACAGTGCTTCCAATCCCCTGAGGGTTGATATATTGGTCAAATAAATCTTCCAGATGGGTAATAATACAGTGCATTCCGTAATGTTCCTTTATATGTCATATTATTTACCTACACTGCTTATCAGCAATTGCATGTTTGCTGGAAAAAAAAGTGCTGTTGTATGCACAGTTCTTGCTTCATTGGCATGATTGCTAACTGGGAGACAGTAAACCTCTTGCTTGGAGGTGCTAAGAGGAGATAAGAGGCAAGCTGTTTGAAGTACTCCAGAACTCTGGATGAGTTAAATCCTGTGCAGAGATCCAGAGCATAGATTATGCATGAACCATGTCCTAACAAAACATTATTTTGATAATCGAAGTGGATCTTAATTGATGCATAGTTCTGTGTTGACTATTTATATAGCAGTGGATAAGGTCACGTGTGCTATTTACCCCTGGGCCAGTCCAAGGGTGGAGCTGTAGATCCATAGGAGAAGCAATGCAAAGGAACTCTGATCCTATTGTACAGGAAACTTGAATGCTACCCCTGTGCCTTAGATCTGGAGGCAGAAAAGAAGTAAAAGAGGACTTAGTTTCATGCCACAGAGAAAAAAAAAAAAACCAAAACAAACCAAAAACCTTCACCTCACCATTTCCTTGGGAAATGATTTGTTTGCATGATCCCCTGTTTCTGAGTGTGGATTGGAGCATATGTGTGCACCGCTCTTGTGGTTAGCCCATCCAAAAAGGAGATAGCTCATGACCTATCTGCCCTTACTGGGACAAGTGTAGGAAATGTATGAAAGCAATGGAAATTGACTGCATTTTTCAAAAGCATGCACTTTTTGTGGTGCATTGGAACAAGTGAATTTAAGAGCTAATAAGAAAAAATATTAGAATTGTAACCTGTAGCTGAAAATATGCCAAGGAATATGAATAAAATTTCTTCCTAACAGATATAGAAGAAATCAGTAGGCTCAGAATTTAAGGTTTATAAAAATAATGTATTTAACTTTCCAACTATACATTTTCCACATTGTCAATAAATTCTGTAATTCAGATTTAAATAATTTCAAAGAGTCATAGAATAGTTGAAGTTGGAAGTGATCTCTGGAGGCTGTCTAGCCCAATTTCCCCCTTGCTTAAAGCAGAGTCAACAAGAACAGGCTGCACAGGACTTTGCCTAGTTGGGTTTTGAATACCTCCAAGGATGGAGATTATGCCACAACCTCTGTGGCAAACCTATGCCAAGGTTTGAAATGTGTTTGTGAATCTTGGCCTGAAAATGAAATGGAAAGGAAACAGAAACAGAGACTGAAAATTGTTCTTTCATTTTCAATATCTCATCTGAGCAAAAAGAGGCACAAATAATTAGCAACAATATAAATATATTTTAACAGCTCTGTTTCTGTTTTAAAATAATTTCAGATGCTGTTAGTGTAAAAAGAAAAAAAAAACTGAACACATTTTGTTGGCTTCCTTTAGCACATGTAATGAAAGTCTGCTCTTAAGTAGTGCAAATTTGATGCCAGTCCTTTCTCAGAAAGCACCTGCAGATGCTGACCTTGCTGGCAGAAGCATATGATAGAAGCACCAGAATCTCCCACTGATTTCAGTGGGTTTTAGTGCTAAGAGAGATCTCAAATCTTCTAAGCAGACTTGAATTTGTCTCGCTTATAGTTGACAGAGATTAGACAATTATGAGAAAACAGTTTTAATATTTAAATTAGTCAAATGCTTAATTATGAAAGTGCTGAAAGAAGAATGCTCAGCTTCATTGCACTTCAATGGCTTGTAAATTAGCAAGTAGCTGTAAATTAACTCCTGGGTTCCTTTAGGTTAATCAAATCAGATTTAATGATGTCTTTGAAATCCACAGATTAAAGGTATAAAAGTGTGCATCATAGCATGGGGGAGGACCATAGTAATAGTTGTCAAATTCTATTTTGTTCTCTTTTGTTCTCTGTTCTTTTACCTTAGACCTGCAAAAAAGAATAGAAGTGCAGTATTTCTGGTAAGTCTGTATTCTAGTGATATTAAAGCCCTGATCTTCACAAAAGAATCCCTGGTAAGGTCTTCACTACTTTTCCCTGACAATTTATTGCAAAGGACTTCCATTTTCCTCTTCACTTCCCTTTTTGTTGACTTCCCATCAATGATCCTATTGCATTGCCTAGCATGCAAAACATGGAAGCTGACATTTCTGGTCATTTACTTATCAAATTTTCCATACAGGTGACAATACAACAGATCAGTAAACACATTTGTTAAACTTCAGTATTTCATCTTGCTGTCTGGAAAAGAAGGGAATATTTAAAAATAATTATTTCTAAAAATGTTAGATAACAACAGGGAGACAGATGAATGATTCAAGTAAAAGCATTGGTAAATGTCTTGTCTATAGTCTGAAAACAGTAGGAACGGCACCTGAAAGGTGAAACCACATGTCTGACAAGTGTATATCTCCTGTGGTTTATCAAAGTGAATGTGAAAGAGTGCAAGAAAATAGGAAAACCCAGTGAAGATTTAAGGCATTAATTCAAACCTTGCTCTGAAGGTCATATGCAGGTGACTCAGTCTCAAGTACCTGGTAAGAAAGGCTGGGAAGCTAATGTCAGATGGATGCAATGGCAGCCACTTCACCCCTGTCCCCCCCCATGCTCCCTGCTATGTAAATACACTTTGGTTTTAGTATGTTAACCAACAGGGCCAACTAACTCAAGAAAAGACAATTTGCCTTTTTTATTTGTGGACAGAATTGATGGTGTTAATCTAGTTATCAACTGATTTTTTTTTTCTCTGTTGTGCTACTTCCTAATAATAATTAAATTTCAGGAAAATATTCCCATGCAAATTTGGTTGTATTTAAGTGTCTTTATTATCCACCAAACCAAAACTTTATGTTTGACTCAAGCCTAGATCTTCATGAAAACATATCAGTATCAAGAAAAACTTGTTCTTTTTCCACCTTCAAAACTCATAGATATTTGCTCTGATTCTGTGAAAAGCAAGACATTTCACAATCTTTCTTCTAAAATTCTACAGTATTTCATTCATGTGAAAGCTAGTTTTAGTATGAGCAGGAAGCAATCATTTTTCTGTGGGAGGAAGGAAAGGCTCTTGTGGCAAAAAAAAAATGGCTCTAACTCTCTGCAGATAATAGCAACATTTCACTTGGGGAAAAAATTTACAAAAACAATGTGTTAGAATGATCTGTGACTGCTTCCCCCTCAACAGGCTGGGATAATGCCTGTCAGTTTACTGTGGTGTGTTAAAAGGCCCTGGAAAACCAGCTGAAACTTTGAATAGTCGAAGCATCAGAATACTTTCACCACTCCAGTTAGTGTAAATTTAGTGTTCCAGCACTCCAAATTTAGAGCATTTCTTTGGTTTTGGACAGCATACACCTTCCAGCATATGCTCCCTGGCCTGAATGTTCTCCAGAGAAATGGTGACAGTACAGACATTCATGAAGAGCAAAAACTGAAATTAATCCCACCCTGTTTATAAACTGTAATAGGCTTCCTGTTCCTCTCTCACTCATAGAGTGTAGCCAAATTTTGGCCCTTAATGTACTCCAGAGAAAACCCATGAAAGTTATTATAAATAATGAGGTGATCCACTGCAAACAAATGTTAAAGGATGATACGACCCAGCTGTGAACAGGCTGGCTAAACAGTGACCTTTGGGGTCTCAATATTCAATACCTGGCATTATGTATAATCACCTGTACCTGAAGATTACCAGGCTGTTAATGTTATATTTCACACCCTCTTTGCACCAGTGACAAAGCAATAGATATCTAGTCTTACTGCTCCAGTTGTCCTGAGTGTTTTCAGAAAACAAGCGGGAGGCATAAAGTTTACAGTGATTGCCCTCAGCTGAGATTTAAACATATGCAGAAAATAAATAAATAAAATGGTTTGGTTTAAGTGTAAAGATTCACAAAATGAAAAAAAGAAAACCCCTTCAACCCAGCTCTCATTGTTATTCGTAGCCATAAGCAAGAGTTTGTTAGGCGCTCCCTAGGTAGTCTTTCATCTGCTTTGTAGCTGCACATCCTAGCATAGAAGTATGAGCACTCACTGTTCAGTAGCCCTTCATGTATTGCAGTCCTGTGACTGCTCAGACAAGACACACCTCTGATCAAAATTTGGCTGCACAGGTGGTTTCTCTGTAGTAGCATGAGATAAATTTTTCACTGACTAAAATAATATTTTCAGTGAGCTTGAATATTTTCAGTGAGCTTGAATGAAGAAATCATCCCCTGCTTAACTTTCGGCCAGCAAACTTTGGTAGTGGGGTTTTCTGGTGTTCCAGGAAAGACATTCATCCCAGTGTGACAAATAATTCCCTCTCTCTCTTTTGCTTTATTATGTATAAAAAGAGATGAATTGGGAAAACATTTATCTTGTGGAGACTGTGCAGGAATATTAAGCAGCTTGTGCCTGTTCGCAGCTTTCTTAATCATGCTTGGTTTACTGTCATGCACCACTCTGGTGGAGAGAGACCATTTCACAGCACTGTAATGCAGCATCTGTATTTTTCATTATCAGCAAGAGGGTCTAAGCTGTTTTCTTTTACCTCCCTTTCTCCCTTCAGTTCTTACAGTTGTGGTTACAACAGAATAAGCAAAACGTAAATTACCAGTTAAAAGCCTAGTCAGAAGAGAAGGAAAGCTGTGGGAGGTACAGAATACTGCTTGGGTTGTGCCCAAACAATCCATTACTATGGGCTGTTTGCCATTTTTCAGCCACCTGAGTGTTGTCATGGCTTCTTAGAAACATAGAATAATACAGGTTGGAAGGGACCTTGAGAGCAGATCTCATTCAACCTCCTGCTCAAAGAGAGGCTACACTTAAATAAACCCATACTGCTAAGAGCTTTGTCCATTAGGATCTTAAAAGCTGATGCTGTCACCACTCATTTTCCTAGTGCAAATCCCTGCCTGAAATATGACCCAAATTTCTTTGTCACTCAGCTACTTAACTGGAACAAACTAGTGTTTATACAAGTCTTTTTTGTTCTCCATTTCTCTGCTAAAAAGCAGGCCCCTTTTTGGAGGTAGGCACTGTGGGAAGAAAGGATGTTTTTATGGTAAAGTGAATGAGTTATGAAAAAGTTTTCCAAGCTCTACTGCTGTAATTTTCAGAGTAAGCCCCTTCCTCTCTCTGTGCAACGTTCCTCTGGGATAGCAGCATGGATGTTACATGCTCTGGGTCCTTCTCAAACATTGCGAGGCAAAGTGGTCATATGAGAGAATACCTGTTTTTTATCGTAGAGTGTCTGATCAAGCCTCCAGCGCCAGTAATGAAACAACTATTGCCATCCCCTTTCCTGAGCTTTTGTTGTGCCTGTTGCTGGTCTGAGTCTCGCAGAGAAAACACAAGCTGCCAATATGGTTCTTCCTAAGGTGTCAAACAGGCTTAGACTGAAGATTTTTTCAGGAATGAATTATATCTGTCTACGCGCTTGCACAGGATCAAACACAGCTGTGTCTGAGACAGGGTGTTGGGTCCTACTGAAATGCAAACAGCAAATAAATAAAAAGGTTAAACTTGTCACTGTGCCAAGATTGTTGCCAATAGACAGCATGACTCTTGCCGGCCGTACTCTGTGTGTACAGTGTGTGAAAACATGGTTGTGTACTGTCAGGGACGTGCAGGCTTTCCTGTCTCCAAGTTTTACAACAGCAACATTTGAGATGCAACCCTTCCGCTCGGCTGAACCTGCCAACCAACCTTCCTGTGACTTCCAGCCATCCCTGCCCTCGCCTTGCTAGGTAAGAAGGTTAGTATGTCACTGAATGCACTGCTGATGCCAACAACTGTTGTTTCTCATAAATAGCATAAGCCAGATGTGAACTATTAGCCAGCATTTGGGATTCAGATTCAAAATGCTTTTGAGCTTCTTTTCATGCTGAAGGCAGAAATTGAAGATATTAATTGCACTGCTTATAGCTTCAGCCTCTTCATCTGAATGAGATGCTTTGTGATTTCCATAAACCCCAGGAGTATGATGCTTGAAGCTGAAATATATTTCCTGACAGATTGACAAATAGGGCAGCTTTTTTTATTATAGCTATTGGAATTGAAAACACTACCACACAAAGACGCCAAAAACCCCTCTTTTTATACATAAGGGTATTGTTTCCAGAAATGCTTTGAAAGATTTTCTCCATTAGTATTCCTCCTTTTTGTCCCACACAGGGAAGTTATTTTTTTAACTGGTTATATATTGCATAAAACCCAGTGTAAGTCTTGAAACCACTGAGGATAGTTTGTATAATGAAAAAGGCTTCATTCTACCATTGTTCAATACTGAGATAAATCAGAAGTAATTTTACTACAGTCATGGTGTCTGATAGGTGCAAGAGAGATCAGAATTGCAGCCAGGTGTTTTTTCAAAGAAGTGTTCTGGGAGATACTGACATTACTGTATTTTGGTTGTACACAAATGATTAATGGTAGAATCATATGCCATCTGTTCATGCTAATTATGTGAAATGTTTGTAATAAAACCTAAAACTCAGTGTGTTTGTTAAACTCCTGAAATTCAGACCATTACTGTGGAAGATTTATTAAGGCCTATGAATTTTATACCAGGAATTGGAATCCTGCCATGAAAGAATCTGGAACAAGATGACTCACTGTTCGTTGAATCAAAGGAGTTTTAATGTGAGCAGTATTCTTGTCTTTGTGAGATAATTTTGTTTTGGGGCTCTGGGTATGAGTGAAACTCAACCCAAAACTCAGATGAGAGGAAGCAAAGGTGAACTTCTGCAGAAGAGAAACAAAAAATATCATCCTGGTAAGTCTCTTCATGACTTACTGTTGGTTATCAGCGGCTTTACTCAAAGCAGAGTATGAATGGGTGCGCCAGTGGGTAGGCATGTGACAGTGTGTCAGAACAAAAGATGAAAGCTGTCAGCTGTCCCTTACGCTTTTCTTGAAACAGCACCTGACCATGAATCTCACTTCCCAGAGGTGCAGCCCTTTTCTCCTATTATTGCAATGCAGAGAGGCTGTCAATGCCTGTTAGCCAGAGGGAGAAGAGGTTCCCAGCGCAGTCACTGTACCAGGCAAGAAAAGGCTCCCCTAAATAAGAGTGCAAATCTGTCAGGAAGAAGAGGACTGGCTCCGGGTAACGTAACACCTGAATTTTGAACAACACCCTCTCCTATTTAAATTGGATTGGTGTCCCTTTCTGAGGAATTTCAAGGCTTACATAGGTGCTTAAAGAAACCCTTGCTGTTGTTAGCCTCTTCCTGAGGGGGTGAGTAGAGGACCTGACACACAGCGTAACCTCATCTCAGAGTCTTGCTGCTGGGCCTTTTTACTGCAGTGGGCTGGGTTAAATCCCAGCAACAAAAAAAGGAGTAGATGGTAACACAGAATGCATGGCTTATATTCTGCTTGGCTGTGTGTGGGTGTAAGGGAAACAAGCATTACTGCCATTTATAACAGACATATTCAAGTGTTTTGCTTTTACACATTTCATTCTTTTATTGGAAAGGGGATACAAACCCTATCACTTTTGTCAGCTAATGAAGAAAAGTACTTGGGAGCAGCACTAATCCAATGAATAGGAAGGGCTATGCACTAAGGATCAGAAGATGGGATTCTATTCACAGCTGTGTTACCTGCCTTTTAGTCTTTTCCATCTTCACAGTGGAGATGATAATGCTTAACTGCCAACAGAAAATATTTTGTGATCTATAGCTGAAAAGCACTATATAAGTCTAAATATTATCTCAGTATCTCCTTCCCTCCCACTCAGTAAGTAAAATATGTGAGAGTTATGAAAAGTGATGTGATAATTACTATAGAGAGGCTGAGCTTTGAAGTTGAAAGCACGTTATAGCTCATTATATAGAACACCTCTCAGACACTATGCCAATGAGCTTGGTATACAAACTCAATAGAACAGATACTTAGCAGGCTAAAATGGCCACAGATGCTGTAGCACAGTTGCAGTTTCCTTGAACGAGCAACATGCGTAAACGTTGCAAGCTACTTTGGGTGCAAAGCTTCACAGCATACTTCAGGCTCCGATTACCATGTCATAAAGGATGCTCTGCTCTCCAGAGCTCTGGGCGATGGAACACATTTTGTATCTGAGGAAGTTACAGACAAAATGCGGTGTGAAAGAATGCTGGGTCCTCTCACTGCTGAGTTACCAGGAGGGCAAATAGTTAAACAACGCTTTCTTTTTTTTTTCAGGCTTTAAAACCAGCTTCTAATTTTCTATTTTTTTAAGATGCTTTATAATGCAATTAGAGAGCTCCTGGAGGCACTAATTGGATCATAAAGTGCCTTCTTCATGTTCCAGCTGAGGAGAGAGGAAAAAAGGATCACTTCACATCCTCTTTGCACCTGCTAAGATGTTTGTGAGACACCTTACAATTAAATTATAAGCACCTAGAGGAGACTTTAAATTACATATTATAGAGCTAGAACCTTGGGTCAGACAGCAGAATCCACAAACTCAAAGCTTACAAAAGCCTCATACCCACCTTCTGGTGCTTTTCTGTTTCCTGGGGTGGAAAAGGACCTTTGTTTTTCCAGTGCCCTGAGTTCTTAATATTCTCTCTCAAACCTGTGGTCTAACTATAGCCTAGGCTAACTGCAATTTCTTGCTGAGCATACAATATGTCTTTTCAATACTCTGGCCCAGGAGGGAACCTGACAGCAGGCATAACATGGATGGTTCTTATAAACACTAACAGCTCCTGGGTAGTCACCTCTGAGATGGGACTGGCCAGCAAGGAGGGTGGAGTCTCTGGAGCTTTTATCCTCCCTGGAGGCTGGTATGGGGAAATGAGACAATTATGGTGCTAAACCTGGATATTGTATGAGAACAGTGCAGTTTGCAGTCACCCCGAAGCAGTGTGAGGGAGAGTTGAGCCAGGGACACAGGCAAGCATCATTTCATGAGATTGCTGTGCCGTACTCTCATGTCTTCTGCCTACCACAGTGCAGGTGTCAGTCCCCTTCTATTGCTTCACAGTCTGTGCACAGATTTGATACCAGTGGAAGCATGACAAGGGGACTGAACAGTCTGGCGAAGACTCTCTTGGCTGTTCATGTTTCTGACTGCTGTATTAACTAATATTGAATCTGGATTTATATTTTATAGTCCTCTTTGGAAAAGGGAATCCAGAGACCTCTGAAATTAGTGGACTCCTTTGGGTTTTCAGTGGCAGGGCCATAAATCAGAAAGTATGGAAAAAACTGGCTGCTGGGTCTTTAATCTCAGTATACAAATACTCATAAACTCTGGCCAATTAAGTAACATACTGCGCCTAACAGCTCAAAGGCCTAGAGAAGGAAACATCACGTACCTTCGAGTCAGTCTGGTAGAGGTACAGTAGCTGTACAAGCATATATTAATATCTGCTCCTGCATATAGAATTGAACTGGAACTTTCTGGTATCTTGGATTATTTGGATATTTCTCCATACACAGGGCTCCTGACTAGAACATAGCTTTGACCTTAATTCATAGAAACATTTAGGATAAAGATATCTACATATATTTATGAATTAGAGCCCTATTGAAATCAATCATCCTTAGGCTCCTAAATGCATATGTGAACCCAGATCTTAGCTGCCCTCTTTCTGTTCAGGTAACCCTTGGACTTCTACATGAATACCATCAATAGATTTTGGGTTTTTGTGTGATTTTTTTGCCATGAAATTCTGTATGGAATGACAGTGTAGAGCCCTCAATGTTAAGAGGAAAGAATGATGATTCTATGGGCTGCCTATCTGGGCCAGATTTTGAACATGTGTAAGTTGGGTGACAATCTCTAGCTGAAAGGAACCTCTGTTCCTGTGAGTCCTGCTTGATAACATATTTGACATTTTGTTGGTTTGGTGGCTTTTTGTAGCTTTTGTTCAAACTCATAAGACATCATGGTTGGTTTTATTCTTTCAGTCAATCACACATTTTCCTCTCTTCTTATTAAGTAATATAAATATACTTTGCATAGTTTGATTTTGCATATATAACATTCTGTGAAATTATGTTCACATATTGTTTAACCTGGATCATCCTATTTCCCACATCCTGTGTATTTTTTTTTAAGATGGCTATTTAATTATGGTTTCTTCATGTTGACTGTTCTGCTAGTTATATCAATTTACTATATATAATTTATTCTCTTCTGCTGTAGAGTTTTTTTAATAAGAAACTGTATGCCTTAATGACAACACAGAGTATCTCTTATTCTATTAAAAGTGGACTACCTGCTCTACTCTCCCCATTCTGACTTAATTCATTTTGGTACCTCCAGGAATCCACTTAAATTAATGGGCTAACAGTGGTGTAAACTTTGAATCACTTCTCCATTTTTATTGGGGAAAAAGACACACCACAAATGCTGCTAAAATCAGCTACTCTTTTCAGGCTGACTACACAGACAGACAGATAAATATAAGGATGGTGGCCACTTCAAAATACAGCTAGCTCAGAAAAGCAGATACCAAATTATTCCTTTCTTGAAGGAACAGCTGAAGGAATAGCTGAAGACCACAAGCCAGTCTGTTCTAGTCTCCATTATACAAAAACCTTTGGCTGCACCTTAAAACTTAAAAATAGTTGTAAGATTGTTATTGTTTCTTTCTTATTCTTTTCTAGCTGTGATTCCTACTAAAAAATCCCAAACAGTTGAAAGCACTTCGGGAGATAGTATTCTGATACCACCGTTTATCACAATTTAAATCAGTGTAAGCTCTCTGGGGCAGAAACCATTTTCTAGTTCTCTGCTGGCAGTACATTGTACATGGTGGGAATTGAAAGATGAGGATCCTAGGAGCTTCTGCCAATAACTGTCATCATAAGCAACCCAGCATTACTTGGGAAGAACCCTTCGTAGCAGTTTCCAAAGCAATCAGAAGGAAAAAGTGTTGCCTTTCAAAATCCTGATACATTTTCATACCTTATTTCTATGCTACTGCTTACACAATAAAGATTTTTAGCTTCCACATTCAAGAGATTGCAAATGACCTGTGAAATAAAATGAAGGAAATAATAGAATGAGATACATGACAATATCTATTTAATTTCTCTAGGATGCTGTAATGATGAAACAATAGGTACTGGGGAATTGTAATCAGCAGGGTATTCAAATAACCCTGGAGCACTGTTGGGAGTAATTTTTGTTTAATGCTGTTTTTAAAGTTTTAGTAAAGTATTTATGGTAGAAATATTTTAGTGAAATTTTCCTTTGCCCACCCACATTTTTCAGCTTGTCAGTCAAAACATGTGAAAGCTAGGAAGTTAAGGAAGAAAACACAGGCTATATTTTCACCTCATTTTTGCATCTGTGTCATGGATGGAGTGAGAGGAAGGCAAAAAAAAAATAGTTTATTGATCAGCTTTAGTGAAAAAAACCCCAAACCAACAAACCAAGAAATGGATATTAAGAGTCAAGCCTGGAATGGTTGATATGTTATACATCTAACATTTGCTTGTAGAAAGAGAATAGGAATAAGGGGAAATGTGAGAATGTCCGTGTCTCTAGTTCTTTAACATATCATCTGCTGTGACTGGGTAGGAGGAAGAAATGCACCAGCAGAAAATACTCAGGACTGTAATAAACTTTGATGCTGAGTCAGACATGAAGACACATGTTTCAGTCCTGACATTCAGTACTAATGATCATACTTATCCAGCCATCAACATTACTCCCTGGAAATCAGCAACCATCTCACCTATCATTAACCGGGTCTGTCTAAAACAGAAAAATTTATTCATGGGCTGCTTTGCTATGTTGTAAAATGGAGGTAGAGAAGGCTTCAGCATGACTAGGAGAGATCAGGAGACTGCATCTACTCTGGGCCATGACTGTGCCGTAACCTTTTGGCTTCATCCCACCCACTCTGCCCTGCAGCTAATTACATGAGCAAAATCAACAAAAATGGACACAGAACAATCACTGCTTTACAGTCTGGCTGTTTCAGCAACTGTTTATAGGGAAATGTTTTCTTTCTGCTTTGAGATTTTTTTCATAAAGACTGAAAAACATCTGAACAGTTTGTCCTTTCCTGGAGCTGGAAGGAGTCTTTCTGGTGGATAAAGGCATCCCTTGTCACTCTATAAATTGCAACTATTGTTTAGCTGAAGTCTATTACTTTGATTTTGGATCATAGAGGGCAGGCAAGAGACTGATGATTGAAGGAGCTAGACAAGATTAGAGAAAAAAAATCAATAAATGTATAAACAAAAAGCAGTTTTCAGGATTTAAACAGGTGATTCATTGCACATTTTGTGCCTCGTTTTGCATTAAAGTTGTTAATGTAGATCTACACAACTGACTGGGCTACATTTTGCTTTGTCTTCTGAAGAGTCTTGTACAAGAGCAGAAGAATAAATATCTTGTGTAACATATTAATTGAAATAATATTGCTGAGAAAAAGAAGAAATAGAATAACTTGACCACAGGAGATGAACACAGCATCGCAAAACTGAATGCATGTCCACAGAATGATTTCTTGCCTGTTGACTGGGGAGAGGCTTGAAAGCAAAATGCTATGCTCCCTTGCAAAAACCGACTGCTTATGCAAAAAGGCAGCAGAGAATGGTTTCAAGTTTAAACAGGACCTGTAGGCTGCAGCAGCCTTTGAATGTATAAAGCTAAAGGGAAACTATAATCTGCATTTCAATGACAGGAAAGCAGATACAAGAACAAACATCTGATGTCTTTTAACAATGGTGGTCCATTTACTGTATGCGCATGTGTCTGTTAAGCATCCTTCTATAATATAGTCATAGAAGTAACCTTCTGGGTAACTTTGGTCCATAGTCTGATTGAGCATAGAAATATGGACCAATACCAATGCATATGCCAGACCACATCTCCTATTTTCGTACATGAATTCTGATCCAAACTCACTTGAAATTCATTGGTATTCTTCCAGTGATTTCAATGAACTTTGGATATGGCTTGGAGAAAAAAACAAAAACCAAACCAAACCAAAACCCCTCAGCACTTTGTGACTTAAAATCTGCTTCAATCTCTTTGTGGAATTACATGAATTAAAGGCATCAGACCAGGCTGCTCTCTGAGAAGTCACTGATTTCTATTGAGCTGGGCATGGGCAGGGTTGCAAGCAATCCTGTGCTGCAGTCCTCAAGAATCAGAACATATGCTGGGAATACAAGGCGGTACAGCAATCCTGTCATGCTTGCAGGACTTTTGAACTCTATTGGGTTCATGGGACATATTGCCTACAGCCATGACTAATGGGATAGACAATGACTATCACAGTACACTCCTATATGTTATTGTGCATTGGAATGGGGTAGCTCTAAAGAGGAAGGTTTGGCTAGATGGGAAACTTCTTTCCTGAGGAGAAATCCACAGCTTGTTATTACTACACATATTCTTCCACCTGAGAGAGCAGCAACAGTGGACATTTGTCTGGATCACCTAATTCTTTCAGAAATCTGTTTATTTTCAGTCCAAAAATCTCTCCTGAGATAAACACATTACTGTTAGATCCTGGGCCTTACTTTGTACCATTCCTTTTGAAGCCCTGTTAAAAACTGAACTCAGATGGTATTATTTCACTAATGTGTAGACTTGTTTCATCACATTAATG
Organism: Egretta garzetta; assembly: GCF_000687185.1. NCBI lineage: Eukaryota > Metazoa > Chordata > Aves > Pelecaniformes > Ardeidae > Egretta > Egretta garzetta. The sequence goes on along the minus strand of NW_009259179.1, from coordinate 111,133 downwards.
AAAACAGTCTTTTGACCATTTTCTGTGGTATACTGTGGAGTAAAGCCAATTTCTAAGGGATAAGGAAATGCTCAGTCAAGTTCAGAGCACATGGGGGTTCTTCCTACATTTGTTATGCAACATTTGTAAGTGACGATGGTTGTGAAAGTCCTCGGTGCCTTCCATTTTCAGAATGTGGTGTCCTTTCTGTCTCAGGTTTGATGTGAAGATCACAGCTCAGGCTACATCCTTGCACTGTGACTGCATGTTCTTTCTCATAGAGTTTTCTGCATGTGATATTGTGGGACAGGAATGGTTCATTATGTTGCCTGGAAAATTCATAATAAGACACGTATCTTTTTGTAGCTATATATGCTGTGTTGCTTCTCATTGCTTTTTGACAAGATTTCTCCTACAGCTGACTGGATCCAAAACATTTTGAATAATGTGAGAGATCTTCCTCATACATCTGATCCATATTTTTACCTATGATAGTTTGTCTATTTGCCAGGCCTGGGTGGATTCTTTCTGTCATCCCTCATACAATATTCTTATTGATTCATCTTGTCTTTTTTCTCTGTGTTTGGGGCCCAGAGCAAGGGTTCCTTGACCATTTAGCAGTATTATATCAGGGTCATAGTTAGAAATGACAGATAACTGCTGTCTTTTGAAAGTCCTAGTGGCTGAGTATACAGACAATGTAAGCAGTCCAGTTCCCTGGGATCTTTACATCCCCTGCATTGTCTACCATCTGCTATGAATTTTTTCAGAGCACCAAAAAACTGTGCATTAACCTTCCTTGCTGCAAGTTCAAACAAAACTATAAATCTTTTACCCCAAAAGGTAAAACATACTCCTCCAGTCACAGATAATGTTTTTGTAGTCCAATGAAAAATAAGAAAACTTTGTGTAAATTGTACACAAATAAATATGGTTCTGCAGAGATGTAATGGAGAATGGATCTGTACAGCCATTCAAGCATTTGGCACGTAAAGTGGATTCCTGAATGTACCACACTTGGGCACACACAGTCAGTAGTATGGTGCAATGAATGAAGAAGGTCCCTCTGTTCAGCCATTGCTCATTTGCATCTTCCCCCATTTTAGTAATTCAGGGTTTCAAGACAGCTGTGCTGCCAGGTCATTGAAAATTTATGTGACTTTAACGGTGTTTCCCAAACTTGCTACAACTTTTTACTGCTAATAGGGATACCTAAAAAGAACAGAAGAAAAAAGGTTGATTTCCTGCAGATTGACTTCACAGGTTACCTTTCAATGAAGTCTGATGAAGGATGGTGCTTCAAGAAAAACACATGGTAGTCATGAAAAAGCATAGGCTTACATTGAATTCTGTTTGAAAGAAAAGTTATGTTAATGAGGCTTTTGTTTTATGCAAAAAGCAAACTTTACCAATTAAAAAATAATTAGTGAATTAATAGGTTACATGAAACTTCCAGAAAACCAAACAAAATAATGGCCTTTAAGTTCAGTTTAATTCATTCTATTTTCTGTTTCAATTAGAATCCATTAGGAAAGTAATTGTCAGTATTCATTGGCAGAATTTTTGTAAAGGCTCCAAGATTGCTTGGCTTACACCATTCCTCTGCTGACCACAGTAGAGCTCCACCAGCATCAAATCTGCACAACTGAGCGAACAGTCAAACATGATGCATATAAAGCCCTTGCATAATATAGGAAACTAATGGTTAGACTCTACCTTGCTTTAGACAATCTTCACAGAAAAGGATCAGCCCAGGGTACGATTTTCTCCAAGTGGCATAAAGCTATTATAGTGTAGAGGGGCCTTGTATATCTAATGTATGATTAGATAAATTTCACACATACATACTGTGCCCTAGTGATTTCTGTTCATTGCAGTGGCCCATTGGGGCTAGCTTTGCTGGGGAGAAGGCGTGATGCAGCATGGTGCTGGCCAATATAAAGATGGTTTAGGGCTCTCTGAATCAGTTTGCCCCACTGCAGTTAACCAACAGGGACAGACACAGCTGATAGCTGTGCCACATATGAAGTCTTCCCCAAACCATATTGGCTGACAGGCCTAACCCAGCGTGCCATAGCCAGTATGCCTATAGAGGTACAGCCTCCTTTCTCTCAGCCTCGGTAGGTTTGTGCCTTGCCCCAAATCAGAATAAACTGAAACACTATGAACTGTGACTTGTGGTATTTCTGCATGGTCAACGTCAGGCATTTATAGGAATATAGCTACACTGAGTTTGGTTCCCAAAATCAGTAAGAGAAGCAAACACAGGTAAGACTTCAGAGCCTAGAGCAGGCTGTTACATTATGCTCCCATTTCAAGAATGTGTCATTTTGCTTTTTCCAGTTAAAATAGGGAGAAACAGATGGTAATGACATGAATTTGATCCTAAATGAGTGCTGAGTGCTTCAGCCTGAACCCTACTAAGTCCCCAACTCACTGGCAACACAACAAATCTTCTGTTGGAATTGCCTGCCTGGCTATGCAAATTGTTCTAGGAACAAACTGTTCCTGACTTCAAGATAAGTTGTGAAAAATCAAGCTGACCTCCTTTCTTCAGCTGAACTGCAGTTGGATGAGAGGAAATTAATTTTGGCTTATCTAAAACTCGATGAAGATGCAGATTTCAGTATTCATTTGGCATTTATTTTGTTTTGTTTGCTAGTGAAGTTCAAAGTAGAAAGAACAAGGCTTGATTTTTTTGTGCCTGACTAGATTCTTCAGAAATCAAAAAAAAATATGCAACTGCACCACCAAAAAAAGTAAACCTGTATTCAAGATAGTGGTAAGAGAGGATATGTAGTGTCTTTACAGATGTTAATTCTCAAAATGTTTGAAAGTTAGTCATAATACCTGGCAAGATGCAAGAGAAACACATGATTACTGACATGCTTGGCAGAGAGAACTAGAGTTGTTTGAACTAAGAAAAGAAGGGATTTTAGCTTCTCAATATTTCAGGAAAGATTTCATTTCTTTATTGATTAAAGTTTGTTTTTTTGAGTGAATACAAACATGTAAGGAATGATATTGCCTCTACCAATGAATTTTTATATTAATTCAGTTTGAATGGGAATGACAGTGCTTTTGGTTTTGTGACAATGTTCCTGATTATCAGTCATGACATAACTCTTAAAACGTACATTCCTTCATACCTTGAATGGACACAATCCTTTAACATGCAAACCAAAGTATGCATTACTTTAGAGGCTATGTACTATACATCCAAGAAAAAAAAAACCCAAACCCAAACTAAAACATGCTTACTCAGGAACACTTGGGATATCAGACTAAATTTTCATTTAGGAATACCAAACTCCATGTAGAGTCCTATGGTTAGCATGTGGAAAACTGCACAAACTTACACAAGGATGGATAGATGATTTGCTATTATAACTGAATACTAACATATATGTAGGTGGTACACATGGCGGCATCTATGTTACTTGAAACTTCTGACCCACTACAGTCTCTAAAGGAGTGAAAACGCTGTGGGACACAGGTGAAGTATAACAGTGACAGGCATCTTTTGATAACCTTACAGTTCTAATGAAAATTCCCTTTTATACTGGAATCTCCCCGTGAGATCTGTGGACAAATGTGATCATACAACATACCAACAGACAGTTCATACTTGATAGGATAACCTAAGTAAACAATATATATATGAGAATGACAGCACTTACTTCCAATTGTTAAATGAAGAAATGTAGGTACTGGAAGATTAAATTATTTTCTCATGACCACACAGTCTGGTGCAAGGCCATGGAATTGGACCTAGACCACCTGAGCTTTCTTGTGTCTATTGCCTTTAATATAGGCAAGACTGTTTACATGATATATATACTTTGATAAAGTTTGCTTTTAAAGCTATGACTGTGTCATACTGAAGAGCTAGGTATTTTGATTATTCAAATCATTTAAGCTCAAGAGAAGGTTTACAGATATTTCTTCTTCAGTGGTATTATGCCTTTCAGAATTAAATATTGGCAACAAAATAAAATCAAAGAAAAACATCTAACATTTATGTAAGAAGAACCTGTCTAGATGTAATACACATATTACATTTGACATTGCATATAAAAAAAAAAACCCACCACAACACAACATTACTCTCTTAATGAACTGATAATTGCACTCAATGTCAGGTATGAATAACACCTGAATTTTTCCATTTACTTATAGTAAATCTTGCTCATTAGAATACTGGATAATTATAAAATAGTTTAAACATAATGAACTAACTGCACCCTCAACAGTGCTTATGGTGTAGAGAAGATGAGAAGAAAGAAACACAGAGGTGCCTACTATTGCTCATAATGCTATGGAGCTACAATATTTTTGGACAAGGTGTTCTGGGGACAAGCTGAATCTCAGGTCATTGGAGATTTTTTGCCTGTGGACAGCCTCTAATAATTTCTAGTCTCCTTTGTGTTGAAATACTAACAAAAAAGTAAAAGCCTGAGACATCCACCACAGCACTAATACAGACCTTGACAACAAAACCAATTTACTGTATACTGACAGGGTAAGCCACTGTCTTGAACGATATATATTCTGAAGGTTCACAGAGTATAGTGATGTGAAGGTGCAGAAGAGATAAGAGGTTTATTTTGAAATTTTTGGTGCATATGCTGATGCTTTACTCTCCATTCTTACCCACCAGTAAAAGGTGGTGTTACAGCCCCTAGGTCCAGGACCAGAATACAAAAAGACTCTTCTAATCAAATAGAGGCTTTTACACCAATTCCAGCAGTCTCCATGCAAAGATGTATCTTTTGGTATTTGGTATCTCTTTGCTATTCCCAAAACGTACTGGCACATCTGACCTTCATTTTTGATTCCTTTCAGAAAAAAAATACATTAGGGAACAAAACACAGCCTAAGTGTCTATCATCTACTGCAGTCTGGGAGGAACTCTAGAGGAAATCCCAAGAAAGTTTGATTAATAGCATGCTGAAATTTTCATGTGTGCATGCCTCTGTTCTTTGTGATTCCAGCTAATATGAAAGCACTATGTGACAGGAAAAACATCACAAGACACTAAAATTTTAGGCCAAGTAGTGTTTCAATGGAAGGATTCTTATCCTAAGATTTCCCTTCCAGCTTTTTGGAGGCAAGAGTTAACTTTTCTAAACGTATTCGAGTGTACAACTTAATATCAAGGAATTCAGCACCTGGCAGAACTGGTTTCCAGCCTTCAAGCCTTTTTGAGGTCTATCACAAACACAAGTCATCTTAAATCCTAACATCTGAAGGTCAGACCTGGGAAGCCTGCTGACAACAGCTAAGATTATTTTATTGATCATTGCCAAATGCAAGCTGCAATAGATCACCTTTCTCAGAATTCTTTTCTATTCACTCATA
>NW_009259179.1:60893-105708 GCF_000687185.1 Egretta garzetta | reverse complement strand
CTGCATAACATTTGTATTAAATACTATCTTGAGATGATATCTTTCTTGACTGAGATTTCCTTTTTCAAGGTCTTCTGTTTTTGAATATACATTGACTTCTCACTTTATTTTCAAACTTGACATCAGACGTTTGAATCATGTGCCATTATATAGCAGGTTAATCCATCTCTTTGACTGAATGCATGGAGGTTTAATAGATAAAAAGGTGAAGAATAAACAATGAGTGAGATGAAAAAAGAAAAAGGATTTTGGAAGATATTTTTACCTCAAGTAAGACAAGGATGTAAAAGGTAGACCTATCATGCAGAATCTTTCTTTTTTTTTTTTTTTTTTTAAGAAAGACTGATGAATAAAATAAATCTTATAAGCACAGAGAAGAAACAAACACTGAAGATGAGAATAACCGAGGTAATTTCCAGAGCTACATGGTGACAGATTAAAGCTAAAATTAATAGCTATTCATTCTTGTAGTCCTCTCCCCTCAAAAAAAATCAATTATTTACAGGACTGGGCAAAAAATACATAATACACCATTATTCAGGCTTGGACAACTGACCCTCCACATCTGATTGTCCTGGATTGTTGTCATGAAAAGCTATAGTCATCAGTGAGAAGTTAACAAAAAAAAAAATGCCGTTTCTATAAAGCACCTTAACAATCTAAGATTGCTGCCAGTGACAAAGAGACAGAGAATCTGTTAAACCAGATCAGACTTTCTGTTCTGTTACTAGTTGAAGCTTTGCCTTTACATTTCCCATATCTATTCATGGAGCTAAGAGTGCAATAAAGGCATTAAATCCATCAGGAACAAAGAAAGAAAGAAAGAAAAAAAAACCACCAAAAACCCTATCTGCAAAAAGATGGGTAGCCAGCAGAGATCTATGAATAATTTAAAAGGCACCTGTCTCCCCTCATATTGGGAACTTTGAACTGCTCTTGCCTTGCAGATACATTTCTATTGCCTGAGCAAAAAGAAGTGTCTCAAAATTCTCAGAAAACTTAAAAGTTCTTAACATTCCTCAAAAAATGCTTCAAGGAAAACTTACTGTTATAGAAAAGTGATCCAACTTACGCTGCATATATTTACTGATGACAGTCAGCACATCACCGAAGGAGGTAGAACCTTCAATTAGGCAGAGAGCCTTTAACACGAAATTACAGGTTTTCAATTAAAGATTAGATCCTAGTACAGCCACAGGTAGCTGGAATTCAGGGAGAAATCCTGGAACGAAATCTGTGGCCTGTGTCATGAAGGAGGTTCGGTGAGATGATCATAATGATCTCTACTGGGTTAAAAATAAAAATAATTTCAGAATTTACCAAGAGAGCCTATCTTATTTTCACAAGAAACACTGTGATCTGAGTCTAAAGCATTTGTTAGGTGCTGGGGATTATGCCTGTTCAGCTGGACTGAAAAAAATATCCCAACCCCAAATCTCAAAAATAACTATTATGCATTGATGTTAATGAGACAGATGTGATAAAGTACTGGTAATAGTATTTAGTGTGAAAATCTGCCTTTCCACAGAATCATTCATTGTGAAGTGTTGATTCTCACCTGCATGTTTGTTAAAGGAAATTATTTGGGCTTAGAAACTGTCATTTATCCAGATGAACCCTAAAAAAGAAGAGGGTTATAGTGGATATGTGAATAGTTGGACCACAGGAATTTTTCAGAATGATGTTATAAAGGGATGGTCTAAATACCTGTCCCCATGTGAAATAGTCCATTAAGTACTGACAATAATTAGCAGGAAAGGGCAAAGACATCTCAAAAGATAATATATATGGCTGTATATAAATATATAAACATGTGAGTAATCTCAGAATTGAAACATTTTGTTACACGCAGTTTCAGAAGAATTACAAGATCTCATTGTGCTAATTATTTTGGCTTTTTAGTTCACAATTAAAATCTCAAATTTTCTACAAATATTTCTTTCTGAGTGAGAATGACAACTGAGTTACAATTGTGGAAATGAGTTATGACAAATGACCTCCACCTGAGATGTTTTCTCATCTTGGTAAAAATAAATAAATGGGACTAAGAGTTAAGAAGGGTAATCAATTGCCTACAAAACCTGAAGCACTAATACCATGTAAGCTGAGGTTTTCTGGAACTACTTTGCTATTGCCTTGGTCAACTCTGTTCAAAATAGAGCTGTCAACACTTTGTAAGTAAAAGGCACTACAAAATCTGTTACTGACCTCTTCTAGAAAAGAAAGTTGGCCTAAATTATGAGAGCCTCAAAACTATTTGCTTAATTAAGTGTTTTGCAAAGCTGAAAAAAATTGTCATTATCAGCTTTTACAAGCAGAGGATAAGACTGTTATTTGCACAAGTTGATCCTGAGATACAGTTCTTATCTTGAATTCCCATTTAGCTTTCCCAAGTTTCATTCTTTTATCCCAAATTTCAATCATAAGTAGTTTTAAAATATGAATTACTGAAGTGAGATTTCCTCATGATATCAAAACCCTACTTCAGTCCCACCTCAGCAAAACCAGGGATTGCTGAGAGGCTATTTTCTGCAAGTTTGCTGCAGGTTTGGAAGGCAAGCCCCGCCTGGTCGCCCGCCCGATGCTGTTGGTAGAGCCAGCTCACCTGGGGAGCCATCATAACCTGTGCAGAAAATGCCAAGGAGAAGCATGGAGGGGTGGGAGGTCAGCCCCATGGCATGGCCACCTGCCAGCTGGCAAGTCAGCAACTGTGGGGGCTGGCACACAGCCAGGTAGAAATTTCATAGACATTAACAGTGTGTTCTGGGGATAATGGGGAAATAAAAAAGAATATTCTCCCATACCCTCACTGGCTCTTTTACCTGTGAGCCCATTTGCCTATAGTTACATAAAACAGCAATGGCGTGCAGCTTCCTTCCCAAATCCTGCACCTAAACTGACAACCTCCTTTCCAGGTCCCTCTTCTTGAGATCAAATGCAACAGAGCGAACACAAAAAATGTAAATTAAAAATAGAGCAGCTATTCTTCAGAGCAGCTCTCTATGGTGTCTTAGGATATTCTTAGGGGAGTAACAGCAGCTGATCTCAGCAATAAGCTGAGGGTACTGAAGAGAAACATAGTCACAACACAGCATTTAAACGTCTTACCCTGAAAAAAAAAAAAGACGGGAGGAGAGGGGGTGACAGGCTACAAGAACAATTTTTATTTCAGGAATTTTATTAGAGAAATTTTGTTCATCACAGAAAGTCCATGGTTCTCCTCAGTGTCCCTGTTTGTTAAAGGATGCTTATAAAGAAACTCATTCAACTGGCTGTTTTATAATTCAGCTATGCATTTCACCCTTTCTTTTTTTTCTTTTTATTTTTGTGTGGAAAGAAGTAAAAGTGATCACGAAATTTTGATCTGAACAGAAAGATTTCTGTGATTAGAACACAGAGGAATTCAGAACACTGACTGTGGACAGATTAAATAATTCGTAAGAAAACTAAATACAATTTGTTTAAAAAAACCTAACCCAAATATCAGAATTGAACTTCCTTTTCTTTACACAGAAAAATGAGAATAAAAAAATCAACTATGTTTCAAAAAGGTGTTATTTTATGCTCATAAAAACAGAATTAGAGAAATAAAACAGAAAAACATAATCAGGAAAATATTAAATAACTTTCAAAGATAATTAAACCCTGTTAGTCTCTGCATATCTATTAAAATATCCAGCATTTTACAGTCTCCATTTCTTAAATCATGTTTGGAACTGAGAACTGTTGGTATTCCATCTTTAGAAAGGTAATTTTCCTTAAATTTTCTGGGAAGTCTCGAGCTTAATCAATAAGCTCAATTTCATGTGCTATTAATTATTTTTAAAAGGTTGACATTATAAGCAAACTAGCAGGGTATTTAGCTGACACTCTGTAAATATTTCATTTTAGGAGAGGAAGCTCATTTTATATATTAATCAAAATGTAATTTTCCTTAGTAATGCACAAATGTAATGGGTTTCACCTGTGTGCCTTTATGTCAGCAGGTACACAATTTATGAACTTCATAGAGGCAATATAGAGACAAAGTCGATTTTTTTAATATATGGCTAGTATTTTATTAAATTACAAGATGAATGCAATTAGAAAAACTTGCTATTTCCTGTAATTTAACTTATTTATGCAGAATATATCTGTTCCTTGGATGATTAGGTTCAGTAGTCATATAATGAAAGATATGCTATTCAAAAGAGGTATTACTCTTTCGAAGAAAGGCAAATCTCTTGTAAAAGCCAAAAAACTCAAAATGAAAACACATTGGGAGAACAATTTTTTCTCCAGACAACATAACAATTTCTTCAGAAATAGCTGGATAACACCTTTGAATTAAACAAATAATACTGCTGAAAATAACCACATAAAAAGAAATGCTTTTTTGCTGATTGTATGTGTGTTTTCCGGAACAACAAGACATCTCAGGCAAAGAGGCACTTTTTTGCAAAGCAAATGCCCCATTTGTGAAACTTGTACAATAGAGTAATAGAATAGAAAAGGTATTTTTTCCTCCTCTTTCTAGACCAGTTTTCGATTTCTTTGATGTCCCCTGTTATGGACATCCGCACCAGTGGATCTTCTTTCCAATTTCCTCCTGCTCACTGCAGGAAAACTTAATGCCTGCAAAAAATGGGTATTGCCTTATTCAGATGAAACCTGGGCTTTGCATTCTAATTCCACATACTTGCCCTTGAATCACAGTTACAAATGTGTGTCTATGGCAATTAAAGCATTTAATTTCTATTCGCAAAGAAAATATTAATTTTCAAAATGGATTCTGTTGTTTTTAAGAAAATCTTCAATTTCTTGAGGCAAAATGAATAATATGCTGTACAAATATATAATTTAAATATATGTAATGTAATAATTATGGTAATGCTAATATAATAAATATTACCAGAAATTCTTAATAATATTTTATATGACTTCAGCAATACTCCCAATTTATACAGAAAACCGGGACTACTTTTAGTTTTGGTTCCACACTGCAAGCCAGTAGACGTTGCCAGTGCAGACTTCCTTAACAGGTAGCTGGGAACTTGTGAGAGGGGACTTGAATGAACCCACATGCCATCTTTGCAGTATCTTCCTGCCAGAAAGGTCTTTTTTGTCTTCTTCCCTCTAACTCTGTGTAACTTCATAGGCAAAGCTGCCTCCAACAGAGTTTTCTAACACATGCAAGCAAAATAATTTCCTAGCACCAATGTTACCATATAGATGCCAGTCTAATCCTTTGTTGCTTCAATGCTCCGTGGAAATACAGTGCACAGTTTACATACGCCACAGTAAGATACTTAGATATAACCACTTGGTGTCCTCACTCCTCTTGCCTTGCAATAGCTTTTGAAAATGACACCTGATGGCCAGCAGTGACTTGGCAGCAGCCATTAATTTTGTCCTCTTATTGGAAAGCTCACTGAGAAGTGTGTAATGGTGTTAACTCAGTTTTATGTATTTATCTAACATAAGCCAAATAACAATGTTAAAAGCCACTGCACCTAAAGGGAATTTTAGCATCATGGCAAGTACAACTTGGGAAGTGAGTATTTCATGCAAACTGGGAGACAAACAGAGCACAAATGTCACCTGACTATGAGTAGTTTTACAAATACGTGAATTTTAATCTCAGTAGATATGTTAGATTCCATCTATAGATTTTTAAACACATGCTTACTTCTAAGCCCTTGGACAGTCCTACTAAATAACAGGTTTACAGTTAATGATGTGCATGTGTCTGCACACCTGGAAAAGGGAGCATGGCTTTCATGCCTTTGCAAATATTCTAAAATCTTTGCCTTTCTACTCCATTTCTTAATTGGCTGGCCCTGTTTTCTTTCAGTATAACTGTTATATTATGGCCTCACACGAAACCAAATGCTTGCGTCACTTTGTAGAAGAGCTACTGAAATAAAATAACCCTACATTTTGGTTGTCCTTTAGCCATTCATAATACAGTTCAGGAAGCATATGTTCTCACTAAGATTTAAAAGAAATGTTTGCCAACAACCCCAGAAAGACTGAAATATCAGCCAAGGACAGCGAAGAGGTAAAATAATCCTGGGCCTTCTTATCATCTCTCTTATATTTGAACCAGAGAAGACATGTTATTCCAACTTTACATAATTAAATAATCCAGAAAGCAATAGCGTTACTTGTGAGGACAGGGATGGGATGAGATAAAGAAACTCCTTACCTCATGTATTTTGGAGTGCAGAATCTCTGTCTGAATACTATTTTAGCCCTTACTGCAAAGTTTTCTATGCCTCCTAAAGGCTTGATCCTGGAAGGTGCTGAGAACCATCTTCAGTATGGTCTATTCATGTACTTAAGTGTTTCTGGATTGGATTAGACTGCTCACATTTTGCAGAATCAAATGTCTGTTGGGTCTGTCTGCTTTTAAAGTATAAGCCTGATCCGAGATGGATTTCAGGTACCGAGCTCCACTTGATTTTGATAGTTGAAAAAAGGAACAGCCCACAAAACCCAATGCAAATGTAGAAAAGTTAACATAACATGCCATTTTCTGCCATGTTTTTTAGCTCTACTATTAAGGCTTTTCTGAACCAAAAATTTATATTAAAAGAGAAAAACAACACAGACAGTGATAACCATTTTTATAGCCATGGGAACTGCACACAGCCTAACCCTATGTATTTTACAGTTCTTTACTTGATATCTCTAAATACTGATTTCTCTCCCTCATGCCCAGACTGAGAGAGTGCGCCCATGGTTAACATGAATGACAACAACAAAAAAACCCCTCTGCTTTTCCAGAACTCAAGGTGTTATTACTGACAGAGAAGAGTTTGCTTGCTTTTTAGGAAATTTGACAACTGATGTAGGAAGAGTCTGAAATGCTTCACAGAATGCTGGTAAAGCATATAATAAGTTAATGAATGTGGATAGAAGTGGGCATAATGGTTAGGACAGCTCTATTTAATTAAAGTACATGTGTTTTACGGTTCTATTCATTTGTAGAGAGCAATCTTTCATTTTTTTCATAAAATTTATATCAGTAACATTCAGCAATCTGCTAATTTCTAATCGCTAGAATTCTTTCTCTGGTCATGCAGTCATCTTGCAGGTTTTGGATACTGGATAATATGGGGGGAAGTACTCAGCATGCTTAATAACAATATTTTAAACAGATTGCAGTTCTCTTCCTCCTGTTACAGGCAGTTTTGCAAAGAATTTGCTGGTGAAAGGCCCATCATGACCTTTTTTCTGACGAGGTTTGGCTTCTCCATAAGAAAAAAGTGAGCAAGCAAGCAAAGACCCCAAACAAACTATCATCACCCAGAAAAACACCAGGAAATGAGTGATGCTGTGAGGGGAAGGATCAAAATCTGCACATTCCAATTCCTTGTAACAGCAGCGGTCTTTCCAGGGGCATACTCCAAAGTTAGCTCATTTTTTGAGAGTTGAAGCTGAACAGAGAGGATAAGGGACAAGGGAGCAGCTGCTTGCTTTGGACTCTTCTACTGGCAATATTGCTGGATTTTGCTTCTATTCAGCAGCTTACAGTCCTCCTCTCTCACTCATCCTTGATAGGAGTATAATGCCCCCACAGCTGAGACACCACTACTGATAAGCAAGCTAACCTGCCAAGATGGAGAAGGAGGAAAAAAAGCCATGTAGTAGTCTGGCATGGTACAAATCCAAAATCAAAAAAGCTGGCCTTAGATTTCTCATAGATATCTTTTCTATTACAAGGCCCTGGTCTATTCTTCTTGAACCCTACATATAGCACAGGATCCTCTTAAAAGGAGACCTTTTCTTCTTGTGAGCCTTTATGGAGGGCAGTGCAGGGGGTTCATATCATGTATAGTCTATTTATTTTACTTACAATATTATGCACATATACCAAATACACAAAAGTTCTCTCACACATGCTCTCTGGTAAAGCAAACTTAAGTACAAGTTTATGGATGAGATGCTTCCCTGAAGTGAGTCCAATAGCATGTTGTAAATGAATAGACGATGGGAGCTTCTGGTTGAAATAGTTCCCTCTCTCAATTTGGGCTCTCTGAAAGCAGGAAATTTTTTGGCCCAGGGCATCCTGTGAGAGTGCAAAATAGTCTTCCAAGGGAAATGGTAGCTCCTAGAGTCCTGGAGACAGACAATTATGAATGACTTGATGGAAAGTGGTAATGGAATTTAGAACCATGTGATTTTTCTTACAGTGTTCGCTGCAAACTACATAATGCGGTACACGGAAAAATTTAGAAGACTATAAATCATGCAGGACTTTAAGGAGTTCTTTGTGTTTCTGATTTCTTTCTAAGCATTTCAGCAAAATTACTTTAACTCTTCTGATATATGTGACAAATTTCTACAGTTGATGTTGCACATTTCCAGATGAGATCATGGACCATGAGGTATAGAATGGTGTCCAAAAGTTATTATTAATTCATTCCTATTTCTTGTTAATTGTTAAAGTGTTTTGGAGGCTCATTTTTTTCCACATGGGCTCTTTTCAGAAATATAGTAATAAATGCACTGATTTTGCAGCTCTACTTCTCTTGAAACAGCTAATATCTATCCAGTGAGAGATCCATCCATGAAACAGCCCTAATAATGCCATTTAAAACATGGACAGTGTTGTGCTTGTTTTGCTTCTGTATTTTGGAACCTATTGCTATTCCATTTACTACTCTAAATGAACTCATATCATATCCCATTATTGAGGAAAATGACCACCTGCCTCCCCCATATGTTGATTTCAGTTTTAAATATGGCCATTTGAAAGTCTTGAAACTCATTAAAATTACAGGGTTTTCAGCACACAGGCTCTGGCACACAGAACAAAAGATATGGGGAAACATAATTTGAATTTTAAAAATGATTTCAAAACAAATTCTGTTTCATTTTCCACTCTTTCAACTCTATTGTAGCTTTCCAGATTAAAAAAAAAAAAAAAAAGTTGCTAGTTGTCTTTACAGGATTTGTCATTTCGCCTGGTAGTTTATAATCTATTTTACTATGATTATTACATTCAGTTTTATTTTGATACGGTCTTCAAGTCTTTTGAAACAGTAGAACTCAATTCTGGCTGTAAATTATTGACTTTCCTGCAGGCTACCTCCCCATTATACATATAGAAACCATGACTTAACCTTGTCCAGGCTTTGGGCTGCCCGTATCGGATGATCTAGCATGACTACTACAGATATTTTAAAAGCTACCAATTCAAAGACAGCTGGGGGTCTAGTCTGAAGGTTAGATCAAGACATACTCTTGAAAACCTTATTTACTGTTAATATGTAGTAGGATTGTGCAAAAGAAGACAATTCCAGTTTTGATGATACTGCAAACCCTGTGGGTTTTGCAAATGTCCCAGAGGTCTTTATTATATCTACATACTATCCTGTAATGCTTTATTGCGGGCTAGGCATACACTTGGCTCTAGGTGGATAGCTGAACTGGCTCACAAGTTAGATTATATCATTTAAATCTGAGTCCTATCTTGGCTAACTGCCAGATGCATGCTGTTGCAGAACTACAAAATGTTCAGGACTCAGAATACAGTATACACTATTACATCCAATACTGTATGGGCAAATGTGCTTGCAGAGTTACATTGCTGTCTTCCATATAACAATGTAAAAGCCATTAATTTATCCTGTACTTAAAGACCTTGTACAAATTCTTCGTTTTCATGGAGGGATAGTGATTCACCAGATACACTCACTGAAACAAATATTAAAAAATTCCTAATATTAAAGAAGGCACAGCTGGGTTTTCTGTACTGTAGTCTTAAGTCTTAGGAGATGAGATGTAAACTTCTGCTTTTAATACGATGCATGCCCTCACTTTGGGAAAACTTGCTGACTTTTCATGAGTCTCTGGCTTGCCAAGGTGTTTAGGCTTTTTGGAAAACTCTATTCTTTCTGTTTCTCACATTCCTCTCTAACAAAGATAATATTCTCACTTTTCACGAATGTTCTGAGGATAAGGATGCTTTCAGTTACAGAGAAAGATAGAAATACCACCTTTTTTCACATTTTCCCAAACATTTAGAAGGAAGGAATTTTTCAGTTTATACCGATAGCAAATCTATTTCTCTGGAATCAAAATTTCAAATTCCTATGAACTCCACAGGTCCTGTGGATTACATCATGACACAGCCTGCTGCTGCTCACTGTACAAGCAGACAGCTGTACATGTAAACCATGTAAACCATGTAAACCTTCCCATTAGGGGTGCTGTATCCTGTGAGGACAGCCAGAAACTCTGGGATCTCTGCTTCATGAAGTGTTTGATGACAGAGCACCCTCGCAGAGATAGAGATTCATGTCGGCCATGTTCCTTTCAGTTGTGGGTTTACTCCTGTAAGTAAGCAACACCTGTGATGAATTACAGGGAAAAACACAGGACAAAGCCCATGATCAGGCCTTTTCCCTACCTACAGAAAGCAGGCCACCCCTAAAGCAGGCCACCTCTGGTAGACTTGCTGTGCCTGTTTTATACTCGGGCTGCTAAATGTCTGGAAAAACAGGGGGTTTGACTGTTATTGTGGGGAACCTAAGAAGAGAATGGTCCCTCCCAGAAAAGCCGGCAGCTTTCAGATCCATTTCTTCCCTCCCACTGACAGAAACAGGAGACAAAAGTCTGGCTCTACAGGGCTTTCCCCACAGCTCTCCATCCCAGCTCTGTCCTTTCTCCTTCATTCTACCCTATCTGTGGCAGGACCAGCCTGCCCTGGGCCCTTCTTTCTTGCCTGCACTGCAAAAAAGCCTTGGAGTAACCTTGCTAAAACTCATGGCAACTTACAGGCTTTCTGTCTCCAGAGAGGTGTGCATGATAGGGGATGTATTTAACGACTAGGGAGCCTACAGGTGACAACAGGAAAACTACAAAATTGCAAGAATGTTGTCTAAACAGGAAAGCAAAGCAGCTGACACAGAGGCTGATGCTGACACAGACACACGCGAATGGCATCTGAATATATAAGCAGTATATTGAGTGCTCTCTGTCAAATCTCCTGCACAACCCAAGAGCATTTTGAACTCGCAGAAAGTGCCATCTAAGGATGGCGTTTTTTCACAACAATAACAGAATTTGAAGAAACAGTAAAACAGTGGACTGCTAAACTCAGAAAGCTTCCCAGTTCCTGGAATTACCAAATCTAGATAAGATTAAATAATTTCTAATAAAGCCATTTTATGAATTAGAGGGAAGGAAGGTGAAAGGAGGATATTTAGAGAACCCACAGTAGTTCTTTGGGCAAACTTGCTGAATAGGCTCACCTCTAGACCAAGAACACAACTCAGATAATTTGCTAATGCAAATGTGAAAATAAAGGAAAATTTCATCAAAATGCATACAAAATGAAATGAAAAAATATACAGAAGTGTCACAGCTCAAGTGACACAGAGGATCTGCATGGAAAAAAACATGGTTGTGAGAAAAGAACTTCTGTGAACTCACATCCAATAGAAACAAACAAAAGAGTATCAGGCAGGTGAAATTTTACACGTGCATAACTAGAGGGAGTTTAAGAGATGAATTACAGAAATATTTTTGGTTAAAAATGCCTTTTTAAAGAAAAGTATTGGTTCTTCATCTTTCACACTTGAAAAAAGCTAAGAGGCTATCAAAACATATTTCTATGATACTTTTAAGAATAGTGTTTTCTAATTGGGAGCATTTTCCTAAGGATTTATACTGCTTTGAATCTATGTATAAATTCAAAAACCAAATATTTCAGAATTACCAAAAAAAACCCTACCCACCTCTGTCTTAGAAAACAGGTTTGTGAAAACTGGAGATCACAGCTCTCATCCTTACTCCCTTCAAAAAGATTCCTCAGCATTTTGAAAAATTTTGGAGGTAAGATAGCAGTAAATTGCTGACTCTATATGACAGTGATGCAGTGCAAAACAGGCAACTAATAGCCTGCCACCAGACACAAACACAAAAAAGCAAAACACAAATAGACAGTTGGACAACAATAAAGGCCATGTCTACAATATGGTGTTGGGCCTTGATCATGTTGGCCCGGTGTGTGAAAAAAATCATCCCCCTTGGGTGATTTTATTGTGTGAGTAGAACTTTGGTGTGGATGCAGTAATGCTAACAGAAGATGTTTTTTGCTGTTATTCAGGGACGCGGTGTTATTAAGCAAGCCAAAGAGCTTGTGTCAGCATGCTCTGTGTCTACACTAAGAGGGTTTGCTGACGGCGCAGCAGAACCTCTCTAGCGTAGACAAGGTTAAAGACTTCTTCAGAATGTGCAAGAGAGGGAAATGGGATTGTAATCTCCAAAGCCAAATTGTCATTTTATAATGGTATGGTCATAGTGTGAACAGGATCAAAATAAATAGCAGTTAGAATAGTGAAGATCCAAAGACAGATATAAAGTCAGCTTTCAATTCATACAGGTTATGCCTACAGTAGGAAGAGATCCTTGTGGGTTCCTAGTGACACTCAACCTGAATAAATGATTTATATGACAAAAACATAATCAAAAGTAAGCAAGCTCGTTCATATCGAGCATTTCATGGCAGTCTCTTCAAAGCAAAGCTAGTAAAAGACTACCAGAATGTTTTGTTAAGACCATGATGAAGTTCAGAGTATGACACCTGGAAATACATTAAATAATCCAACCATTAAAAAAGAAAAAAATGAGACCACTGGAGAGAATAAAACCAAGACAAACTTCACATCATTGCAAAAGCTACAGAGACCATGAGTTGGAAAAGCTGCATGATAGCCCTTAAAGCAGCTTATTTGCATAAACCCAAACAGTTTAAACAATGCTCACTGCCAGATTTCTGCAATGCAAAAAGTATTTTCTGACTTGACTAAAGGGAAGTTAAAATGCCAAAGGCAGACACCAATGATTGCTACCGCAGGCAGCTACTGCACTCTGATTGCCAACAGGTAGGTTCAGTGGCCCAAAAGGACTTGTCACTCATGATAACTTCCACTGTACAAACCTTGACATGGGAAGGTAGAAACTCTGGTGTAATTTTTCTCTAAGCAGCAGACAAATATGTAAAATAAAATATAAGCCTTGATGGAACTGCAATAAAAGTTGTATACTTGACATATTTGCTTAGTGATTAATTGCTTCACCTAACACCCAAGCAACAAACCAATACTCTTGCATCAAAGACATTCTGGGCAATGAAACAGATGCACGAACATTGCAAAATAACAACTTACCACAGCTGTTCCATGCAGAAAATACAATGAACATGTCCATGGACCAGAAACTGAGTAGGAAGTGATCCCTTTAAATACATATGAAAAGGATTAGCATCCATACGCTGGCTTCTTCTCCAAAGTCACTTTGTGGCATTAAGATATAGCAACTGAACAGGTATATGAAGAATTACATTTGACTGAAATACAAAGAAAGCTTAAACTAAGCCCATTATGTGCTGTTTTCTGGAGAGTGATAGAAAGACCCCAAGAGAGAAACAGAAAGGACAAAAAGCAGTGAGGGTTCCTCCTTGCCTTTATACTGTTGGGATGGTCAGAAAGACCATTTCAGAATGAAAAACACCCAGCTGTTTCCCAGCAAGCTAGAAAGAGGTAAGCATCCAACAGGTTTAATACATAAGAGCGGTCAACCAGAATAAAGCCTTATAGGAAACAAGGAGTTCTGCCAAGACTTTGTTGAGCTATTTTTGGACTGAAGTCTCTGGAAACTTCTAGACAGTACACACACCTTATATTAAACATTATGGTCAAGGATGATTGCTAACTAGTAGATACTTGTGATACAAGTGGGAAAATGCAGGCCAAGTGACGAAGTGAGAGAATGAAAATGCAGAGCTTTCTCCAGAGGTCTGGGGGCAAATGGACCCTTTTGCTATGACTTACAAAACTAGTCTCATACTCCTTAGGCTTCTGGAAAGGAAATAAACTATGATACACTACCATAAAGACTATGATAGATTAAGCATTTCATCAGACATACTATTCCAACAGTAGTTTCAAACAAACTCTTATCTTCCCCATCTCTTTCATAATTCACAGGACACTATGAAATCAAGTTGGAATACTGCACCATACCATACAAGTTGAATGACAAGGTTCAGATGTAGTTAAAATAGCTAGAAGTGTGTATTAAACTCTTCAAAAGGAAGATACATGGCAAACATTCCTGAATAAAGCAACTTTTCCATAAACAACAGTATTCTTTTTTTTTTCATTTCCATACTGGATGTCAAGAGTCAAGCACACCTTTTTGTGAAGAGCTACAGCATTACTACTGTTGACATGGGTAGAAAGACTAATAGACAAAAAGTAGGAGACACCCAAAGGCCAATACCTTCCATAAATGACAAGCTAGAGAGCTTTTAAAATGACCTCAGGAAACATTTTCAAGAACAAATTATTTCTCAGGATAAACTGTGCACTTCTAAGGATGCTAAATGTGCTGAACAACTAAATCCTTGTTCATACAACAGTAATTGATGAGCATATATTTCAAATAGCTTCCTCTACAAATATAATAAAGAGGATGTGGAGGACAACGAAATATGCTCTCTTCTGACACCTGATTAACACGACATGGAAAAAAACCCACAGCATGGTGCATGACTGGTAGGTATCAAGATAGACTCTCAAAACGTTGTACCACTTCAAGAAACAAATGTTACAGGGTCCAGTTGTTGGAGAGCTATATACAAGCCTTTATACTGAAGAGGAAGAAGCATGAACAAAAGGTCCCTTTGTCATTGTATGTATTGAGTGGACTATAAACCCAGTGTTGTATCAGTCATATAGATCATGACTATCTTCATTATTTCAAATCTGAAAGAGATAGTATGATGCTTTAACTCCACTCTCATGAGACACTACCTGGTATTGCATCATTTCTGGGGTTCCAACCAAAGAACAACATGGATCTGTTACAGCAGGTCCAGAGGAGGGCCATGAAAATGGGAAGAGGTCTGGAACACCTATTCTATGAAAAAATGTTGAGGAAGTTTGTGTTGTTCAGCCTGGAGATAGGAAGGCTCCAGGGAGACCTTATTGCAGCCTTTCAATACCTAAAGGGAGCTTGTAAGAAAGGTGGGGAGAGGCTTTTTACCAAGGCCTGTAGTGACAGGGCAAGGGGCAATGGTTTTAAACCGAAGAAGGGTAGATTTAGATTGGAAATAAAGAAGAAATTTTTTATGATGAGGTGATGGTGAGACACTGGAACATGTTTCGCAGAGAAGTTGTGGATGCCCCATCCCTGGATGTGTCCAAGGTCAGGGTGGTTGTTGCTTTGGCCTGATCTGGCGAAAGATGCCCCTGCCTATAGCAGGGGGGTTGGACTAGATGATCTTTAAAGGTGTCTTCCAGCTGAAACCATTCCATGATTCTATGATGGAAGAGAGTCTCAGTAAGGACATCTATGATTTGACCATAAAGATAGAAACTTAAATATTTTTAGGAAGAGTCTCAGAAAAGAAAACAGAATACAAGGGAAAGAATAAATTTGAAATCATGCCCTGACTTGGCTTCTCTCTTTTTATATTTTTATACCATGCACATCCTTTTCAGTCTAATTATCCAGTTTCTTAGATAACTGTATTGACTGCTAATTTACCATGTACATTTTTAGGATTGATTATGCAAGTTGCAGTTGCAAGACAGAGCCCCTAGACAATAGTAGATATGTCTATGTTTACTTCCAGAGCTAGAGAACATATATATTATTGAGTTAATTTTCAAAATCAGAGGCTTCTGAACTGAATTTCTGTGCTATCTTGCAAATACCACAAAATTGCTGCCCTGCAGGGACATTGAGGAAGTAGTACCCACGTAATCTGTCACTCCCTACAGAAGCTCATATCCCAATGCAACATTATAATGAGGCTTTTGGCCCTCATTAGAAAAGAAGTAGATAGAAAGCTTATTTTATTACAGTAAAATCCAGCCCAGTGTGAACCAGTCAAATTAGAGAAAAAAATATCAATAATAGTGGCGTATTTTCCAATGTGAGTTATTGTTCAGCTCCAAATGTTCCTTTGTGACCAGAGCCACAGATACAACAAAGGAGGGCTCAGAAGGGCAAGACAGCCCTTTCTCAGTTACTTTCTTGTTCAGGACTCCTAAAATGCAAATCTATGCAGGAGTGTTATTCTCATAAGCTGAGAGTTGGAAGCACTAAACTACCCTAGGGAGAGAAAACATAATTTTGCATCTTTCCTAATTTTGAATTTGCCTAGTACATAACTTCTGAAGGAATGAATGAAAACGCCTTGATTAGCTCAAATGGAAAGCAGGGGCTACTTAGAGCTCCTGCTTATGAGCAGAAATCCAAGTTATAGCCAATTTCTTACCAGAGAAGAAATCAGGGTCAAAGGAACAAGTACAGGTAATTTGCTTGATGCAGTAGAGTTTGTTTTATGATAAAGTGCACACAGCTTTGAGAACAAAGGCTACACAGCAAGCACAGGCACCTCCTTCCTTCTTCAGCAATATCAGTCCGGAGCTGTTACCTTGCTCTCAGCAGTCAACTCTGAGTGAATCCAAATATTGGATAAAGCTAGAGAAAATCAAGTCAAGAGCAGACTTTCTGGTGACTTGCAGCAATGTCCACAAAAACAGATGTCTCAAAATTAACAGTTAGCTACTACTCTCCCATACCGAAAGAAATGGCCAGATTAGATAAACATTTTCCACTGTAAGAGCGGTGAAATACAGGGGCAGTATGCCCAGAGAGGCTGTGGTACCTCCATCCTCGAAAACTAAAATAGACATGGTCCTGACCTACCTCACCTAAGCTGGACTTGCTTAGACTAGGGGATTTCAACCTCCAGAAGCCCCTGACATGCCATGACAATGTGATTATCTTCAATACCTCCTCACAGGGTTGTCTGTGATAACAATACTTAAAACATTCATCTTAGGATATGTAGCATTCAACAGACATTAAGTGATGTAACTTTGCTATATTCATGTAAGAAAAATGTTTATCTCTGACTCTGTCTCTCTTATGTGGATAGCAAAACTGAGATACACTTCAGATGGGAAGTTTAGTATATTTACTAGCACCATTCTGCCTGGTTGCTTTACATAACTTAAAAAGCAGTAAAAAAATATAATTAGAGATTTGAACATTACAGACAATATAAATTGTGTAGCTGATAACATAGTCACTGTTGTATATACAGATGCAGAAAGACTACACAGGCACTGTAGTATAAAGCTGAGGCAGGAAATCATCAATTTCAACTGATTAGTCTTCATTACAAAGCACTAACCCAGCACAACCACCTGGGTCAGGCTCTTTTGTGTTGGCTGACCCACATCACCAATATATCAATGAATGCTTTGTATACAGGAACTAGTGATCAATCAGAATGTAACATTTTAAACAGAAAAAAATATCATCACGCTCAGTAAAATTCCCTTTATCATTCTTCTCCAGGCCTTCTGTGTGTTTTCTTGCCAGTCTCTCCCTACCTTTCTTATCTTCTTTCCCCTTCTTCTCAGTCAGGCTTAGCCCTACCTCTCCTAGGCTCAGCAATAAGAGGATTTTCTTCTTCGTTCATTTAATTTTAGATAAATGTTGAATTGGGAGTTGTACATTACCCCTGATTCAGCTGTCTTGCTGGAAAGTCAGTGGGAGACTTAGTCTGAGTTGCATGTGAATGGACTTCAGAGATACACGCTATATAACTAAAAGCTCGGGGGAGAAAAAGGCAGTTAAAGAAAAAAAATTAGTCTGTTACCATCAAGATGCAGCTTAAAGCGGCACCCGAGACATGTTTTGGTTAAAATCCTTTTCTGACTTTCTAACAAGACTGCTTGAAGCAAGATACAGGTAAACCTAGCTTTTCTGAAAATCTCAAGGTAGAAAACACATAGAAGTTGAAAGCTTCAAAATAAGTCAGACCCTTACCAGGCACAATCTGAAGTTAAAAACTAGGTCCAAATCCAAATGCTGTGAAAGGCCAAGGGATCAGAAATCAGAAATAGTATCCTGGGTCCTCACCACCTATAATTAAAATAACTGAGCTCAGAATTTCTGCCGTCTTCCTTCTTATGCCCTGTATAATTACAGACGCTCATATTTTCTTCATTCCTAATAAATTACTTTCAGGCATATGTTAATATACAGCCCTTTCTTAAGTGGTTGGGAAGGACCCATCTCTTGACCCTGTATCTGACTAAACTGACTTGTAGAATCATCCAAAGATGATATATACTGCCTATCACAATGTACTGATTCAATTTAGAGCTTGTAGGTAGGAAATTTTTTTCCCCTAAAAAAATTTCCCATGTTATTTTCATTGACATCAATAGTAAATGTTTTATTGACCACATGAGAGGAAACTTAAAATAAGACTAAATGTTTTTTAAAATCAAAGTTTAAAGGTTTTTCTCCAGTTGTTTAATGAGATCTTATCTGCAATGTGGAATTTTGCAGCTACAGTATGGCTGCATGTGGTGCTTACATTCAGCAGAGTTTGGCAAGTTTCAGAATTTAAAAAAAAAAAGCCAAAACACAGCCAGACAGGAATTTCAAAGCTGATATTAAAAGTGACATGAAGACTGCTATTGCTGTAATTCAAAGACATGTAAAGTTTAAATATATTTTTATGCTTTAAAAGGCAGAATTACTCTTAGGAAACTGACCAAAGTTTGATACCTATTTTCTTTCAAAATATTTGGAAATTATTTGAAAATTAAGGCATACATGAATTTCAAAGAGTATTAAAAGTAAACATTTTTTTATCATTCAAAGAGTATTGAAAGTAAACATTTTTTTTTATCATACAAGTCACATTGATTTTTTCTTAAAATGTATATAATAATAAACAGGGTGTCTTTTCTTTTAATTATTAACACAAATCTGTTGATTTTTATGTTAGAGTGTTATTTCATTAGAGCAAAACTCATACTTCACTTCTTTAGACTTTTACCTTTCAGATGTCAAACAAATTAAAAAAAAAAAAATTTTACTGTTATTCCCATTTTAGTTATGAATAAACACAGGAGTGCCAGAATTTAAGTTTACTTAGAAATAGTGCCAAAAAGTCAGGGTTTTTTTCTGATTCCTGCTTGTAAATCAGACCCTCTAAAGCCTAAATGCGTGTATTTGCTTGCAGATACAACTCTGGTATCATTCACAATGGGGACTATAGAGGGAAAGAATCTCATCTCTTTCTTTCATTTAAAAGGCCCAAACTGACTACTGGGAATACTGAAAGTCGGTCAGGTATGAAGTTTAGCTTAGAATTAAAGTCCAGGTGGAAATTGCTAAATTTGACTGCTACATGTCTGAAAGTCTGTGACTCGTCTGAATGTCTATGAAGATTCCAATTTTTAAAAAGTACCATGTCCCCACTTCCTCTATCTCTGTAGATTTAATAAGGCCTAGTGTCCCTGAAAATTTGGTCTCCTATTTACTTGATAATGTTATAAAATTATGTATGCAAATTAAACAAGAATTTTAGTCTGAATAAACTTGACCTATTGACATGAATCCTCTTCTTTGGATTTAGAAATGGATATATTAAAAGATTCATTTCTTTAGGAAATAGGTTGCCTATTCTCTTTCCCGAAGAACATGATACCTGATCCTGGGGATTTTTTTCTTCTGGATGGTCGTTTCAACAACCATCTGTAAGTCATTCAAAACACATCCACCATACTGTTTTATCCTTCACTGCATTGGAAGGTATTCAATCAGTTACCTTTTTGTATGTGATGGCCAGCACTTGACTGTCACATCTGTTATCTTGCTGCCAGCAAGTGTTGCTAACTCAGCTGACCTGGTTCTGCTTCCTTGTGGGTAGATGCTCCAAGGAAAACGGCAAGACCGGTGAGAAGTACTGTGTGCAGGCACTTAGGTCTGAAACTGCTGTCAACCGAACTAGGGTGAACCGGACTTTGAGCTGCACCAGTTTGTACAAACTGGGAATCTGGCTCATTCTCTACTAAATGTGATGTACATAGGAGTACAATGGAGTATTAATTCAGTGACAGTAACTGTCTAATAAAAATGTGAGAGGGAAGTTGCTATATACTGCTATACACACAAAGCTACACACACACAAAACTGTGAAAAAATAAAATCAGTAAGAAATGATTCCGCAAGAGGAACACAAAGCCATTTTGCAGCCTAACATAGGAACTGACAGAAGTAAACACAGAAACTCCTGTGTCTGATTCTTCTATTGCAGGGGGTTCAGGCAGCCAACATAATTTAAACTAACCCATACTGTAATGAGGCCCAAAGAAACAGACCTGTCTAAGCAGAAAAGGAATCAAAATAAGGGGGCAAATCAACTTGGGAAAAAAATCATACATACACAGATGTAGTGCTTTGCAAATGTAATGCAAATTTTGTAGGCGTTGCAACTACAAGGCAGAGGGTCCGAAGTCCTGCCACCTATTTTGAATCCAGTCATGTGGCAAGACCACATCATATAATCCTTTGGTGCTTCATCCTGAGTCAGTGGACTGCAACATTTAGCTATTTTGGCAAACTGAGATTACTGGGTGGAAAAAAACTAGGAACAAGATACTAGTTAATTATTCTCTTACCACTAGCTATCAGCTTTTATGCAGAGAAGTCAGACTGCCAATAATAATGCTTCAGAAAGGATCACAGGCATATGGTGTGCTATATAAAAACAATGAAAAAGAAATACATATTGTGAAATTAATAGGTGGGCAATCATCAATGCTATTTTGAAGTCTAAAGCAAATAAGAAAGACTAAAGAGAGATTTTTATTTTCGTGTCTTGCAGAAAGGTAATGATAATTGTAATAACACATTTAAAAACAGCTTCTGCTAAGCACAGAATTCAAAATCAATATCATAGCATTTATGCACATGCATTCATCAGGACTCTAGCACAAAGATGTACTGAAAGTAACACTATTGCCTTGAATATAATACGGCAAAGATTTATTTATTTATTTATTTATTTATTTTTTTATTGTTACATAACCAAGGCTAACCCAAAAAGACCCAAACAACACCCACTTTAAACTTGCATAGAATCTCTCATAATTTTCAGCAAAATAAAAAACTCAGATGTCTCACAGGGTGTTTTCAGTTTATTTTCCTTAGCCTTTTGGTTTAAATCCTTTCATTCTTTATTTTTCGTTAATACACAAAATGCTGCTGAGAAACAAATACTAGGATTTTAATTTTGAAAATATCAAGGTAGAAAAGGAGATGTTTCTGCTTCACTTTTTGGGCAGTTGGAATGGAAATAGAGGAACTAAACCATTAACTGTCAATATCTGTGTTTTAAAAATGGGAAGGGTAGCAACAATGATGTTTGCCTAATTATTCAGAGCACTTCACCTTTTAACTATCCAAGAGCGAGACTATTTCCACATAACTTATCACATCCTTCATGTAACTTGCCACACCAGTTCAACAACCTCCACAATCACTAAATCCTGTATTTATTTATTAGCAAACAAGGGGAAAAGTCCCAGAGCAGCTGTAGATGATTATTTGACCTTTGTCTGAATCATGAGGCTTTCTAGCAACTGTTGTCTACACATAGGGGCTTTTGACTGGGATGTGAGAAAAGGAATATCCATGAGCCGCAGTAGTACGTGCAGTGCTGTCATACTCCTGTGGTGAGCATAACAAAATACTACGCTCCTCAAGAACACAAACTTCCTGTTAATAACCCAGATACTTAAAGATGTTCACATCAGAAAATATTTTGCTGCTGGAAAATTTGAAATCTGTGTGCCCATGCATTTAAGAGCCAGACTTAGCTTTCTGGGGTCTCATGAGAACTCTGCATGCAATGTGCTTTCTCTGCACACTGCGGCAGAGTTTGACTTTTAGTCATATTACTGGTGGAAGTCTTCACTTTTCCTAGTCACGACTTACATTTTTGTACTGTTGATGCAATTCCCCGTAGTCCTGAAACACCACATTAAAAAAAGTCTTCTCCTATACTGGATTATCTCCCGTTGTTCTTTCTATTTGCTTCTTTTGGGACGAGCTGAATTCCTTTTGCTAACAAGACTCAACCTCACTATAATTTGCTCCTTCTAATAAGTCTTTTCTTCCCTGGACTGCCCATCTCTCATGTAGTTACAAGAAAATTAGGAATTAGTTCCCTGAGCATAGAAAACTTTTATTGTATCTCTATATTTTGATTTAATGAATTTTTGTCAAATTACATTGAAAAACCTGAACTACAGAAACTGATAAAGAAGGGAATCCTTGTCCAAGAAGTAGACTTCCACATGTCTAATAAGTGGTGGGTGCAAAACAGTCTTTCAGTGGAATCTTTAACATTTTTTTTCCTTTATTCAGATGCATGTTTTCACAGGACAGGTAGAAATGATAATAATTAAGATAAATATTTATAATGGTCAAAACATGCAAATACAATCATATGTTTGCATAAGCTTCATTTCCTTAGGAGATCAAAGTAAATCTAACACTAACAAGATTTAAAAATCTTTTTAAACACCTTAGAAGTAATTTAAGTTCCCGATACTTTGTCTTTGCCATTCATATTAAAGGTTTGTTATTTCCCCTAACAAGAAGCCTTCAAACATCATTAAGGTTATATGAAGTTCTACTGCACATTAATCAACATGCCTATGTAGATATTGGCATATTATTTATAATGCATATGGTATATTCCAATTCAGCTGCCAAACACTTTCTTGAACTCTACTGATATTCCGATAACAGAAAAGGTAAGTAAGAAGTAGACAACCAGAGTGAAATTCTGCAACACTGAATACACTACTGCCCGCTAAAAATGCAATCTACATCCTTTATAAGGACCACTATGGCATATAAATTTCCTGAGAAGTTTTAAATTATGCAAAAATACCTCTTAAATATTTAAGGACATTACAAAATAAAAGATGCTATCCACCTGAGCCCAGTGGAATGACACAATCTTTATTACAGCACCAAGAATGCCATTGGGGAAAGACAACTTGTTTGGAATTGAATTATAGGGAGCCAGACAACAAGCTAATTTCAAGGAGGTGCCCACCTAGTAGGCACTCTAATAATTTTCTATTTACTTAAAATTAGATGCCTGTTCCCATGGCATCTTCTATTAATGTTTGGAGCAATGTAGCGTCCTCAAAGGAAACCACACAGAAATACACTGTTGTGCTGAAGTAAGCATATTTTGTCAACCCAGAGTTCAAACAGCATATTGGGGCTGAGCATTTGTTTACTGATGATGCTTATCAAGAGAAACATACAGCCATTACTACATTACTACATTAAAGATACTTCTTGTTCTATACTGATAGGGTTGTCCTATTTTAGTATGCAGTCAAAAATTTCCATCCTGCATTGCAACACAGCTTTTCTTATCTAGGAATTAGAACTACCGTATGCAAGTAATTATCTTGAATAACAAACTATTGCTGTTTTGGTGTGATGCTAAAAACTATTACATTGATATTAACTTAAAAATATATGAATCAGCAATTTCAATAAATTGGGACAGTTTTGGACAGTTCCAAACACTTAATTTTCTGTCTGTCTTTAGAAAAGTCAAAGAATGCAAATTGTGTAATAACTGGAGTACTTTCAGACACCCACCCATGCACCGCATCCAACCACATTAATTTTAAACAGAAAGGTATCTTCTCCTTTCCAGCTTCTACATACAAGTGCATTGTCTCCAGAAGGTCTGTGCTGGCTACCTAAGTAGGGAAAATTACCCAGGTTTGTCATGCGAGGCCCTTGTATGATAGGTCCTTTTCCCCAGGGGCTGCTTTACCAGCAGTTCCTTTGCATTCACTGAAGCAATAGTGATGAAGAAAGAATTCAGGCGAGGAAATGGTGGTTAGCTTTAACTCTGCCCCTGCTGGTGTGATGGTCTATCAGGAGGACACACAGCTATACGAGAGACAGTGGAAATACTCTTAGAAACCACAGAAGTGAAGAAATGGAAAGAGATGCAGTATATTAAGCACACCTTCATACTTATTTCTGAGCTTGCTAAGTTTTGTATTAGGATTAAAATAGTAATGAAATTGCTTACAGGTAGGATTGAGTGATTCTGCATTAGCCTTAGATAAATGAAGTGTTCCAACATAAAAGCATGCACACACTAATCAGTGATGCTGGAAATAAATCAGAGATAATGTAATGTTATATTATCTTGTCTGTGAAGCGCTAGTGTTACTTCTTCATAAATCAACTGTTTTGCCTTACGAAATATTTCCTAAGACTGAAATGCAGTTAAGAGATAACTAATGTTAAAGTTTACCTGTTACTTTATTGTATATTTCCTCTGCAGAACTGAGTATAATCAAACAATTTCTAGATTGTAAATTCTTGTACAAAAACCATTTTCTCCTTTGAAATTACTCTTAGTATTCATATTACTCAGATAAATGGCAACAAAACTCTTTTAAAAAGCTCAAACCCCAATTCTTCAAAGTCTCAAATCTGTCATAGATCTGTTATCTCAGTCTTTTCATTCATTTGTCTTTTCCATCCGAGTTCCAAGCAACAATTAGTCACATGGCAAAAGTGCTTTTGTCATCTCTGCTCTAAATATCTAATGTCTAATAAGTCCCTCTTCACTCAGCTGGATTTTCTGAATATTTGTCTCAGAACTTCACTAGCTTTAGCATATAACCCACCTCAAGCTCCTTAACCGTCTAAATATCTAATGTCTAATAAGTCCCTCTTCAGTCAGCTGGATTTTCTGAATATTTGTCTCAAAACTTCACTAGCTTTAGCATATAACCCATCTCAAGCTCCTTAACCATAGCAGCTTCGTTTCAGTTATGGTCATTGCCTTCGTATGGATTTTCTCCTTTACAATAATTTTCATTAAAAAAAATCCATATTTCTCATTTTCCATATTTCTGTCCTTTTAGGTGTTTGAAGAACAGTTGTAACATCCCCCATTTATGTTTTTAAGTCCATGTTTTAATGAAAGAATATTGCTTTGAGTATAAAAAGACAGAGTTCTCAAAAATTCTAATGTCAGATAAAAAACTTTCTTCTCAGAAAAAAAGGAACAATATCTGGGAGGTGTGTCATTGCACAAAAGTAAATATTGTAAATTTTCTATCACTTAGTAACATTGTATGTACCTTTACTGAATATTTGTCATGTTTCAAGAGGTAAGTAAATAAACCTCATATTAATGGAGCTGCAGATCAAGTGCTCAAAGGTATTTCTTACTTGTTGACAAAATGGGGTAGTGAAATTAAAATGTGGAAAGCAGAACACATCAATATAGTTGACTTACAAATAAAAAGGAGGTGCTCACATCAATATATAAAGCAGATATTTACCATTATAAAGACAGTTACAGATTAACTGTATGCTTTAGAGACACTTGAAAAATGAACATGACCTCGAAATCTTTGTTTCACAGAATCTGAGGTTTGAAGGGGTCTCTGGAGATTGTGTAGTCCAACCCCCTTCTCAAAACAGGGTCAGCTACAGCAGGCTGCCAAGGATCACTTTTAATGAGGTTTTGACTGCCTCCAAGGACAGAGACTCCACCACCTCAGGGCAACTTGTTCCAGTGCTCAACCACTCTCAAACTAAGATTCTTCTTATGTTTAAATGCAAGTTCCTGTATTTCAATTCATGTCCATTGCCTCTTGTCCTGTGATTGGGCAAAACTGAGAAGATGCTGGTTCCCTCTTTACTCCTTCTTAAACAGTCCCAGCTGTCTCAGTCTCTCCTTGTCAGACAGATGCTCCAAGCCCTTAATTATCTTTGTGGCCCTTCACTAGGCTCACTCCAGTATACTACTTATACTGGGGAGTTGTTTTGCACCGGTAGGTGCTGGTCCCTTATAAACCCAGTAAGAAAGGCATTGACACTCTTTAAGACATCTTTTAAAATGCTATTTATATAGACCTAACACTATAATGAGACAATGGTACAGATAATCCTAGGACACTTCAGATGCTGGAACCCCAAGTAGTGTAGCATCAAATGGGCCTCTGATCCATGTACAACACACTGTGCAGACACCCATCCCCATCCATAGAGGAGGTTTTCCTTTCTTGGTCATTCAAGCTATTATGCATTTTTTCTTACAAGAAAACAACTTTATTCACCCTTTGCAGTGCCAAACAGAAAGGATGTTCACATGGCAGCTTCTTGCTGCTCTCCTACATAAAGGCAAGTATATGCATGTGGCATAATTGCTGGTACCAGGCAGGAGCTGCCTGCAAGATCCTCTGTTACAATGAGCTGGCTGAGTTTTTACTGCAGCCATGGGTTTTGTGTAGCACAATGCAGGTCTGAAGGCCACACCAGACGTGCAGCCCAGCACAGTCCAGGAATCCTCAGGTTAACTGTTATGTAGTTCACTCACTCCTTGATATACAGTAGTCATCCGGTCAAGTTCATTGCAGATGTCCAGAACTGGACCCAGCACTCTAGATGTGGCCTCTCCAGTGCTGAGGAGAACAAAGGGATCACCTCCCTTGACCTGCTAGCATTTCTCCTCCTGATACAGCTCAGGGTGTTGTTGGTCTTCTTTGCTACAACGATGCATTGCTGGCTCATGTTCAATTTGTTGTACATCAGAACCTGCATGTCCTTCTCTGCCAAGTTGCTTCCCAGCTGGTCAGACCCCAGTGTGTACTGGTGCATTAGGTTACTCCTCTTCCCCAGGTGCAGGACTCTGCAATTCGCTGTTAAATTTAAGGAGATTCCCATCAGCCCAATTCTCCAGCCTGTAAAGGTACATCTGAATGACAGCACAACTCCCTGGTGTGTTAGCCACTCCTCTCAATTTTGTATCATGAGCAAAATCACTGGATGTGCACTTTGTGCCATCATCCACGTCGTTAGTGATGATGTTAAACAGTACTGGCCTCAGTATCGACCTCAGGACACTCCACTGGCCCCCAGCTGTACTTTGTACTACTGATCCTTTCAGACCGTCAGTTAAATAACTTTTCAGTCAATCTAACTGTGCATTTACCTAGCCTATACTTCAGTTTGTCTATGTGAATGCTATGGTATACAGTGTCAAATGCCTTACCAAAGACAAGGTAAACAATATCCCCTGCTCTCCCCTCATCCACCAACCCAGTCAGCTCATTGTAGAATGCTGTCAGGTTGATCAGGCAGGACTTCTCCCTGTAAAACCATGCTGACTACTCCCAATGACCTTCTTGACCTCCATGTCATTGGAAAAAATTTACAGGTGGATTTAGTCCATTACCTTCCCTGCAATCAAGGTGAGGCTGACCAGCTTGTACTTCCCCAGATTGTTCTCTTGAAGATAGGAGTGAGGTTTTCTTTCTTCTACTCCTGAGGAACTTCCCTCCAAATTGCCATGACCCTTCAAAGATAATAGAGAGCGGCTTCACAATGATGTCAATCAGTTCCCTCAGCACTCATGGGTGTATCCGATGACACCACACGGACTTGGTTATAACCAGTTTAAATATTCCCTAACCTGATCCTTCTCCATCAAGGGTAAGTGTCCCTTGCTCCAGACTTTCCCACAGGTCTCAGGGACCTGGGATTCCTAAAGAGCATCCTTCCCAGTAAATACTGAAGCGAAGAAGGGATTGAGTACTTCAGCTTTTTCCATGGTCTGTCACAAGGTCCCCTGCCCCATTCAGCAGCACGTCCACATTTTCCCTGGTTTTCCTTTTGCCGTTGATGTACTTGCAGAGCCTTTCTTGTTGCCTTTCACATTCCTCACCAGACGGGCTCTCACTTTCCTAACTCCATCCCTGCATGCTCAGACAGTGTTTCCACAGCTTTCCTGGGTTACCTGTTCCAGCTGTCACCTCTTGTACACTTTCTATTTATGTTTGAGTTTAGCTAGGAGTTTCTTGATCATCTACACAGGCCTCCTGCTGCCATTGCAGCGTTTTCTGCATGCGAGGATGGACCATTCTTAAGCTCGGATGATGGGATCCTTCAAAAAAAACCAGCTTTCCTGGTCCCCTCTTCTCTCCAGGGCTGTATCTCATGGGCTTCTTCTAAGCAGATGCTTAAAAATGGAAGAACTGCTAAAATGTAAGATCTTAATTCAAAATTGCACACAAAGACCGAAAAGTCAAACTTATCCTGCCACTATTGACCCTGGGGACGCTTAAGATTACTATTTGTTTTCTCACTGGATTAGAGCAATGCCTAACAGTCTGGATGTAGTTTGTGTTACTACTAAGAGAGTAATGGTAAATAAAATTTAAATTTGATCAGGTTTATCTTGTTGACCTTAAGCCTGTCTTCAGTTTTTCTCTCTTTAAAAAGGCAATGTAACTTTCAATTAGTACTAGGAAATTTATCTGTATAATTATTCTAGACACTTCAGAATAAAGTCCAGTCTGCCAAGAGACATGCAGTTCGTTTTAATAGCCCTGATCACTCACCTCCTTACAGACTTTGAGTAAGAAGTCAAGACATTGCAAAAATATTAGGTCTTCTGAAAATAAGCTTTGGGACTTGGATAAACAAAGGTGCTGGTTGGAGTTATAAGAGGAAACATTTTGAACAGTTTACCATGGACATCAATCTGAACGGGGTACAACATTCTTTCAGACTTCAAGATTGTTCATGATTATGATACAATAAACAGGACTCATCAGGACTGTTTGACATGATGCAATCATAGAAAAAAAAGCATTTAAAAAAAGGTGTCCAACTTTAGGATACACAAAGTTGGTGTCTCTTTCTGTCACACATGGTTTGGGTCATGATGAATCTTGCTTGCCACCTTTTCTTCTGAGTTTGCTCAGGCTTTAAATGACTACAGAGGCACTACAGGATCCTCAATATGTACAAAATCAAATCTTGCCACATGAAGTCATCATGGGCTACTGACCTTTTAAAAATTCTAATTCTACTTCATTCTTTAGCTTTTGCTGTGTCTATGCTCTCCAACAGAAATAAATATGTGCAGTGGCTAATGATCTTAACCTAATTCTTAATTGAAACCATCCAGTCTACATCTTCAGTTCTCACAGCAACTACAGAGGTGAAGCTCAGCAAACAGCTCAAACAGCTGAACAGCGTGGTGCCCAAATGAATAAGCTCTGCAGGTCTTCCAAAAGCCAGTGTTTCATTTGGCTTGAGAATAAAAACTTGTTATCCCAGGGTCAGTTAAAAATTCTAGGTTAGATTTTGAATTTATAATAAACCTTGCTACCAACTTAGTTGAGTCAAAATATGGATTTTATAATGAAATGTCACAAAATTCTGCAAGTGATGATTCATCTTCTAATTTATTCTCTGTTGCTTTTTGCAACAGTTAAATTTTTTTCTGATTAAATGCACTGTGTGAACTGAAATGGCTAATATGACATTTCAGAAGTTAGTAATCAATATTACAATCATTAAATTAATTGGTGTTTTAAAGAAAAATGACAGAGAGGGGACATGTGAGCAGAGTTATCTCCTTCATTAATTTTTATTTCCTGTCACTTTCATAAAATACTCACTGGTGTTGACTAGATTTATCAGAATTGCCTTCTGAGCAAAACCAAACAAAAAAATATTATTATAGTTATTGGTTTCCACGAATATAGGGTGAAACCTTTGTTGGTTCTAACAGGGTTCTAACAGGACTGAAGCTTCTTTTTAAGTTAAAAAGTGAAGTTAAAAACTACATGAATTCAGATTTCACTAACTGCTTTATGATTTCCATTTTATGCTTGCAAATATCCTGATACAATCACGATGCTAATTTAATTTGAAATAATCATGTTATGGTCTCTTGCATGGTGAGCTAAAAAACTTTATCTGTATTCTTTAATAAAAGTTTCATAGTTAGATTCAGATAAGTTACTTTATACGTTGAAACTCAAAGCACCTTGTTCCTTATTTTCAGATACAATGAGGACATCCATACCTGCCATAGTCTGGGATTACAAAAATGTGCAAGCTACTTGACTTCTGAAACAAAAGCTGAAAATTATTTCTTCCCCCTATTGACATGTCAAGGCAACAGGTTTTCACTTGTGATTCAGCAACGTGGTATTTCCACAAACAATTGGGCAGGTTTTGGTGCCTTATAGGTATTTAGTGGAAAACTGGTATCAGACACCAGTCAAAAAGGTCTGATAGAGATGATGTAGTTCCTGTTTGCTTTCACCTTCATCCTGTGCTACTTGTAGGTTTTTACACAGGTACAGCGTGAAGAGGCATGCATGGAACTTCCTCTTCCCCTTCTCACAAATGGAGTCTCAATATATGGATCCCTCCCTTATCATGAATTGTCAGAGGTGACAGTAGGACCAATATTCCAAGCTCTTTTTGTGAGGCTTTGACCTAGTATAGTGCACCAAGGGGATCCAGATGCACTGGGAAAAGCTCAGTGACACATGCTATTTGCGAGGTGACTGACTACCGAAGAAGGACAATAAGGAAGTACTTGTAAATTGTCATGTAGCCTTGAATAAGCTGCTTCTTGTTTAAAGTGTTTGGTTACAAACATATTTTGCAGCCAAAGAGCTATGTGAGTGTTTTACTTTGCAATATTCTGGTTCCCTTGTTGGGATAAACTACTCGGCTGAACCAGCTTATTGCCTCATAAAACAGAGCAGCAATACTATTATCGCTTAACTGCACCTGAATTCAGGCAGAACTACTTTGTTCAAAGAGTAGTAAACACTTGGAGTAAGTTGTCAAGTAAGGTCATTGAAGCGAAAAACATAAATGAGTGCTAGAGAACATAGGACACTTTCATGAAGGAGATTGAAGGATACAGTGACAAGAGGGGATGCAAGTAGGATGAACTGAGCTCAGGAAGGACATATTTCAATGTTATTATTAAAAATTATCCTTTTGCAGAAAGCCAGTACGAGGCTTCTATGGTGCTTATTCCTTATATGCCCCTAAGAGCCTGAAGTAGGACATAAGAGGTACAGAGCAGCAAATTTTAGCCTGGATAAAGATGACTTTGATCAATCCAGTAACCATGAGAGGCACTGTATTCATCTCTGTGTACCTTTAGAAGGAGTAGCTCTTTGAAATATGGGTCTATTTTTATGCATTTTCTTAACACACTCTGGTTTTGTGCTCTTTCTTTTCACTGGTTCCCAACTGAAGTTAAAATGTCACACAGTGGCCTCCCTGTTAACAGACAGGAATATTTTTGTTGCATGGTGGCTGCATGTGTTGTTCAGACTTTTATCATATACAGGACTCTCAGAAATTAAGCTTACAACTATCTGGGCACTGGTCACTTAGCCACTGGTGATTGCTGAAGAGGGTATTACCCATTCAGGCAAAGGCAAGCCTTGAGAAATCCTGAATCCTACGCTGTCAGTCAGCAGAAAGGTCATGGCCTTTTACTAGTAATGGCAAAAATAATTTTTACTAGGCTGCAAATAACACTATTTCGTAGAGAAAGCATTAATTTTAATGCTCAGTGCATGCCGAATCTTAGAACTTGTTCTCAGCTGAGCAGCCCCCCTTACTGGACCTTTCCTTAAACTCAGCACTAGCTTTCCCCCCACATGCCACAGCTTCTTTCTGCCGTCCTTTCTACCTTCAAGCACCTCTGCTGATCCTACCTGTTACCAAGGTTGCCCAACTGCAATCTCTGCTGCCTCTGCTATCTCCGACTTCTTTCTTACCTCACCTAGGCAATTTCAGAATGTCTGTAAATACAGGTACTATACACATTCCTGACCCCTTGTTAATCTCTGTCCCATCACAGTTTATAAAAAAAATCATGTATGGTGTCATTCCCTTCAGCCTGGCCCTGGGCTGGCTCAAGATCTCTTACCAGTTCTTTCTCACTGACTGGTTACTCCCTGACAAACCTTTTCAGAGTCTATAATAGTCTAGGCGCAGGATACCATCAATGTCAGCGTTGCTCTGCACCGGCGGGGACGGAGGCAGTGGAGAGAGAGAGAGATGGTGCAGCATCCTTTCTGGATCTCAGTTAGAAAGGCTTCAAAACCAATGATATAATAAAATACCTGTTTTAGTAAAGTTAAAAAGATGAATATAGACAGCAAGTAAATCTTACATCCCTTCAGATACTGGGAACCCCGCTTTCTTATGTAGCATCGGATTGACCCTGGATGGATTTTCCCACTGTGCACAGCACAGATCCCATTCATGCAGAGGTTCCTCCTCTGTCCCATGCCATGGTGCCTTTCATTTTGTGAAAAAACCAAACCCACATACTTCTTCTGACAGGCTGGAGTGCTATGTCTCTCATAACACCCACCAGCATGCATCATGGGCCAGCACTGGGCAGTCCAGCAGATTCCCTTGCAGCAGCTACTCCTGCTAACGTAGGGGCTGCTCAGACCTGGAGTACAAGGCCCAGCAGAGCAGACATGGCCTGTTCAAGATAATGAACTCCTCAAATACAATGTCTTCTGGAAGGCTCCCAATACAATCACACCTTGGACAGATGGGTGTAAATTATGGTACTTACTATTTAACTAATGTTCACAACCCCAAATGACCCTTAAATGGGTCTTATCTTAAAGCAGAGTTATCATTTCCCTCCTGAAAATACCTCTGTTTGTCTGATTTTCCAATCAACTTGCTGAACTGCCTTGGGACAGAGGTTTATCATCGCACAGCCAGTTCTAGACTCTTATCAGGAACATGATAGAAATACACACTTCTCTTTCAGTCCCAGAAGCAAATGAAGACACAGTTCAGCTTCACATTGGGAGAATGACATACAATGCGTACTCCTCTAGAAAAATAGAGTAGCAAAATAAACTTTGCTTAAATGTTTTTTCATAGATTTCTTTAGCTAAAAGTAAGGGAGACAAAAATAATTTGGCGCCAAATAATAGCTTCTTTCCTTTTGAAATCTGTAAAACAGTTTTATTACATATGCCTCTGAAAAAAATCAGATGCATCCGCTATTGAACAGCACCTGAATTCACACAGAACTACTTTGTTCAAAGAGTAGTAAACACTTGGAGTAAGTTATCGAGTAAGGTCATTGAAGCGAAAAACATAAATGAGTGCTAGAGACATAGGACATTTTCATGAAGGAAATTGAAGGATACAGTGAGGGTGCACTCAATACCCTCATCCAGATCATTGACAAAGATGTTAAATAGAACTGGCCCAAATACTGAGCCCTGGGGAATGCTGCTTGTGACTGGCCACCAACTGGATTTAACTTTGTTCACCACAACTCTCTAGGCTCAGCCATCCAGCCAGTTTTTTACACAGCAAAGAGTAACCTGTCCCAGCCATGAGGCACCAGCTTCTCTAGGAGAATCCTGCTGCAGGATACAACTAGCAAATTAAGGTACTTAATCAGACTTCTATCGTTTTTATTTCTGATCTGATTTTCCTGATTTTCCTGAAAAAACTCATATTTGCAGGAATCAAAATTTAAAAAAACCCAATTAACTATCATTATATCCTGTCTTGAAAACTGCATTGGTGACAAATCAGTGAATCCAGTCACGGTATCCTTTATTTAATTGTAATTAATGGCTCTGTGTGATCTTAGAAGGACAACTCTACGAAATGTCATTTTATAAATGTGGTTTAATAAGCAAGAGGAGGACAGGTATCTAAGAAGCATGTCCACATTTCAAATATTCAGACAATTACAGGTACAAAGTACAGATCAAGTCATTCAGGATTGATTAGTTATTTTGGATGTTTTATATTCATTTCTCGAAGTGAGGCCAGTTTTCAGCAACTGTCCTCTGAAGATGTCTCAAAATTGCATGTTCAAAATTCAGCTGTTCCTGAGAAGCCTTTACAG
Organism: Egretta garzetta; assembly: GCF_000687185.1. Classification (NCBI taxonomy): domain Eukaryota; kingdom Metazoa; phylum Chordata; class Aves; order Pelecaniformes; family Ardeidae; genus Egretta; species Egretta garzetta. Next base: position 72,089 of record NW_009259179.1, on the reverse strand, counting down.
GTCCTTGATTTGGCATACAGCTGCATCTATTCCCTTGAGGCTGTTTTATGCCACAGTGATCACTCCAGCTGGGATTTTTTTGCACTTTCTTTTAAATTATTTAGAACTGGTCACTGTTCATGCATGCTTTCTGGCATTAGATGTATTAGATAATCCAATATGGTCTGGTATAACCCGTGTTCTTCCTCTACAAAATTATTTGCTGAATTATACACAATCTCAGGAATGGTTGTGAAAGTTATAAAAGATATGTGCAGAAAAATAGACATCTTTCAAATACTTCCACTGAATTAACTTCCTTTTCCTTTTTGTATTCCACTGTTTCTTCCTTTGCCCAAACTTGATAATACTAAAATAAAATGGGAGATAAGACATAGAACTTTATCATAACATGAAAATACCCTTAGAAAACTCTGAAACAAAATCAGGCTCAGAACTAAATTGTTTGAAAATAATGCTTTTTCTAGGCACTTCTTCCTTTCTTTCTGCTAATAGTTTTCCGTCTCTTTCCTCTGACCTTCTGATCATCTGTAACTGTTCATTATCCATTTAATTTATATTATAAATCCTCAGAGCAAGAAAATGTCCACAATCAACAGCAGCATTGTTTGTTTTATACTGAGGCACTAAAGAAGCTTGACCTGTTTAGTTTATGCAAAAGAAGATTAAAAGGTGACCTGACCACCACCTACCGGTGCCCACTCAAGGAAAAAAAAAAATAGTCACTGTTCCTTTACTCTGCCAAAAAAATCTCATAATAAAATCCAGTGGTTGGAGGTTCACACCAGCTACATTCAGACTGGGGGAACACAGACATAACCTAATAAAACTGTAAAAATAAGAGTAGTAAACCACAGAAACATTTTACCTAGGAAAACGGTATGTTCTCTCGAAGGTTTTAAATCACAATGATCTCCTGATACATAAAAAATGTCTGACATAATTCATATGGAAGTGATGGGCTTAATGCAGAAATTATTTGACAGTGGTTTTGATTTGTACTGTATAGTTGATCATACTAAATTCAACTGATCTTTAAAAATAGTCACAGACTTTTATAATTACATTTATACACATACAAATAATTTGCCCAGTGTTAGAGCTGGTAAGGGCTTTCCAAAAGAAATACATTCACTGAAAATTGATTGTTTCCTTACAATAGAAACATTTTTCAGATATATCCCACAATCTATGAAGTTTTGTTGTGAGTCATTTAGAGCACCTGAGAAGAGGCATGAGGAGACAATATATGGGAAAACTTCAGGTTTTCATTCCAAAAGTGTTATTTTAAAATAGTTATTTTTTTTTATTTGTTTGATTTATCCCAATTGATGAATAAAAACAAACTTTGAGACTTCATAAACTGTCACAAACAGAGGCCCTGCTTTTCATGAGTTTTCTTAAATAAAAATAGTGAAGTACTCCCAAAAGAGGTCATGTCACAGGTCTAGTTAGTATAAACATCCAATGCAGGATACTACTTACTCTTCTTGTAAATCATTCATGCCATATTTGATTCCTTTCTCTTTTCTTCCAGATCTTGTTGGTTGTTACTGTTCGTTTTGCTGACAACAAAATGACAGCCACAATCTGCTGGTGGCTTTCATGTGGATTGTTGTCAGGCGCCAAGTGCACTTACTGCCTCTGTAACCTCTTATCCCCCCCAAGGGGTTTGGGTATCTGGCACAACCCTGTGCCACCCTGTCAGCTTGGATCAGACTTGTGTGAAAGTAGCTGTGTAAGGAAGAGAGGTGAGAGGTCTCACCTGGAGCCTCCCTTCTTCACTTGGAAGCTGCATTTAAGCTCAGGTCCTTTACCCTGGTCACTGTCATGCCATGGTAGGTAAGCCTGAACATGGCCAAGTACCGTGGTTGGGCCAGATGTTGTGCTACTGACTTGATTTCTTGGTTTGGCCTAGGAACTGCTTGTTACTGCAGTACTGTCTGGTCATCCCTGGACTTTTGGCTGATCCTTGCTACCATTGGCCAGCTCAAGTTGCTTTCTCTGGACCTGCTCTGCTTTTTTTTGCTCTGACAGCATGGGACTGTGTCCCTTGTTATTGAAGATACTGCTCCTGCCAGTCTCCTTGGCAGACTTGTCTCCTGGCTCGCCTTTCTTTGTGAAGCAGCCTGCTTTTGCAGTGTCAGGGAACAGCGAGAGCAGGGTTGCTCCCTAACAGATTGCGAGCTGGGAGTGAAGGGTGGCCACAGCCCAGGCTGGGGACAATGTCCTCACTGATAGGGAGCAGTGCCATGGCAGTAGAGGAAGTCCCTGAGATGGCAGCCAGGCTCAGGCAGGACTACAGATCGTCAGGCAAGTTTGTGGTAATAAGGCAGGTCAAGCCAGGGAGTCAATCTACAGGTCAGGGTCAGGATCAGGTCCGGCAATCATAACCTGTGCCAGACACAGTCCTGTGATCAGCAACCAGGTCCACAGTGATGAGGCAGGTCCAAGGTCAAGTGAGGAAGTCAGCCTGCAGATCAGGGTTCAGATCAACACGGTCTAGGTCCAGGCACAAGCATGACTGTCGCTGAGCAGAGGACAGGCACTCCTTTGATAGCTTAGACTGGGACTGAAGGCCAAGAGTTAAGCTGAAATGGGACTCTTGTGCCCATCAGTGGCAGGTAGGGGTGAAAGCCCCAAATGAGGCTGGTCAGGGCCATTAAGGCCTATTAGCGCACTCAAGACCCCAGCAATTGTGTTTCATGCCCTCAAATTTCTGGAGTTTGGGTTTACAAGCTGCTGATGACAAGCAGTGATAGAAGCATTGGAACAGGCTGCCCAGGGAAGTGAGGGCATTTAAAAGATGTGTAGGCATGGTGCTTAGGGACACGGTTTTAGTGGTAGAATGGCAGTGTTAGGTTAACAGTTGGACTTGATGATCTTAAAGGTCATTTTCAACCTAAACAATTCTATGATTCTATGATTTTATGATTCTAACTTCTGGAGCCACTCCTAGGAACAGTAGAGAATGAGCTTGAGTGTGAATTTACGTACTCGAAATAAAAGAATTGACACTGCAGAATATAAATTGATGTGCCTGCCTGCTTGCTATGTAAGATGGCAGACCTGGGACAGCCTGATGTTAGTCAACCTGCATTAGAGATTCTTATTCAGAATGACTGTCACATTATTTTAAAGGAAACAAGAGAAAAACTCCTGAACAGGCCGTTATCTGCTTACTCTGTGAGCAAGATAATTGCTAATATGATAGGCAAGTCAGGTACTATAAGTAAAGGCCATATGATGAAGTCATAGCCTTGCCGAAGATGCATTTCATGTCTGCCCTATCCATCATTGTCTAGATATTTCAATTTCATAGGTGAAACTTACAATCTGATAAGGACATCGCTGCTTATATTGCTCAGTTGCTCTGCATCATTGAGCATTGCAGCTGGTGATTTTCTCAATGACAAGTTACATAATTGTCTTGTCTTTGGAGTTCAGCACCATCTTTTTCTTGAGCCAAATTTATCATTTGTAATTGTTTAGGAAAAGGCCTTAGCCACTGAATCAGAATCACTAGATACTAAGAAAAGTCTTATTACAACAATTAATCTAAATGCTGTTTTTCATGATTAGAAAGATGATTGTTGTCAATACAATCAGGAATTCAAACACAACAACATTAACAGACAAAATCAGCTGTCCAAATTTCTAGTCAGACCATCTAGTGCTCCATATAGAGATTGAAAGATGATAGATGTTATTTCTGCAAAAAGAAAAACAACAATGCTTCAGTTCGATCATCAAAGGTTGACAGTATGCAGCATATTATGTCAAAGACTCTCATTTGAGGACATCAGTGTTACCTCTGACAATGAGGAAAGAAATGTTATCACATCCAAGGAGTCCTGAGAATCTCTGAAATGCTCATTACAATGGTAATAAGTGTACATGAGAATGAAATGGAAGTTAACTGAGATCGCCTCTGAAGAGACACATTCCATTGCCTCATTTTCGTACATTGTCAAGTCTTCTCCAAGAACAATGGTATGGACATGAACACTGGCATAAATATGGGATGAATATTTTCTATGAATTCTTCTCAGAAAGACTGATTCTTCTTGGTATATCAGGCATCAGAAGGAGATATTAAAATAGGCTAATAAAGTATCAGTTTCCATTTCTAAAGATAATAAATCAAAATTGGACAAGATCCCGGAGAGTATGACATAAACCTTGGAAATCACTTTGCTCTGAGTGGGGGCTGGACTAGAAGACCTCTAGCTATCGTTCCCAGTTTAAATTACCCTATTAAATCATTTATGCTGTTGGGAATTATAGAATCATAGAATCATTTTGGTTGGAAAAGACCTTTAAGATCATCGAGTCCAACCGTACCTGTCCACTACTAAACCATGTCTCTAAGCACCTCATCTACCTGTGAAGACATTTTTCCTAATATCTAATCTAAACCTTCCCTGGCACAACCTTAGGCCATTTCCTCTCGTCCTATTGCTTGTTATTTGGGAGAAGACACCAACCACCACCTTGCTACAACCTCCTTTCAGGTAGTTGTAGAGGGCAATAAGGTCTCCCCTCAGCCCCCTGTTCTCCAGGTTGAACAACCCCAGTTCCCTCAGCCATAAGACCTGTCTCCAACCCCCTCGCCAGATTCTTTGGCCTTCTCTGGACACAGTCCAGTGCCTCAATGTCTTTCTTGTAGTGAGGGACCCAAAACTGAACACAATATTCAAGGTGCAGCCTCACCAATGCCAAGTACAAGGAAAGGATTCATGACAGAGCACTGGAACAGGCTGACCAGGGGGGTTGTGGAGTCTCCTTCTCTGGAGATATTCAAAGCCTAGCTGGATGATGTCCTGTGTAACATGCTCTAGGTGAACCTGCTTTAGCAGGAGGGTTGGACTAGATGATCTCCCAAGGTCCCTTCCAACACTTGCCATTTTGTGATTCTGTGATTCTGTGATTCCTTGGCATCTGTCATCAATGAAAAGTGACTTAGAAACATTGTCAGTGAGCTCTCTCAAGTGTTTCCTGAAAAACTGGGAGCTTACAAAAAATTATCAGTGTTATTTTACCTGGATCCAACAGCTGAACCGGTTCTCATGAAAGACAGAACTGCATCTTCAGTGTACCATATCAATGGAGAACTATACCGAGTTTGTGCATAGAATAATGAGTTCTCTAATTGGTCATATTCATAGAATTACCAGTTATTGTTCTACTAAGGCACAAACCAGCTTAGCCAACACGCTATCTTTTTTTTCTGAGACCACATTTTATGGTGCAAGAGGAAATCGCAGAGCAAATTAATTGTTCTGGGAGCCAAGCTACTTGCCACTTTTTTCCCCAAAGGTTCTAAAGCCCTTTTCACATTACTTGTTTGGGAATGACACAATCATAATGAGATCAAAATGCATGTTTCTGTCATCAGGTAGCAGGTGCATGTCTGGTCATGTTGCAGAAATTCACACCTGCATTCCATGACATTTCTTGCACAGCCTGGCATACAGCATCAACACCTATGCATTTTAGCAGGTGACTGATTGGCTGTACCATTTCTTTTTGGAATTTTTTTGTTCAACATGTGATAAAAATGTGTTTAGCTACAGTTAGCCAACTTCATGGCTGAGTGTTTAAATACCAGGAAAGTGTTCATATTGTAATACAAGGAGGGGCTTTGTGCATTCTTTTTGTGGAATCTACAGGTACAGAATATTTTATTTGGAAGATGTTTCCAGTATTTCTATCTGCAAAACATTTCCAAGAATGTCCTTTCTTAGATAAATTCTGTGGATTTAGACATTCCTGTGCTCAAGAAACATTTAGAATACTTTTAAAGAATACAGCACAGTATGGTTCGTGATATGGACAGATGCCAAATGACACCTCTGCAAAGTCCAGCTCAGCCTGCTCCAACGGTAATCAGTGAAAAATCTCTAGCAGACTGAAATGGATTTCTTACCAAGACCATAATGTATAGTTAATGTAGTGAAAATCTCTGTGAAACCTGACTGTAAACTTGAAGATAATACTAAGGAGGAAGAGGACAAGTTATTACTGACCTTCCTCTGATCTGGTAAATTAATAAATCAGTGTCAATTTTAGTCTAGCAACTGGTCATAGTTACAAGAGCAAAGAACGTATCTATGAGCCAGATCCATCAATGCTATTTGTGAACAGCTATTTTATAACCCTGAAAAGGAGGAAAGAAAACAAAAGGCATCTTCAGGCATTTATGAGTTCATTTACTGTATTGATAAGTTTTGTTAAATGGGCAATTAGAACCCTGCTGATTTTAATCATTGGCAGTTTTCAGATTCTATAAAAAAGCCATCTTGAGTCAATTGTCAGACATATTTGTAATTGCTCCTTGTGTCATAGCAAATTTAAGGACTTCTGCCATCTTTTGTTACAGTGTTTTTTTCCCCCACGCTCTCTCTCTTTGGAGTCCTTACCTAAACTCAGAGTTCTCACCCCTACCTTTTTTTCTTAGCATTATCTTTCCTATATTATTTCTTCCCTCCTCATTTGCACAACAGTGTGTCCTTGTGGGTCTATTTTAAGTGTTTATAAGGATCTTTTTTCATAGAGGAAATTGTCTTTCTCGTACAAAAAAAGGAAGGGATTTTGCCCCAGAATAGGGATATAAGCAGCAATGGCTGTCAACATACCTGCAGACCCTTGCAGGAAAGTGGACAGAAGTACTCCTCTACAGTTCTGCTTTTCCTCTGTGAAAGATCCCAGAAAGCAGTACTGCAAAATGGCTTACCTTCCCTGAGGGGTCCACGGGGTTCTGTTGTACCTGCTGTCATGGTCCATGTATACAGAATCACAGACATGAAGGACTATTGTAATAATTTAACATAACTTTCTGCATCACAATGGCCACAGAGGTTGCTGCTCCAAGCCCTCAAATTTCTGGTTGTGTGTGGTACAGTATGTCTGTTACACGATTATTCAGTAATAATTCAGTGTTATATCTTGTGTTAACATTTCTGATGGATAGTTACCCTCATGAAAAAAATCAAACCAAAAGTGTTCTACATTTCTAATATGTGTAAGTTGAATTTCCAATTTGATTTACTGTATATTATTTTATGGTTTTCTACTATAGGAAGAAAGATTAAAAAATTGTCTCATGTAATAACTGGTTTGCAGTAGCTGTATAATGGGCTGCCTGAGTTAGTGAAGATCAAACTCAGCCTGCTACATGAAATAATTTCAAAAATCATTAAAAGATTAAACTAGAAGGGTGGAATTGGCAGACATATTCTGTATGTTTTGATCATGCACAGAAACATATGTATAGACTAGGAAGTTGCATCTTAACAGGTTGTTTACTAAGGAAAAGAACCTTTAGGCTTTCCTTATAAATGGCTTCTCCAGACTATAAGGCATTCATTTTTTTGTCTGTTTTCTCTCTTCACTTTATTCATGCTTTCTGAGTATGGATAGTGGAATTTGTTGTAGAGCTTTGGTGCTAATCATGCTAATGGAGGAAAAGCTGAAACCATACTGCTAAAAGTTTCATCATTTCATTCTACTTGTCTGACTCCAAACACTTCATCCTCTTCCAAAATCCAAAACCCTCTATCATTTTTATAAGGCATGAACATTTTAATGTGCAATGTTTAACATATTCTGAAGACACACAAAGGGAAACTCAATGTTTTCTTAAGTTACAAAGATCTCTGTTTCATTCAAAGCATGATGTACCCGTTCTTACCATTATATTATTTTGTCAGTTTCTTCTGGTCAAAGTTTCCACCATCCTATGTGAAGAATCATAGCATCACATCTATCATCTACAAAGGGAAAATAAGGTCCAACAAAGGGATAAATTATGTCAGAAACCAGAGAATAAGTCCATAACAGTATGAAAAACAGAAATTAGATGTTCTGATGCTAAAATGCTTGCTTACAATGCTTTATAACAATACTTTCTGTGAATTATGACCCAGTAAAATTACATTTTACTGTAAAATTATATTGTATTGACTCTGGATTTTTCTTGGTTTTTTTCTGAATGATGATTTTTATGACTCGTATATGCCAGCATTTAAATTTATTAATAACTAGGTACCCAAATGGATGCTAAACATCTAAACAGCTTGCAAAACTTGATGACCTCTGCTAGCCATGGGGCTTGAACTTCTAATAAGGTTGTTAGCATTAGATAATTACCACTGAGGCCTTCTGTAACTGGGAAACATTTGATATTTAAGAGTTTTCAAGCACCTTTAGACATGACACCAAGCAGACTTGTATTATGTGCTGCAGATAATCCCATTCTGAGAAGGACTTTTCATAGAATCATAGAATTGTTTAGGTTGGAAAAGACCTTTAAGATCATCAAGTCCTAGCACAACCTAACACTGCCAAGTCCACCACTAAGCCATGTCCCTAAGCACCACATTTTTTGCTTTAGTTCAGCTTGTAGCTCAGGCAAATTGTGTGAAACAGGGAGCTATTTCCTTGAGTATTTGAGTTTGCTCTTTTGAAATATGGAACTTTCCTCACAGATTTATTCAAGTTTGTCCTTACCTTTAGTTTGATCTGACTCACATTAAATTATCTTCAGTTTAAACAGAATCAAGCCATAACTATTTTCTATGACCCATATTCTCCCACCTCTTGTCACTTAACTAACACTGAACTAACACCACAATTTTTCAGTTCAGCCACTGTTTGGTAAAAGAAAAGAAAAAAACCCAAATCCTATCACCTGTAGCACTGAGGAGTATCTAGGCTCTACCATTGTCAGCAGAACTTATTCTCATCTGTTTCTCATATATCAACTCCTGTTAGTATTTATTCCTCTGCATCTTTAGAGAAATCTCTTAGTTTCCAAAATTGACACAGCAAGTTTTTCCATGCTCCCTGTATTATTATAGTAGAAATGTTTTTACTAGGCCTCCCCCCCAAAATAATTTGATGCTTTTTATTTTAGCCAGCTCAGTTTTATTGTGCTTTGCTTCCTAACTCTTAATAACCCATCTATAAATATGTGTTAACCTACTGCTGTAACTTCCATTTCTCTGTTTCCAAAGCAGCCCATCCTCTTCAATGCATGCTTTATCACCACAATTGCTCTTTTGTCATGTTCCAATAATCTTTATAATGCCCTAGATCATATTCTGCTCTGGTAGTTCATGCCCTTCCATCTTGTTGCTCAGTTTTTATCCAGCAAATCTAGCCACTGTCTAGCCCTGCAACTTTCAAACTGCTGGACCCTCTTAATCAGCAATCACAACAAAAAACCAGGACACCCATCACAGAAGTAACCTCCTCCATGATCTTCTAATACTGGGACGTCTATGGACACTAGCATCTCCAAACTATATGGAAAAAGTTTTGTGTTTGATATCATAGGAAGTGAGAAAAACATCTAGTTGTTTGTTGTTTTTCTGTTATCCCATGGGCTTTGAACCAAGCATAGCCTGTGAGAAGGGGGTCTTTATCAACCTCTTTGGGGGGTCAGACAGGAAAGGAGGGCTTGTTTGGAGACCTTCTACCAGACTGAGATGGCTAGAATTATACAGTGCTTCTCTGAACTAAGAAGCAGAGTAAGCAGGGCCTCATCCTGATACAGGAGCTGATGAGGCAGAATCTTGTCACATTCAGGAGGTTATTTCCTGCACCAAAATCTCATAAATCTGCCTACTGGTCCCAGTGGTTCACAATTCCCTTCCTCCACAGACCACAGTGAAAGACAAAGAGAATACCACTTCTGAATGCAGAAACCAAAGTGGGGGTCCAACCCAGAAGATACCAGGAAAGCAGATAGATAGACTATGAGTGCACAGTTGTGTATGACTTCAAACTACAAGGGCAAAGGTGTGAGAACTTATGCTTCTAGGTAATAAATATATTTTCAAAATCTTGGCTAGTGTGCTCTTCTCATCTTGTTGTTTCACCTGCCTGCACTTCTGCAAAGCTATGTACAGTTATGAGATCTTATTTACACTTTTATATAAAGTACTAGTTTTGTTGAAATGTGATCTGTATGTTTTTAGTAATATTTTATTAAAAACTTACAGCAGAGCACACATCCCACAATATGGAAGCATACTTCCCTTGCATAAATTAGCTTCAAGTTTTATTAAAAATTGTGATACTCCATAATATATCATGAAATATTAATTTCATATTCATAACCATAGTCACAAGATATTTCCTGAAACACAATGCAAAATATGAAGAAAATACCACAACCAAGTTTTAATAAGGTAGAGGCTTAAAATAATAAAATCAGTTCTTCTCTTACAAAAAGTAGCTTAAGGCAGCTCTGACCACGTGCTGCTTATGACTCTTGTTTTGAAAATCTGTATACTGCTGGTGAAGCCTTGGTGAGATACTCTTCCTTTTTCTCCTGGATAAATTTCACTGCTGCAGCTCCCTATGGGACAGATGCTGCTGGTCATGGCACTAAGAATATCCTTAGTTGTGCAGTGGTTGATGGGCAAAGCTAGTGACATCTCATGAAGTTCTTAACTACCACTCCACAAATCTCTTCATTTTTTCAGTCACTGGCAAAGCAACACAAGGTAGCATCTGGGAAACAACAACAGTCAGGCAAGAAATGGTCAATCGTACGTTAAGTTGAAAGGAATCACTGAATCTGAGATCTCGATTCTTTCCTTGTCCCATCTAATCCCTTAAATCCCAATGCTTTTGACTGTCTTTTATTTCCTTTTCAATAGTACTCCAATGGAAATATTCTGTTACACATAGGGATCATCAGTCACACTGATGAGATACCTTCCCATGAAGCAGACTTTATTGCAGAGCAGGTTGTCATTGTGGTAGAGAATACTTTTTGGACTGCAGTAGGAGAGACCCAGCTGTGTGAATGCTACTATTGACCATCTAATCAGCAAAAGCCTGGTGAAAATATGCTGTCCATGTACAACTGTCTAATCCACACAGAATGTTGAAGCTGAAGGTAGGCGGAACACTTAAAATTTCTTAGTTTATGCATTTTTTTTTCCAATAAATACCCATGCAAAATGCTTGGTGGGATCCAAATATCTGTTGAGACTGCTGGAGTTTGGTAGGAATCACTTTTTTTTTTTTTAAACTACAGTAGCAATGTATCTCTAACTGATTACCCGCTATCTTTATTTAGATGAAAATGTGCACATACATATTCATCATTCCTTCCTTTACTCTGTTCCTTCAAATATGCTTTTTATTCTCATCTATTTCAAAGGAGGAGGGGAAAAAACT
>NW_009259179.1:57014-60845 GCF_000687185.1 Egretta garzetta | reverse complement strand
CCTGTTTTGTTCCCCAGATAACCCTATTTATAACTTCCTAATACCGACAGATGCTAAAACTGTCTCTGTGTGACAGTTGGGAAATGAGGGAAGTGGATGAGTTTATTTTTAGAAAAAAACCCCACCCCACGTTAAAAAAAAAAGGTAGCAGGTCTGCTCCATGTATTGCATTTTGAGTCCCTATCTTCCTAATGAAGAGTCTAGGAGAGTCAACACTGGTGAGGAAATGGAGCACTAGCCCAGAAGGGCAAGAAAACCCAACACAGTCTCAGTAACATAATTAAAAATGACTGTGGTGTGACTGAACCAGGGATACTCTTCAAATTAAAAATTAATTTACTGGAGGGATGGTTTTCTTAAGCAGATGGGACGAGTGAGCTATTAGCATGGGCCTTAAACATCATTCGTGTTGACAATTTTTTTTCTAATTACTCCCCCTGCAGATTTTCAGCAATGAGAAATAGCCAGAAGAAAAGCACTTGACTAGTTGCACACCACCATTGCTGGAAGAAATGTGTGGCACTTTAAGCAGATCATCTCTTGTCAGCTTATTTTAAAGTCAAGAGACAAGAGTGTTTGGTACCGAAGCATGAAGCAAGGAGCCGTCAAAGACTCTGTTACAACTGAGCCTTCTGAAACCAGTTCTATTTATGCCCCAAGCACCAAAAAGAAGAGAGCTAAAAACAGTCCAGAAGAAGTCCAAAAGGACCTGACCAGGGCTTGACTGGTAACACTTCCCAAAACACTCTTTGCTGTCTGGGGGCAGACACAGCAGGGCACATGCAGCTCAGAGACTCCTACGCAGAATGCTCCTGTGGCAGAAGTGCCAGAGCCTCTCCTGCTGGCTTCCTTGCAGCTATGGGCTTCACTGCTCCACTACTTGTTACCCTCATGCTGGTGCAAGGATCCAGGTCAGGTCAGAGGATTTAGCTCAAACTTGTTGTGTTGTTACTTAAGCTGTTCAAAGTCAGATGCCTCCTGCTATATGCTATGTGTTATAGATATGTTATGTGTTATGTGTTATATGTTATATGTATTATTAATTATAACTTTGTCATCATTAGGTAGGCAAAGAAGAGCAAGATTGTCCAGTCACCTATACCTCAGTCCTGCCCCAAAGAAAGACTTTAACAGTTCCGAAATGCTGGAATGTGAAGTTTTACCTCTGGTCCATTTTAGAGATAACAACCAGCTGCAATGGCTGTGTCTGGATTTGTGTGACCTCCGTGTTTCAGGGTACTTGAATCTCCTTTGTACATTTCCTTAATAAATGCTAAACCACATTTTCACTGTTAGAAGCTCTCCTTTCATAAGCATCATAAGGCTAGAATAGCTGTGTGGGATACAAATGATCCCATTTCCATTGTGTGTGCATCCAGAAAAGCCAGTAAGAGCATGAGCATAATTTGGACAAATTGCTGTGGGTAAGTTCAGCATGATGACTGCAGAGCATGTAGCCATAGAAGACAAGCAATGCTCTACCAAAAGAACTGCAATGATAAGCAGGCTGTAATCAGTACGTCCTCCCTCACAATCCTGTGTTCTTATACTCTATACTCCTGTTCCACTTTCAGTGACCAAAGCTGTCACTTCCCTTAATACACTTAATAGATTACCTTCACTTACATATAGGTGGCTAACTAGAACTCCACAAAGCAAAGCGATTCAGAGAGTGGGAAAGATACTGTTACCTAAATACCAGAGAAAGAGAGAGAATGTGAGAGTAGGAATGGGGTGAGAAAAAGAGGTGCTGGTTACAAGGGTAAAGATTGTTCAGGCATTTAATGTGTATGTGATAAATCCCTACAAAGTCCATGCTGCATACAAGAGAAGTCTAAGAAACGGGTCATGAATCCATGTCTGAAAGTGCTGATATGTGTTTTTACTTCCTTGTGACTTACCTGCCTTCAAGAGCACTCTACCAGTGTTAATCAGCTGTTTTGAAAAAGTAATTCAATCTTTAGTATTGTTAAATTAGCTAAATGGGAAGATCAGCTTCTACTGAATGTTAATTAGTAACTGCCAGCTTTTTCACATGCAGGTAAAGCTGGCTGCGTGAGCAAACTTCATTCTGGCATTTTCCAACTTCTGAGCCTTTTACTTCACAATTCAAATGACAATTTCAATATGCGGCAGGGAGTTGGACTAGATGATCTTTAAAGGTCCCTTTCAACCTAAACCATTCTATGATTCTATGATATTTCTGCTTGTTTTGTATGCGTATACAACTTCTATGTGGTATACTTGAAGAGAAATTAGGGACCTCAGTATTGGTATTACTATTTCTTTAGTTTGTGAATACCATGATTGCTTTTTTTTTAAAATGTTCTGGGTTTGGTTTGTTGTTTGGTTGTTGGGTTTGGGGGTTTTTTTTGTGGATTTTTTGTATTTTTTAAAATCTAGTGCTGTCTTTAAAAAGCTAATCACTTCAGAAAGATTTGTTGACACCAAAGCCTGGTTCGATGTCCTCAAAACCCCATATGCTGTTAAAAGTGGTGTAGCTCACTAACCATGTAAATAATATTTGCAAATGCTGTTACCAGACTACCATGACTTCTGGTACCATGCAACAGGAAGGACAACAATTTGATAAATTGCTAGGCCCCAATATATTGTATTCATGGGCAAATGGTGTACAAGATCTCTTCTCCAGTTTGGAAGCATTTTCTTTGTGGAACTGAGGAGCCTGTATGTATCATATTAAATACTATAAATGCAGACATATGAGATGTTAGCAGAAAAATTCTCAATTTCTAGCCTCTTCATTGTGAAGAGAAAGTACACTGGCATTCTGGTAATCACTCTGTTATAGAGAGTGTTACCAGCATCCTTTTAGACTCCTTGGATGTTCACCTACCTTTTCTATTTGACTTCACTGCTAAAAAGATGGACCAGGAGTAAACACCTACATTTATATCACCCTGAGGCTGGGTATTCTCCTTATGTATGTGACCCATTTTCATTTTTCTCCTGATATAAACAAAATCAGAGCCTGCAGTGAAGAATCACAGAATCCCCTAGAAAATTATTTGGTCCTTCAATAATTTGGCTCATAAAAAGCTCCTTTTTTATCTTTTTTTGTCCCACTTAAAGTCCTAAAGTTTGTAACCACTGTTTCCTTTCCCATCTTTCAAATGCTATGTTTAACTCAAGTACAAATGCAAGTAACTTGCTGTAGATCCATGCAGTTGTAAATCTGTAGGTACTTTAAACAGACCTGGATGTGCTGTACAGTGTGTACTGCTTAAGACCAAGTAGAGGCCTAATATCTGTGACCTGAACTGATAGCAAAGTCACATCAACGATCTGGAGGGAATCACACAAACCAGCGTGCAAGTGTGAATAAACCCAGTATTTGTGAACAAGGATAGGAGAATATACATACTACAGGAATATCCAGAAACATGGCAGATTCATCATAAAAATGAGGAAAAAAATTCTTTTATGAAAAATACATTAAATCAAGAGCAGCCACCACATGGTGCAGAGGGTGTTTCCATGGAAGCAGTCTGCCACATGACAGCAAGATCCACAGCAGGTGTTACAGAAAGAAACATGGAGGAGAAATGTCACCAGGTTAAGCCTAAATGTCACACTAGTCTATAAAACACTGTATATAAGAATTTAAACTGACCACAAATGTTTTCCCTGGAATAGAAAGTTAATTATTTCCTTTCCAGACTATATCTGTATATATACAGTGGGAATGCAAAAAATTCAGTGTTGGGTAAATGTGAATAAAAAAATACAAGTGCTTTGTCTCGCTCTTGTTTAGTAACTAGCTTGCAAAGTAATTTGTAATCATCCTTGTTCTAGTTCCTGCAGAATCTT
>NW_009259179.1:16119-56799 GCF_000687185.1 Egretta garzetta | reverse complement strand
TGCTGAATCTTCTAAGATATACAGTCCAATAAATAGAATAAAAAATAGTATTTTATGTACAGAGGCAGCTTCCTAGGAGATATAAGATTAAAGCGGGTTCCACTATCAATCCTGAAACACATGGTCCCTGAAATATCCCAACTGCTCAGATTTAGGACTAATTCAGGAAGAGAAAGAAAAGAAGAAGAAAAGTATTAAACCTGTAAACTAGGAAATTATTCAGACAGTATACATGCTCAGTGAAAGCGAAAAAAACATCATTAACATGACTGACACTGGCTAGACCTATGAGACATAAGAATAATCCAAGAGCATTATTTATAGCTTATGATGAGCCATCTGATGAGCTAGCAATTCAATTAGCTAATGCTTACATTTTCAACAGTCTTGACCCCAGAACAGGGCATTAGCTGAGACAGTTCTGTGGGAAGGTTCTGTGCTATGCAGATTACAGGAAGATATTCACTCAGCCAAAGCATTTCAAAAGGCGTGGATTGCACCTATTCTGGGTTAATACAGCCTTTGTAGGCATTATTCTGAGGTCTAAATGCAAGGCACATCTGAATGCCAAATTCCCATTTTTGGGGGAAAGGGAATCATATCTCAACTGAAAAGAAAGTATTTTGTTCATATTCTGTCAAACCTGACTATGTAGAAGTGTCAGCAACCACCAGAATATTGTGCTGAGCAAAAAAAAAAAAAAATGTAAGGATTCACGATTTACCTTGTCAGTTTATTCTACTCCTAGCAAAAAATTTTATTGCAATTAAGAGGTCTCTAAAGACAGCATTCCAAGCTTTCATGTGGTAATCAACATTATCCTGCCTTCACCAAAACAAAACAATTCATCACAGTGGAAAGGCACATTGGCACAAGGGGTAACAGTTCAGACGACTGCATCCAAGCAAGGGCTATGATAAGAAGAGAAGCTCATAGTTTATTAACGTCAGTCTCTCACACCCACAGAAATAAATCATATGATGTACACACCTGTTTGGATGAGAATGCCATACATGCAGGCACGATGTTTCTGTCTACTGTGACAAGCTGTCATTCCCACAGCTAACAGAGGTACCAGTGTTTCTACAATGGGTGCTGCATGCTTGTTTCACATTTTACTTTTTTTTTTTTTTTTAATTAATACTGAAACACAGAAGACAAGATGATTCCTTGGTGTCAGCAGGGATGCAGCCAAGGATTGGGATAGGAAACTGACACTCTGCATAGCTACAGGTCACAGCCATGCATATAAATGAAACCATTGTATTCTTCTATACCACTGACGCTACCAGCAAACTGACCTCAACAATGAGAGATATCACATTCTATCAGTCTAGATACAATCCAGCCAAACAGCTTTGCATTAAAGAATTGCTCCTTTCTTCCCATCATTTTGTTTATGGGAGGAATATGACAAGTTGCTGTAGTTAAAATTGACAGCCTTGGTCTTGCTCAGTACAATCCACATGTAGAGTAGACACTTGACAGATTAGCAGCAAAGAATTTTCAGTGTGATTTTTTTTTCTTATTTCTATATAGAACATTTTGCTTTTTTACTGAATGAAAAGATGAGACTTTCACAATTTAAAATGATCATACGGAAGCATAACACTTGCCGTTTTTTTGTTTTGCTTGAGCATTTCTAAAGGATTAGTTTAGTATCTATTTTATATCAGAATTCATATAGTTTTCTGCCTATTACATAAACTCACCTAGGAAATAAAGCAACTTTGACATGATCTAATGGAAAGCTTCAAAATTTGTAGCAGAACAGAAGTATGATTGAAAGAAATTTCTCCTATGGAGGCTTCAAAAATGAAGGGAATAATTTACAGTTAAGACAGGATAAGTGATGGAAATAAGAAATGACAATTCATGGTACCTCCGGATTTGTTTGGAATGATAGACCAAAGAAGTGACAAAGTTTATTTCTTTTGATATATAGATTTGATATGAAGAAGATCAGAGATTTATAGATCTTTGCATAACTGTTCATTTTCTGTTATTTCTATTTAACTAACATTATTTACCAACCTCAATTTCTGTTCACAGTGTGATCAACATATTGTTTTGGATTTATAATCTATCCTCTAATTTGGAAGGTTGGTTCTTAAGGTACCTGTCGTGGTTTAAGCTGGCTGGCAACTAAGCACCATGCAGCCGCTCGCTCACTCTCCCCCCTCCCTCAGTGGGATGGGGAAGAGAATTGGAGAGAAGAAAAAAAAAGTAAGACCCGTGGGTTGAGATAGAGACAGTTTAATAAGAGAGAAGAATAACAATAGTGATAATAATAATGGTAAGAGAATATACAGAATATATAAAACAAATGATGCACAACGCCAATTGCTCACCACCCGCTGACTGATGCCCAGCCCGTCCCGAGCAGCGATCACCCCCCGAGCCGCGATCACACAGCCCGAGCTGTGACCACTCTGCCCGCGACTGACCGATCAACTAACCCCCCCGAGCATGACGTTATATGGTATGGAATAGCCCTTTGGTCAGTTTGGGTTAGCTGTCCTAGCTGTGCTGTACTCCCAGCTTGTTATACACCTGGGCGAGCAGGAGAAACTCAAAAAGTCCTTGAGTAGTCTGAGCACTACTTGGCAACAGCTGAAAATATCAGTGTGTTATCAACATTCTTGTAGTACTAAATCCAAAACACAGCACTATGCTTGCTACTATGAAGAAAATTAACTCTATCCCAGCTGAAACCAGGACAGTACCTTTTCCTTTCTAAGCAACCATTGAAATATCTATGATTAAATACAGGGCTTTTAAGTACAGTTCCTAAATTTGTTCATCTTAAAACTGAGTATTGCTGATAGAAAACACAGTACAATATAATTCACTTCTCCCTTTGGAATGACAGAACCTGTGACTGTTGGCTGTTGAGAACTAACCTGAAGCCCATCTATTTTTTAGGCTATTTCCAGAGTGAAGTAACCAAAGGGCTAGGTCAGGTGAACTTTCCCGGGAGGCACTAAACCATGTTTTTGCTAACATTTGTAGTATGTGGTGTTTCATATTGTGTTTTTTATGTTATGTGTAAATGCTTGACAGGTATATGTTAAATTTCAAGCTTAGTAAATAGTACACAAAATTTCTGAGAAAAGAACAGACTGTTCTAATCAAAGCAGATAAACAACATTTTCCATTTTCATATGCTGTTGTTGCGATTCTGTAATTCTGTTGCTTGATAGCTAGTGGCTTTATTTAAGTAAGAACTGTAACAAACTGTATGTGATAATAAGTATCATCCAACACCACCAGAAAGGTCATGAGACTTAATTCTACCATTTCTTCTAATTTTATTACATCAACATTGTAGGATTTCAGTTTGTTTTCCTCCCCATTTCATTTTAAGGAGCCACCTGGGATATATTAATGGATCATACATTTGCAAAGCAGCATGAGATAAAGGTGGTCTCTGAGCCAGATGAATGTTAGAGTCCTTCATTTATATTAAATACCCAATTATTATCCTACTGGTGAATGTTTGGTCATATCGATAGCCATGACAATAGTGATATAACCTCAATTGCTTCATTTTCTGAAAGCAGGAGGTAAAGACAGACCAGAATTTAGCATTCAAGGCTAAAACTAACTGCAAGTCTTTCAGTATTCATTTGACATTATCCACTGTTTATGTTTTTACTGTGTCCATAGGTATGTGGTGCTCTTTCTAGTGAAGGACATTTTACATTTCCTGAATGGTTAACCACTAAAATTTCTAACCCTGAAAAGATTTGTGAACCACAATGACCTTGTACAAAGTTGACAATATTTGCATGGTCAGAGCTGAGAGCTCTGCAGAAAGCCATGTGTATGTGCTAGCCTGCATATATATAGCTGTCAGTCTATATGGACTAGAATCATGAATGGTTATTTTGTGATCCTTTTTTGAGGCACTGGATTAAATTTTATATGGATCTTTATAGATATTTGCTATTTATTATTATCAGAAGCACTTAACCTCAACTTTGGAGGATAATTCAAATTTTTTTTGGCAGAAAGTTCATGTTAGAAGCCTATATATATATTTGTCAACTACCAACAGGATGACATGAAAATTCTGTATCTTGCCAGAAATTTATGCCTCTCGAGATGATAAAAGAACTACATATAATGATCAAACAAGCCTGGAGTCTACCACAATAATAAAATTAGTTATTTTAAGGGGAAATGGGACAAACTGAAGAGAGCCACTAAAGCATTCCACTATTCCCCTGCTCAGTGAAATTTCACCTTTAAAGCAAAGAGTAAAGGTGTTCTTATTCTCCAGTGACAAACAGAAGATGATTCAAAATCACAAATTATCAGTCCTTCTCTTTTTCTGGTGTTTGATTCATGCGTGGTGCCTTCCCATCATGTTTGGTCCCACTACTCCTGGAGCACTGTTTACTACTCCTCTGGTTCTGTTTGATCTTATAACTACAGGCTTTCGGAGATGCAATTTATTACTTCACAGTTGCAGATGTTTTAGTCATTCAACTTTGCTACCATTACCAGCTTGATCCAGTGCTTTGATTTAAAAAAAAAATAAAGTGAAGGTGCATTCATAGCCTATAGATATACAGAAGTTTGTGAGGCCAAATGTTAAACTATTAATTCTTTGCCTGACAACATTTTTGATAAAAATGACTATATTTTTATCTCTTTTTTATTAGAATCGTAGATGATAACTGAAATCTTAACACAGACTAAACCTGTGAACATATCCTTCATATTAAAGCTTTTCAAGCAAAATAACTTCCATTCTGATTGACAGATAATGAATCATTAATTTCCAAGATGACTGATTTTTTTAGTTCTATTCCTTGTCCATCAGGTGCCAGCACTTTTCAAATATACTATTATTGTAATAAATTATTTGGTATGATTCATTAATTATCATTTAACTTCATTAAGCAGTAACTCATTTGGCAGTATTCACTGCTTTTTTTTCAGGTTTATTTTCATGTTATTTAAGGAACAAGGACTGCTTGTAACAACCAATTTCCCAGAGAACATTTTTCAAATGACCTGTGTCTTGGTTTTTGTCATTTTGTTGTTCTTTGCTGTCCTTGTCTGAATTTCAGTTTTACTGAGCAAGAGGATGTGAAACACATAAATTTTAAGGTCACATAACCAAACATGTTAATGAAGATTTGATACACTAGAAATATAAACTACAAAGAAGAAGACTTGATCTTAGATAATAAAATTTCCTAAGAAACTATAAAAATAACAGATTGTAGCATGTCTCTAACTACTGGCCAAATGGAATAGAACCTTATACTTACCAGAAACACAAGAGCTTATCTAATAAACCATGAAAAATACTTCTACCTTCCTGGGCCTGCAAAGACTACTGAAAAAGAAAGGAAGAATTTTTTTGAAAAGGGGGAAATGGCATGATGAGAAGATTCTGCCCTATATCCCAAATCTGATGCCAACCTCTTTGGTCTGCCTTTTGGCTTGGTAAAATTGCTTTTCTCCTGCTTTCTGAGCAGATACTTTTTCATGAGAGGTTCTGTTTTTTGTCTCAGTGATTAGGAGTGTCTCTGTAACATTCATTCAACTACAGCATTTTTAGAAATAAAAATCTGAATGATGAAAATTAAATAAGGAAGGACACTGCTTCAAAATTCAATTATTTTTGGTTTTCCTCTTTCAATAAATGCCCCAGTTTTTATGAAGAAAAATTCTACATGGCAGGAGACACAATGCAACCCCTAACATTAATTTAGAATCCCACGTATTCTGTGATTCCAGTCAAAGACTAAACCAGTTAAAATGAAGACACTGGGAGTTTTGCCACTGACTTGAACAGAAATGGGACTAAGTGCTCTGTATTTAATTTCAATACAGAAACTGTACATACAGTTCAAAGTCATTGTCCCTTGACATCTGTTTGTGGCAGTTCTGCAGCAACTCAACAGTGAGAAGCAGATGAGGGGTAACCAGAGACAAGCAGCAGCCAGAAAGCTTGAAAATGGCATTGTATTAAGAGACAGGAAAAGTGATTGTGATGAAAGAAAAAAAAAAGCAGGAAGGAAAAGGAAAACTTTAAGAGTACAGATATGCACCTCTCGAAGTACAACTGGATGTTAGCATGCTGTAAATAATTGTGAATCAGATCATGTTCATTTTCTGAAAATCTAAGGGAAGGTTGAATGAATATAGATCTCTCCTCCATTTTCTCAGTTATAATAGAAAAATAACTGAGCAAGTCATGCTGAAGGGCTTTGAAAATGAAGTGGGAGTGTGGCCTATTTCTTGCCTCAAAGTCCATCCCAGAGCACTGGAGAGGATGTCTGCACCATTCCAGTATTTGGAGAATAAAGAAATACTTCCTTCTACAGAGCATATCTACCTATGCATAAATGATTCTGTGACCTGAGTCACATCCTTTAATCTAGTGCTCCCCCATGGCTAGTACCTGTGTGTACTTCTCTTTACACAGGGTTGAATTTGTCTGCTAATCACATATTGCAGCCCTTGAAGTTGCAGCTCCATTTTTCTTGCTTACTTTTTGTAGATTGGAATTGCTGATCTGTAAGAATTACTCCCATATTGAAATTAAATCACTGGAACTGATCTCTCACTTTGGAAATAGAAGAACAAAACTCTAAGAACCGTATACCTGAGGCTAAAGTATTTCTTCTACTCTTGGATTTCAAGCACAATAGATCAAATTTATGACTTGCATAAGTAAATTGTGAGAGGGAAAATAGTAATAGCAGGATAAAATTAGCAGTGACCCCCTATTGGCACTTCTAGCTCTGATGGTGAGACTTTCCCACACGTTTTCCCCTGTTCTTCCATAAAATGAAAATCATCAGTATTGCATAGTTTGGACAAGGAGCTGGTGAAGATATCAAAAATGCTGAAGTGATTTTAATTTTCAAAAGTGCCTTTAATTCCTGTCTTCCTATATTTACCAGTTTCCCAGAGCCTGTGGGTAGTGTTTGAGAAAGTTTTGCCAGTGCAAAACTTAAGTCCAAAAATCACTGAGTGCAGAGTGTTTATTTAGTGAGTTTACTTTAAATTTCCACCAGTGCATAATTTTTCATCTCTCATCACTCCACAGGGATTTTGTTGACAATATGACACCCCTGTAATATGAATATACATAGTTTTCTAGAACTTGAATTGCCATACTTTTTAACATGTGCAGTTCTGTATAACTGCTGGTTGCTGATGATAAACATATTCTATATACTAATTGTATATCAAAACTCTCACATAAAAATAATAGTACTAAATTGCATTCAGGCTCTCAGATGTTCGCAAATGCTAGATTTAATGTTGCCTGTGAAATGTAATTCACGTGCTAGTGAGGACTCATTATGGCACAGCACTTAATTATATGATCCCATTCTATTTTTCCACAGGACATCTTCATTTTAGGTACAGAATGTAAGCCACTTACTTAGTCAGCAGCTATTCAATATTCTGCTTTATTCTCTTTGTTCTATGCATGGTCCCATATCTTATTTACTGCATACTATTCAAACTGTGCTTGGAAGACAGAATACTTAATTTCTTCCCAGACTTTTCCATAGTGCTCATCACTATGATAAGTGAATGCTTCACTAACTCTCATAAATTTATTTGTACAACAACTCTTTGTGAAAAAGTGAGAAATGAAGGCATGTAGAAACTGAGGTTAAAAAAAAATCTTTCTCTGTATTATCACTATTATCTATTAGTAATCACTATTATCTATTATAATTGCAAAGCAATTTCATACAACTAGATATCTTCTTTTTTCCAATTCCCCAGCATTACATTGTATTTTACATATTCAAAATATAATTTTACTTGATATTGTGTGTGCTTAGTCTTTCTGCAAATCAGATACAGGAATCTCAAGCCAAATTCCCAGAAAAATGAAGAATGTATGTTTAGTGACTTGTCTGAGAAAAGTTACTAGTTACTAGCTGCTGGTCACATTGAATTTCTCTGTTAGAGGCAGGGATAGGATCCTGTTCCTTAAGGAAGGTACTGATTCAAAGATCTTCCACTCTCTTAATCATGCCCCTGTTACTGCATATGTTCCCAGTTCTACAACAAATGAGCATAAGTCTTATAAACAACCGTGTTTTTTTACCCAAATCTGACCAATTATGTTCAATGAATATAGCCAGTGTTCTGTGATAAAAATAACATCTAATGGCATACTTGTAGAATGTAGCATAATGTGTGTGTTGTAAGCCATTAATTAAAGTTGCAGGTGTCAGATTACAACTTTCTCAAGGGAGGCAGTGGAGGGGGAGGTGCTGATTTCCTCTCTTTGGTGACGAGTGATAGGACACGATGAAGTGGAATGAAGCTGCATGAGGGGAAGTTCAGACTGGACACTGGGAAAAGGTTCTTTACAGAAAGGTTGGTTGGCCACTGCAACAAGCTCCCCAGGGAAGTGGTCATGGCACTGAGCCTGTGAGAGTTCAAAGAGTATCTGGATGATGCTCTTAGTCATATGATTTAGTTTTAGGTAGTCCTGCATGGAGCAGGGAGTTGGACTCGATTATTTTCATGGGTCCCTTCCAACTTAAGATGTCTTCTGCCTGACATCCCAGGTCTCACTTGCTGTTCAGATGTGTCTGTACATCCAAGCACTTTGAGCGTAAAGCAAGTTTGAGCATCAGAACTCTCTTTAGAGCAGAAATTGAAAGACCATTAAGCTACAGAAAGCTTGGGACTTCAAGTTAGGTCCTCTATGACCTAAACTGTGATTCAAAGCCCTATACACTGGCTTAAGGTAAAATCAGATTGGTGTCACGTCATTTCCAATTCACCATTGTTAAACAACTCTCTTTGCTCAACAACTCTCACTTTTTCCATCATCATGTCTGTCCCCTATTCCTCCATCATCTCTGAGTCTCATTCTTCTTTCCCAGCCTTTCCTTCAGCTTCTTGTCTGGTGACAAACTTCAAGGCACTTAGCCACTTGCTGCTTTCCATTGTTTTCCCAGTCCAGGTAGATGCATTCTTTGGTTCCCAGTAACTGACACCTCTTCCCATTTACTTGTTTCACTCCATTGTTCTTACTCCCATCATCTGCATTCAGTATAAGTGGTTCCTTTTTAAAATTTTTAAGGTGTCAGCAACAGTGACAGTGAGAGCTAGAAACGACGAATTTGTTACTCTCAGTTGTGATGCCTGCATGAAGACCCTATCCAGGTCACAGCCAACAATTCTTAAAACTGCTGACAAAATTCTTGCTGTTCCAGCCTAGGGAGTGACCAATATTTCCAGCATCTTCAAGAATATGACTATAGACACCCAGCTGGTTACTACACAGCAAGTGCAAAATATTTTTTTTTTACAGTTTATACCTTGAATCAGTACTGACCCATTAGCTTTCATTTTCCTTCTCTAAAACATATGAAAACTAGAACTTAACAAAGAAAAGATTGCCAGAGTTTTACCACATGGGTGAAGGAGGTTATATTTCAAAGGATTTATATAGAAAATAGTATACAAATTGAAGATAACATTGTTCCTTAGTGGTATTCTAACCAACCAGTGCCTATACACCATCTATTCTTTTGTAGTCTCACTAAGAAATTTGCAGCTCAAAGTAGTGTTTTGAAAAACAAAAGACTGCAAATGCTTGGATATAATCTTAAAACATCTGCAGTAGTTCTTGTAGTAAAGCAGAAAGTAGTGACTCTGGAAGACTGTCTCACCAATGATACAAAGAAGAGGATATAAAATGTGGCTCATTTCAATCCTGTTTAGAGATAACTCCATCAACAGTGACTTGCTGCAACTCCTCACCTAATTAACAACAATAAACAACCTCTCTCTTAATGTTTCTGTGACACTTAAACACCCAGCCCAGAGCATCAGTCTCTTGGAGTTAATGAGGCTCATTTGCATTCCTTCCAAGGATCATCTGCTAATACATATAAACTAGCTAGCAGACTCAAATGGTAGTGAGCAGTGTCCAAGGGGAGGGCACGTGTTAATCCCATCTTTAAAAAGTCTAGGCTAAATTGCCTTATCACTTTATAGTTATACTGTGCATTGCTACAGCTGCTGAAAAATTATGACTCCTTAATTATTAAGAAAGCCAGCAGTATATTCCCATTTTTAAAAATGAGATTTCACCCACAACGGCTAAAAAAATGGTGTTTGCAGTTCTGTGGTTCATTCAATCAGCATCCATGGGAGAGATTTTGGGTTTGCTACATTGCACAGAAGAGGAAAAAACTCCTACAAACTAAGTTTTATTTTATTATTTAAATGCATTTAAATGCATTATGAACTCATTAATTTTATGCCAGTAGACTCTTACAAAGTTATACAGAGTAATTTATAATATATTTTATTTTAATGAAAGGAAGATACAGATCTAGATTGGCATGTCTAGGTGACAATATCAGAAACCAACAACACGAACTGCTTTTTTTAAATACTGAGCCTAAATTTTAATCTCTAACTGGTGAACTGTATAGCCAGTGCTATTTCACAAACAGGTGACAATCAATACCTTGACCATGTAAGAATGAAAGTCAGGGAAGACTAATTCTCTATGGATGTTCAAAAGTTAACTAAGCTATTGGTTACAGTTATAATGGAAAGCAAAAGAAAGCATTTCTGTTCTGTGCTGTTATGTCACCCTGCTGGGGAAAAATACCAGGAGATAGAGCTTGCTTCTCCTGGCTGTGTGGTGTTTAGTTGCCAGCTGGGGTTAAACCGCGACACTGGCTCATGGATGCCATGAAATCCAGAAGAGGAGGTGGCCAAGGAAACCTCCATTTCCGGACGGCTGCTTTTCTGCAACCTCAGTTCAAGACACCTGAGCTGCAAAATCACTATGAGACCTATTGAAGGAACTGAAGCGTGAAGAAATGAATAGTTGTCTGAGAATTTAGGAAAAAGCAAGTAACTAATAGTGAGAGAGTTAAGTAAGCCTGAGCTTGTGAGAAAGGAGAGAGCTGAGAGAGTAGCTGAGCTCTGTGCCATAACATCAACTTGTCAGCACAAAGATAGTACTGTGAAGCCAGCACTGAGATCAGAACAGCATTGAGGAAGTAGTGAAACCAGGTCTGATTTCCCAGAGGGACTCAACAGTGAGCAGAGAAAATCTGAGCACTGTTTTGTATGTATAGAGATGCGTGTTGGCAAAATAAAAGGAGAGAAAGAAGAAAGAAAAGTACAAAAAGTAAATGTTTGATCTCCAAAGAAGTGATTGGGAAATGTGTTATATTCTTTATATAGCATGAGCAGATGTTTATGATTTTGTTATTTTGTATTCAAATGCAGGTGATATGACTGACAAAAAGAGTAAGTTTAAGAAAGCTCCAGAGCTCTGACAATATTTGTTACTTTGCCAAGTATTGGCTGGATGGTGTCATGATCTCTAAGGTTTTTTTAGTTTCTCTGGCACATGGACTGACAGGCTTCAAAATATTTTTCTAAGTGGGATGTGAGGCCAGAATATTAGTGTTAAAAGGCAGTATAGAATAGGTGAGTGTTCATTTTTCTTAGGTTTAGAAGGAGGAGGTTTGAGTATCTCAAAGCATTTCCATCAGAGCTTTGAGTATGTCTAGAACTATGACAAAGAGAGCAACAACAAGAGAGAAGGAGATTGGCTGGTCCCATAAGGAACGGATTGAGAAATTGCTGTAGGATTCTGATGAATCAGTGTATTATGATATTTGTACTACTGAGCTTCAAAGATTCTTCCTCCTTGGTTGTGTATGAAAAGCCAGCTGCAGGCTCAAATTGCTCTCAAGCGAAACATACACAGAGAACAGGCTATAACTCCTTGTGAAATCCAAGCCCATAGGAGGTACAGACAGAAATCACACTGAAATTTCAATTAGAAAATAGTGACTATTAGAAAACATTCACTTGCTTATTATTTGGTTATCTTTAGGTAACTCCTCCTTCTTTTGCTATTGTATCCCCCAGCTTCTAGAGTATCCAGATTTCTGTAGATCTAGGAAATATATCATGCTGAGCTAAGATTTGTACCATGTGAGGTGTTTTCTTCTCCATATCTTATTCTCAAGGCCACTTATAATTTTCCCTGGCTTGAATAAAAGTCTCCCATGTGTATTCTGAAAAAAGTCTAGAACTTTTGGGACCAAAGTCACTGCTGAAGACAGAGAAAAAATGGATGACAACAGAATAAGCATGGGAATAGCAACCTTTAAGGATGAAAAATAAAGCTTGAGAAGGTGTGCCTGATCTTGATTTAATCATCCTAAAAATTTGACATGAAGGTCTGGCTAAGCAGTAGAAAATACAACTGGGGGAGGGCTCTGAACTTCAGTGTGAAGTGAACTCTAGTTCATCAAGTCTCCTGAAAGTTCAAGCCTTTCTTGATGTCCATGGAATTGTATAAATAAGTAGCATGTGCTGGTACTGTTATCTCTGACAAATATCACTTTCTTCCTGAGGGAATTACTGGCTTTCTACAGTGTAATATGGAAGAATGTTTTGAATGACTATCTGCTCCTTCAGTGCCTGAAAAATGTGATCTGAAAATCCGCCCTTAGGGATATTCTTATCAGATTTTATTATATTTCTATTATCTCATTCCTCCCAGGACTCACTCTCATGTCTCTGTCATTTTTAACCCTTTTCCAGAAATTACCGTAACCCTCCTCACCTTCACCGGCATTTGTATCCCTGCTTTGTTCCATGTGATGAGTCTTTGTTATCTTTCTGGTAGTGCAGGGTGAGAAGGGGGAGTCTTGCAAGATAAACGGAGGAAGCACTCCTGTATTGTTATAGCTTGATCTTCATGTTCACATCTGTGAGTATCCATTTTGGAACTGGCCATCTCAGACAGAAGTTCAGTTGGAAGAGACAGAAGAAAGAATCAGGAGAACAGACTGCTTTAAATTTTCAGTTCCAGGCATGAAGATTTGGAAAGAAACCTTATGAAGTAAGAAGAAAACTGTCAGAAAATCATCTCTCTTAAAGTTTGTAGACATCAAGAAATGAGAACCTGTTTGTTAACAGTTTACTATGTAAAGAGAAGCAACATAAACGGACTATTTCTGGTACCTATCTGCCTAACAATATTTCTCTGCGTTATGGCCTATGTTTTCACAGAAGTGTCTTCTTTGTGCAAGTAGCTGGATTGCAGATACGATACAGAGGTATCTGTCTGTGTTAGGTAAGTTATGTTCAAACTCTGTAGCTTAGGCTGTCTTGCAAACTGTTCTCTTGAACTTCTACAGAATAGCTTGCAGACAAAGGTCGTTATGCGTTAATGCAGCAGAAAAAAAAATAAAAAAGAAACCCCCCTAAACCAACAACTTCATTGTAACAGTCAGTCTAATAGAGTCTTGGTAGAAGAAGATGGAATTT
Organism: Egretta garzetta; assembly: GCF_000687185.1. NCBI lineage: Eukaryota > Metazoa > Chordata > Aves > Pelecaniformes > Ardeidae > Egretta > Egretta garzetta. The sequence continues at coordinate 43,476 of NW_009259179.1, read as the reverse complement.
ACCAGCTTATTTTCTCTGGAATAGGATACATGATGGCTTCTCCTTCAAAAGTTTGTCATGCCAATTGCAGTGACTTATTCAGTGTTTGTTTGAAAAAATACAGACACAATCTGGAAACATAACAATGTGTTATCAAGAAGTTAAAAAAAAAAAATAATGGGGGAACAATGTGCACTCCAGAAGCCCAGTGGAGTGTGTTGCAGCACACATCTTGAGCTGCATCTTGAAAAAGGACAATTATCAATAGGAAGCATAAGGGCATACAGCAGGGGGTAGGGAGACTTAATGTCATTTTAAAGATGTATTATTCATTTTTTTTGTCTACCAAATTCACTCCTTTTGACACATATGTAGCTACTTTGTCATCTGATATGTTAAATTACTAAATGATTAATAATATTATGGGAAAATCTTCTCTTTTTCTCTCCCTTTTTTGTTGTTCCTTGTGTTTGGTGCAACCAGGAACTGTGATAATTCTCTACTTGTGACTTACTTCTACTTTGGATATTATAGAAGGAGCAAATTTATTAAGAGCCCCTATGAAACTCTAAGAAAGTTTACAAAATACAGATGTTTTGTCTTTCACAAATAACATTGCCATAGATGCTCAAATGACAGGATGTGTACATGTAGGCCTCTTCATCGATGGGCAGAAGTACCAAGCATGTTCAGCTAACAGGATTCCAGACCTCACAACTCTTCTTTTGCTCAGTGCATGAGGTATCATCTCTGTTCACACGACAGGTAGGTATTTTCCTTTGTGACAGGACCATTCGTTACCCTGTGCTGTGTGCTTTTTAATGGCTGCCCCTTAATCAAATTGTTGGTTGACCTGAAATTTGCAGCTGATTCAGATTTCTGAACATCAGTTCACTTTTTTATAGAGAGATAACTACATATTTAAGCATCCAAGATAACAGTTTCCTTTGTTTTTCCCCCGTAAAAGTTAAAGATTATTTTACTTTTTAAGTAAATAGGGTCATTAACATACTATGGTATAAATAGATATATTGATTGCAGCAAAAAAAAAAATTGCCTTTCTCACCCATCAGGATGGATAATAAATAAAGAATAGCTGATGAATTAAGAACTGTGAATTAAGAAATTGTTTGTATGCAACTTACCTCTGATTTTCAAACTTTGCTGCTTGCCCTGCAGTATTCTAAATAGAGTTACTGTACTTGCAGGAGAGGAAGAGTAAAGGGGAAAAAGACATTTTCACTAGCTTGCTACTTCATGCAGGATGTTTCATATGCAAGCCTTTTTGAACTGTCATCTTGTTCACAGAACTTTAAATGCACTTAAAATTGACCCCACAGTACCTGAAAGGCTTGATATATTGTTTTATACTGTTCAGTCAAGCCAGAGGTACATAAAAAAGGAATAACATTTCTCTCTGGTCCTAACAATAAGTAAATGAAAAAAATAATTACCCAGGTGGGGGAAATTATTTTTGATAACTTCTTTTCACAAGTACCATATGTGATAGAAATGCTAGCAAAGTCAAATGGTTCCTTCAGTAACTAATTCGTATCTCATCACTGTTTTATATCTTTTGTCCTGGCCTTCTCTTCTGCAGACACATCCAGCTGTAGTCACTATATCCGAGGGTCTGGGTTTAGATTCCTCTTGTATACATTGAAAGCTATACTGTAGGCAGAATTCTTTAATGTCATGTTCTTGCCACATAGTCCCCAATCTGCCTTTCTGCATTCTTTCTCTCCTCTAATGACCTTGTGAAACTGCAGCTAGAACTTTGAGAGCCATTTTAAGAGCTATTGCTGAAATTTTGTTGGTTTACTTTATGACAGTTGCCCTTTATTCTACTATATTTGGAGTCCTTGCTTTTTTTGCCTATAAACTCACTTTGATACCTGTAACATCATAGCCATGCACAGTTATAAGCTTTTTACTCCATACTAAAAATGAAAAATATTTATAGATGCAAGTCTCCCATTTTTTACTGGTGCAAGCTCTATTATATTGAAAATTGTCTCCTAACTCTAGGTCCCACTGCAATTGCATGAAGTTGTAGAGTCTGGGCTCTGCTTTAAGGCTAAAGATTCTACTAACAATATACAAAGTAGATGCAGAGTTACAGGGTTCTGTTTAGTCCCTTTTTTTCCCTTCAGGGATGCATGCATACAGAAATATCATGTGACTTTAGGACTTAAGACTATAGTAGAATAAATAAATAAATACGGTACTGACTCAAAGTAATGTGACTTTTTTTTTTGTTTTTCCTAGAAGAAAAGAACTGAAAAATCCATCCTGGTTTGTTTTCATAGAAAACATTCCAGATGGAAGCATGCTGCGTCAAAGTCATTTTGACACTGATGACCTAGGATAGATATTGCTACCCCATAGGTCTCAACTAAGCAGCAAGTGCTTATAAGACAGAGCATGTATAAAAGCAGGAGTTTAAGAACCTGCTGCCCAAGAACTTTATGGCTGAGAATCAAGGACTTTAGTGCTACTTAAGTCCATCAACTTAGATGCGTCTGCCTCCCAAGTCAGAGACACCTCACGTCTAGTAGTTACAATGACAGAGAACAAGACAAAACACAGGGGAAGTAGCTTTGGTGCATATGAGATTATGGATTTCTGAAACAGAACAAGGAGTTTCAGGCAGTGGTTAATTCATGTTCTTTATAGCTAAGCCTCTTTTCTGTCTTTTGAACAGTTTTGGTAGTCTGAAGTTTGAAGATCACTGTCTGTGCAAATACAGTAACTCTGACCTTCAATTTGGTTGATACTTAGTCTGCAAGACAGCAAGAGCCTGTGAACATAAAGGGGGAGTAGGAGAGGATGCTGAGCCTTTTTCCATCTCTGTGTATGTAAGAAATGTTACCAGGAAGATATAAATTTTACTTCACATTAAAGGTAGAGGCATTTTGCACTCAATACATGAATATAAACAAAAAAGAACCCAAACAAATAATTGCCAGTGTTACAAGTAAATTCACTGTAAGACAGTGAGCCTGATTATTGGTGTCAGTGATAGAATTTCCTGTGCTTTTAATCATACAGTCTTTTGCAAAGTAAACTCAAACACATGACAGTTGAGTCACCAGTTTTCTAAGTTTGTTTGAGAGTTATTAATTATCCACTTTTATTGGCTTATTTAAAAGCAAGAAGTATTGAGATAGTAGGTCTATTTTCACAGTATGGTATGTAGTTTTGGTATTGAAAAATGAATTCTAATGGGAATATTGAAAATTATTATGGGGATTAAGACAAACCTTTCAAGTGTATGAAACATTTCATATGCTTATGTTTTCCACCTTCTGCTTTTAATAAACTCTTTAACATATTAAGTGTTATAATATCTGCCTAATGAAATAAGGCTGGATTCTGATCTCAAGCTGAGTTTATGGTAGTGTAATTCAATTGACTGGAGTTACTTTTGAGTTGCACTGATGTCAAGGTAGGAAATAAGACCCCCATATGTAATGATATTGCAATTATAAGAAGTGAACGATCAGATTTGAAAATTGTTATGCAAAGTGGTAAAATGATAAAGTTTTCCTCCAGATTAAAGAGCACTGGAAGGAGGAAACAGCCCTGTATCTGTGTGGCAGTATCTTTTCCTTCCTGCTGTTTTACAGCATTATTATCATTAAGAAGTTTTTGTTTAGTTCAGGAACCCATCACTATTTCATTTTAATGTTTTGTAGTTTGTCACAAATAAAAGTAGCTGAGAAGGTTTTGTAGGGTTTTTTTGGCTTCTGTGTGAATGAGATTTCATTGTTTTCCTCAGTTATATGCTTTGTCTTTTTTTTTTTTTTGTGAGAGAAATTGTCCCCTCTTTATCTTTTTCTTTTCCTAGCATAGTTCTCATCTCAGAAAATACATGATTTTTTTTAATAGTGAACTCTCAATTCATCAGAGAACAGAAAAAACACTTTGATATTTCCTTTAGTAAAAGATTTCTTTATCTCCATCACTTCCCTTCTGCCTGTTCTGAGTCACTGAACTCAAGAAATGAAAAGATCTTATTTTTCTCACGTCAAGTTTTCTCAGACTCACAAGTTGGAGTGTTCCTCTATCACTGTGAGCTTCTATGTAGTAAAGAAAACACTTCCAGATCTGTCTCCCAGTTCCGTCACTCTGTCCTAAACATCTTGCAGGAATAGCTAATCATCCAGATCTTTGGCAAAGTGTGTCATTATTATGAATGCAAATCAGAAAGAGCTTCACAGCTCTGCTCTAGCTGTGAGTTTAGTCAGGTTCCTTAAGACAGCCCTTAATTGGCATAATAGCTTGATGTCTAGTTATTCCATTTGAGAAAAGATAAAAAGCCTTGACTTTACCAAAGTGCTGTGTGTTTTATAACTTAGATCATGAATCACTCCAGGACTTGTTGAGAAAGAAAATATTAGGAAGGCTAAAACTGCACATTTATGTGCTAGGTAGAAAGGTACCGCATAGCCGACAAAGCCTGATCACATGAACTCTATAACCCCGGGAGTTCTCCTTTTTGGGGCAGGCCAGCTGCAGTTTCCAGTATGAATATGTGGCAATCTCATGCCCCATCTTAGTGGTACTCCAATTTTGTTTCCAAGGAAGAGACGCCTGGGCTAGACAAGACTAATGGATGTGATTGCATCTTACAAGACAGCTTAATGAGGAAAATTGCCTGCCTATAAAAGAACAACTTCTTGCTATGCACATTTACCCACTAGCAAATACAAAGAGCTTCCAGCAGGAAAGCAAACATTAGTCTTTTCAGTGTGAGTCTAGAGAAGAGACTTTGGTCAGAAGTCTCTTGGTTTACAATTCTTCTGAAGTTACAAATAGCCCATCTTTCTTCAAGTTATGAAAGTATGATATTTTAGACCTCAAGTAACTTGTGACATGACCTGTTAGGACACAGGTTCTCCCAGTAAAAAATGGAGGGTTAATAGTTTTCTGTCATAGACTTGCCTAAATAAATTGTCTGTTTACTGAAAGGCAGGAACTCTCTAAGAAACTGTTCCACAGCACTAGGAGTAGGAATATGCCGAAGAAAATGGTAATGGTCAGACAATGAAGTCAATGGAATAGATTGAATTTAGGAGTAGCAACTTCTATTCATACTCTTCTATGCACATTTGTGACTAGAAGCCTGATCTTTACTTTTGTTTAATATGTAGGTACAATTGTCAATCGTAAATTTAATCTGGGTGAAACTAGCAATCTGACAATGTGCTGTCTGTACAGAAGAAATAATTTGGAATAAAATACTTTGTGAAAGCAGTCATAAGGGATTTGCACCTGAAGACCTGAGGGGCTAGATGTGATTTTTGCTAATCTTTTGTGTGAGGGTAAATCAGTACTAGTTTTTTGGGAAGCATTTCCTCCTGCAAGCACAAATGATTGCATGTCCTACCAGGAACAGAAGGCAGAAATTACCCCATAGCTGTGTGTGTAGCTCACAGCTGTCTCTCCCTAAGTGAAGTAGAATGGGATTACTTCAATAAAGCCCTTCTATATCAGTGGTGTCTACCGGTGACTAAAGGTTTGGATGGAGAAACTGTTGCCAGAAAACAGTGGGCTGAAGAGAGGGAAAAGAGGGAAAAGATGTAGCGAGAAGGTAGTATGCTAAAGTTTCCCAAAGACTGACAAACTCTGGAGACTTGAAGTCCTACTGAATCTGCAAGAACTAATAAATGCAGAACATAAAGAGTTTGCTGGTGCTGTATAAGGCCATTAGCTCTCACTATCACCAGGAATGGGTTGTAGACTTGGACCACATCTAAGTGCATAGCATCTGCTGTAAGCAAAATGTACAAAAGATCCTCTGAGGGACTTTCCAAACTGTTGCCTAGAAACTATTGGTGTTCTAGTACAAGCATGCACTTCAGAGTATATGATATTAGTAGGGGCTGTAATGATAGGACAAGGGGTAATGGTTTTAAACTAAAAGAGGGTAGATTTAGACTAGATATAAGGAAGAATTATGATGAGGTTGGTGAAACAGAAATGAATGTGGGAATAAATGAGTCGTTGGTTCAAAATGAGCTTGATTCTATTTAATGTAACAGCTTGACAAACAAAAAGTGTTCAGGGAAATACTGGGTGTGTCACTTCCCCCATAAATTGATCTGCTGTCAAGGAAAGGGAAATTTGCAACAGCTGGATGTAAGCTGTGTTTTTTTAGCACTGTCATAATACAAAAAAATGTATAATAATTAGAAATTAGCGATACTGGAGCTGTCAAACTTACTGAGAGCAATATAGAATGCATAAAGTGTATACAACACCTCTAGGTTAATGTCTAAATTCCACTGTTTGTCCCTATTTTTCACCATTTCTCTACAAAACAGACTACCAACTGCTCTTTTGCTCTTTCTCTTTCTTTTTAGCAGTTGAGACAGACAGAATCAGAGCTTATAATTTCTTTTCCTCCAGGTAGCTTTGCTGTTTCAATCATCATTGAAAATAATTAGAGTATTAACCTTAAGATTCAAAAGAAGAGAAAGAGCCCTTTGCCTCTGTGTTCTTCAGTTGGAAGCACACATCAAGCCAAATTACTTTCTCATTTACACACAGGCAATTCCTCTGAAAACAATTTGGTGTTATGGGTGTAGCTGTGAGGGAATTTGGCACAATAGTTTGTGACAGTGATATTGCAAAAGGCTCTGAAACATGTTGGAGCCCTGTAACCATGTCATAGTTTTCACAGAGAAATTGAATTAATTCTCTCATGCTGCAGACTCTACTGTAGGCTTTAGGTGGTACTTTAAGTTCAGGACCAAATATGTATGGTCTATATAGTCCTGTACCATATGATAACAGGGAAGAAAACCTGCTATCAGGGCTTGAGGCTTTATAATACATTTTTTACAAAATACTAGCCATCTGTACTGCACTATAGGGTATCACATGATTAACAGATACATGTGGCTACTAAGTCATCACTTATTTCAGCATTGAACTAAATTAAAGCACAACAGAATTTAGAATGCTTTTTGTCTGTGTTTGTAACAACCTATGGTGCCAAGAATTCACAGGACCTTCTTGAACAGGGATGCATTATAAATCTTAGAGTGCAGTTTCCACTTAAATAAAGTGAAATGAATTGCAGTGTTACACGGCTGCAGTATTACACAAATATAGATGAAAACAGATAAGAAGAAATTAAGTATTGCCACAAATTATTTAATTTTCAAAGCTTTTGTTGCATGAATATGCTATGTAATAATGTGCCCTGCAATAACAGTTTTACTGGTGCTTCCTAGCTCAAGAAATGTGTAGCAAGTGAGGGAGAAAGTAAGATGTCTCTAGCATTTACTAACTTGAACTGTTCAAATATTTGAAAAGCCAGCGTGATTATATTCTAAGATATGGTGAGAAAACACTTGCTTACTGAATTTTTGATGTTTCCTTTTTCTGGAATTGACTCATATTCTACTCTGTAGGACCTGTCATTACAACATACCGAACAAACACAGGCCGAAACCAGACTCAGGGCGTGCTTTTAAATATATGTAGACTTTCAGCAAAGGATAAATTTTAGACAAGTTTCACTTCCAAAACCCCTAGATTGGGTGCAGGTGTCCAGATGTGGGCACTGGGATGCTGCAGGGGTGGCCTTTGTGAGGATAGACCAGGGACTGCCCCATGCTGGACACAGCCGGCTGCAGCAATCCTGCCACAGGACTCAGCTGAGCACTTCAGACACAATCAGGTGTGGGAGAACATATTTAAGAAAGGTCAGAAAACACCAGAGAGAAAAGCAGACAGGGAGATAACAGAGGGAGGAGGGAATAAAGGAGAAGTAACAACAGGAACACCAAGGTTAGAAGAGAAGAAGGAGGTACTCCACAGTGGAGCAGATATTCCCAAAGGGACTGCGGCCTGTGGAGAGTGAGAAGGAAGGAGCCAACAGAGAGAGACTGCTATGTCCTGACTGCAACCTATCCCAGACCTGCCCATTGCCTCACTGCAGAGACTGAGTGTAACCTGTGCTTATAACAAGATGAGAGGAGAGGTGTCTTGAGTGGAGTCAAGCCTGGGGAGGGAGGAGAGGTGTGTTCTCCCTAAGTGTTTTTAATGTTTGTTTCTTGGTTTTGTTTCGCAATACCTGAATCAGTATTTGAATACTTGTACTAATTGACAATAAATGCAATTAAATTCCCCAAGTTGAGTCTCTTTTGCTCATGACAGTAACTGCTAAGTGATCTCCATGTCTTTATTTCAACCCATGATTCTTGCTGTCTTGTTTTTCTCTGCTCTGGGGGAGGAGAGAGAGCAAGCAGCTGTGTGCATGCTTGGCTGTCAGCCACCATTTTATGCTTTGGAGCACCTCCCTCATTTTATAATTCCTCACCACTGTGTTTACAGTACAGTTTCTCTCCCTTTCGAGGTCTCTCTCCTCTAAACAAGTTTATTCAGAACCTACAAGTGGGGAAAATTTTTTGCCTACTGATGGACACTAGTTTTCTAACTGAGGTCCAAGTGATGCTCATGCTCTCTGAAGGGCTCACAAACAATATACATGGCCTAACTTACCTTTCAGTTGCACCTCCCAATCAATTCATATCATGACACCCAAAACCAAAGTCAAGCACTAATATTATGTTCCATCTGTGGGCAGTTATGATTTTCAAAGCTACCTGGCATACTGTGACTCATTCACAAAAGTCCTACAGAGTATAAAATAACGACAAACTTCACTGTGTGTTTCATTGTTATATTGGTAATTCTATCCAGATTTTTTTTCCATTTTATTAATTTTTTCTTTCTAATGACATCATCCAGTTAAATGAATCTGCAGTTGTTATAATCCCAGAGAATGGCAGAAGACAGAAAAATGCTGAAGGCTATCCACTGGGAAACAATGGCTAGTTATTTTTTGAAGGTTTATAGAACAGACAATCACAGGCCCTAACTTTCTCACATATTCATAGCTGGCCAGAGGTAGGGTTTAAGGGCATCAAATAGACTTAGAAACACAAGTTCCATTAACTTCCATAGAGTTTTAGGCCCCAAACATCCTACAATTTATATTATTCAATGGTCTGAGGGGCAGAGACTGCTGCTGGCCACATCACTCTGCCTATATGGTAATAATAATATCCTGCAAGTCAGGATGCATTAGCTCAGGTGTGGCAGGTCATTAATTGCTATATTGTTTTCAGACCTAAACTGGCTACTCTGTAAAGCACATTACTACATGGACATAACTGTGTTAGCCTTCTCTGTCAAGCCGGATTATGTGGGGTGCAGCCTTCTGAAAATAGGACTTAAGGAATAGTGAGAACACATTATTTTATTCATGCTTTTTACAAGACAAAATTTTGCCTTAAATGACCGTGACAAGTGCCTTCTAACTTGGTAGGCAGCCGTTTCCAAGATGATTAGAGATTGGAGATCTAGCTTTTTCATACAGCTTGAAAATAGTATTTAGACCTGAAGTTTTGTGCTCTCCCTTTCTCCACTCTCTCTCTGTCTCCATCTCCACTCACTGCAGAGTTTTGCAGAGTTCTAATAACTGAAGAGGTAATCCCCAAGAGAAGATAGTCCATTTTGTTTCTATTTTTCTCACTTCCTTACTAATTTTTTCAGTTTTTATCTAGACACTACTACCCAGCCGCCAAAGACTACAGAGTGACCAATACAGTCCTTTGACTTACAGTGATAGGTGCAGTTTCCTCACCAGATTATTACCCTAGAGGTAACTCTCTATTAGCCCTTACTTCTTTATCTGTACTCTACTGAACTTTAATCTGTACTGTCCTAAATTGTCACATTAACACTTTTTTGAAGATTAATTAGCTGATGAAGACTCAGTTGTGCATTCAAACAAAACAACATGCATTTTTTCATCATTTTTCTTCCTTTGCAGGAAATATTTATTTTTACCTTTTCACCATATCTGAAAGCCTTTTCTAAAACTGGCCATTCCACTAGGGAAAACAGAAAATTCTGTTAGAATAGCCAGTCACCCATTTCTCATTTTCATTGTGTTTATTTCCCCTTTTCACTGATTAGAAAAGTTAGTCAGAGGATAATGGTTCCACAGTTGGTTGACACAGTGCTATTATAATTTCCAGTTTTCACTTTTGTCCAATTTTATTTTGCCATTTGAATTCAAATTTTGAAGGGTATTTTTTGTTTGTTTGTTTTGTTAGGATCTCGTCTAGAATAAATGCATACAGTGCGAGTTCCAGTACAATGAAAAGAAAAATTGTTTAGCTGAAAATATCACTGTTTGTTGCTTCTAAGATGATGCTACATCTGAAGAATTACATCAGGAAGGGGAAGGCAATCAGATTTGTTCTAAATGAGTAATACAAGATTGTAGTGACCTCAGACAAGGCACCTAAATGATGGATTAAACCCACATATGCACAGCAAAGTGCTGAGAACAAAAGTTAATTCACTGAAGGTAACTACAATAGGACAGCTAGTGTCAGATTCTTTAAATTCTTTTGAATGCTTCATATCTCCCATTCAGAATTCTTTCCTTGCTCTACTGGTATCATTATCTCTCTTTTAAATTTAGTTTGCGTGTTTAAATACGTTATTCTGGGAAAAGGTTGATGTTGCTGCTTAACAGGTTATGACTTTGCCTGGAACTCTCAGGCTCTGAACACAGTCCCACCCAACTAATTTTTTTACACTGATAGGGAGGTGTGTTGTCTAATATTAGATAAGAAGACTTCTTGTGGTGGGCTAGCTTTGGCAAACACCCAAATGTCCACCCAGCCACTCACTCAATCTCCCTCCTCAGCAGGACAGGGAAAGAAAATGGGATGAAAAACCTCATGGATTAATATAAAGACAGGGACATTGCTTACTGCTTACTATCTCAGGCAAAACAGATTTAACTTGGGGAAAATTAACTTTAATTTACTATAAATTAAAATAGATCCAGTTGTATCCTGCAGCAGGTTCACTGGCGCTGTCTGGAGCCAGTTGTGTCCAGCTCGGGGCAGCGCTGGCCTCTCCTCACAGAGAGCCCTGTAGCCTCCCCTGACAGCATCTGGGCACCAGAATCTAACACACTTCTGTAGTCTGTAAGTACATAATGCTGTTACTGTGCCTCTGTCCAATCCTTTGATGACAACTTTCCTGACAAGTCTCAATGTTTTCAGCATGAAACGCACTCAGGAGTGCCCTGAGGACAAAGCCCAGTGGAAAAGCTAGGGGGAAACTTTGCTGGACAAGCCTGGTCCAGGCAACATGAGCTGACACTTTCACAGCATTTTGTGTGGCCCAGACACAGTGCCCAGTCTTCCTATTTACTGATCTGACTACCTTAGTGTATCAGCAGCAAGATATATGCCTAAAAGAGCCTTCTGGCACCCCACAGGCATCCCGTGCCAGATTCACACTGTGAAAGGATAATGCAGAAAGCTGTAACAAAAGCATGGAGGCACCCTCAATGACTAGCAGAGAACACCAGGGATGGACTAGAACAGCTACAACATTCAGAAGCCTCCCCTGTCCCCAGTTTCTTCACTTTCACAGAAAACATCTTCCTCTGGATCCTGCCAACAACTCTAGCAAGCCACGTCAAAGGCTGGGATGATAGGGCATGTCTTGCTACCCCTTCTCTTCACTTACAGGTGCACAGAATTGTTTAGTTGTTTGACATGTGGTGCAGTGGGGGGCCATTCGGAGAAACCCAAGAGAATCTTTCCTGTCGTCTTGTCTTCCTGACAGCAACTACTGAAAAATGATACAAAAGCGCATGTTTAGTTCCTGCAGACTTGCTTGCAGACTCCTCACACATGAATGTGGTAAATATTCTTCCAGAAAAGAAGCTAAGAAAGAGCAAACATGCAATCTTAATCATGTTTTTTGGCCCAGGCACAAGGGTGCCTTGATTATTGATTATGATTCTGTATTGATTTCCCACATCAGCTATGACAATTCAGTTTACAAAAAAAGTTTTATATTTTCTTCTTTATTACAAAGTATTATGTATTCAATGTACAAAGCATGTCTTTAAGAGAAAAGCTGGTATATCTTACTATTCAATTCTTCTGTAAAAGGTCAGCTAGGTATCTAAGACACTGCAGTTTGATCAGTACAAAGGAACTGGATAACCTGTGTGTAACTTCAGGCATGGACACTTCAGTTACCTTCCTTCAAAGTATGTAAAGTCTTATTTATAAAAAAATAGAACCTACAGCTGGGCATATGCACTCTTCTATAATAGTCTGTGTCCTGTTGTCAAATGAAAGCCCTACAGTTAAATGTTAATGTTTTGTCCCCTGATGGAGCTCACATTGTAACTGCATACTGACAAACCTTACATAATCAAGCTCATATCAAATGTATTCCCGATTGTCTGGTCTTCCCAGCCTTTTTGCCCTTCCTGTCACAGTGAGTGTGGTATTAACGTCTTCTAATTATTTTTTTTTTTAAAAATCAGCCAGTTATGGTTCCATTATCTGACTCCAAGAAAAAATATAAGAATATGATTTAATTTCCACTATGTTTTGCTAAAGGCTGGTATCAGTGTTGATTCTTTCTGTCAAAGGTTCTGTTCACATAAATCTAAAGAGGGATATGAATCCTTTATTTCATAGGTTCTTTCCCTCCCCCGACGTCTCATTTTGGATTTTACAATTCTAGATGTGCTTCAATTATTCTGTTCGCCTTATCCTACATGCAGGGGATGGTTATGGATGCTGTGGCTAATTAACAATCTAAGCGCACAAATGTCTCCTTGAAAACAAGATCTGGCACTAGACTAAATGAACATTCTGATTGCTCATTAAATGCAGTAGTTTCTCTGCAAGTCAGGTAATACTAACAAGGCTCTCATTTTTTTTACCTCCTGTTTCCTCCCCCCTCACAATTTCTGTAAGCAAATTTTTCCCCTTTTCCTCAAGAAGCACATAAAAATAGCTTTATTTTTTCTCAGTGTCTTTTCCCAATACACCGTCTCTACTCCTGTATCTTCACTGCACTGCCCTGCTCGTGTAGAGCCAAGGACTGTGGAAGCACACACTTCCCAAGGCCTTCTTAGTGACACTGTCTTGGCTTACAGATGGAGCATGTTCATTTGGCATTTCAGATGTCAGGCTGTCCCAGGACAGACAGGTAATAAATTCAGTCTTACAGTGTTTTATAGGGTAGATACAAGCTCGCTTACTCTTGATTTGCAACTCTTCACAAATCTAATGAAGCCTTGTCTCGGGGGCCACCTTTAAGACGGAGCTTACTGCTTTTGTTTCAGGTAAAGTTACTTCAAAAGACTTCTTTAGATTGTATACACTAAAACAGTATTGGCTGAGGTATCGAGTGTTTGATGGAAACCATCATGCTTCCAATGAGGATAATTTCCTTATCCCTACATAAAGCTTTGTTAGCATTTCTTACGAGTTGCTTGCCTGGAAACCCCTGAAAAGTCTGGAGAAGTCAGAAGATCAACTACATCTAGCTTAGGGAATATGTCATGCCTTTGAGTGCTGGTATTCCTCATTTAAAGTCTGATTTTAATTTTGCATGCATAGCCACTTTAACAACATGTAGCACTAACTCGTATTTTTGATTGTATCTTCATAAAATACATCTGTAATATAAAAGTGATCTTATTTATATAACTATGAACTAATGATGCATAAATAAGAACATTTTGAAAATAAAAATATTGTATGTTAGTTTTATGTTATGCTCATGACAAAGAAATCTGCCCCTTTCAAGTTTGTTTGTTCTGTCCTTTATGCAACAAAAGTCAAGGCTTAACTGTCTTTGAAAGATGATTAACAATGTTAAGTGAAAAAATAACTTTATAAACCCTGGATCAAAATTTATTTTTGTATAATCCAATTGTCAGTAAAGGTTATCAGAAATTAATGTACCATTATTATTTTTGGATATAATGAAAATTTTAGTAGAAATATTTTTAGTTAGCACCATTATAATTTATAATTAGATATTTTTGCAGGAAATTCATATGCCAACGGTGGCATTGAGAAGATACTAATTTAATAAGTATTTATCAAAACACACAAATTATATTATCGCAAAGTAAAATTATATGTATATAGTTATTAACTAGTAATAATTTATATATAATGCTAATATGGATATTTAAAAACATGCTCCAATTTGTCTTTTCCTAATCCAAGAGATTATGTTGCATTTGTCTACTGTGATTAAATGCCACTGTTATTTCTGAACTATACTGCCTATCACACATTTTATGAAGACAAAATCCAATCAAGTACTCATGAAATTAGAAAATTGTGTCTATCCAACTTCTTTGAATTAATTGTAAAAAACTGGCTTAATATGAAACTTTCAATAATTAAAATCTGGTTAGTAGATAAAGTCTCTCTTGTGCTTCCCATTTTTACACCACATTTCTGATTTTCCAGAGTCACTGGGGGATGGGCTGAAGTAAATGCCCAGATCAATTCCTTTTCAGAATAGGACCAAGTGAGCATGGGAAATCTCTTGGGAGCAGTGAAGTCATTAAAATACATTAACATAATACTAAAAAAAAAATGGAAGAATTCCAGTAATTGCACTTTCTGTTTTTCACTTAGAAGAGGGTAATTAAAAGCATGAGCAAAAGTGGAAAGGAAAGGTCTCTCATGTATGTGTATCACTTGTTTAATGGCAGTATGTGATCAAAATATGGTTTGAGTCTGATCAGAACATGGCTAAACTTATTTTCAGTCTCTTTTGTTAGAAGTTTTGCCCATCTGGAGGCACATATGCTACAGAAATATCTGTCTAGCCATTCAACCTTCACTTTGACCAGGTTTAAAATACACTTATTAACAAGTATTTAAATTCTTAAAGCACAGGAGCCAGCAGTTTAGTCACAAAGATAATTTGTTATTCATTGCTTATAAAAAATATCTCATTCATTTACTTTTTACTGTCTACACTGCCTCCATTCTAAGTCAGATTATTTGATGGGTGTTTATACCCTCTGCAGGGAAAAAGAGGATAATTAATTATGCCTGTAGTAGACCACAGAAGAAAAGGTTATATTGGACAAACAAGACCAAACACATTTTTGCTTGAACAATGCAGAGTGGATACCGTCCTCTAATCTCCCTTCACTTCTAATTAAAACTTATTCCACTCTGGAAGCAAATATGTAAAATAAAAGGTTTGAATAATAAGAATAATAAAGAGAATTTTTTACATGTCCGAAATTCCAGTTAGAGTGATAATATTTCCGAGTAGAAGACTGCAAACTATTTGTAGTCTGATTAGACAATAGACCAACCACTTCTGTTTATATGAACAAAGGAGGTAATAATGTATATTGCTATAAATATTTTTTATTTACATCAAAGTATATATGGAGACAGAAAATATAGCAGAGTGTTTCCATAATGGCTGGGTATTTGCCCACAGACTGACCAGCTCTATCTGGAGAAGCACAAATGTAGCTTTTGGGGCCAGATTCTCTCCAGGCATTACACAGTTATATCAGGACGGCTACTTCTTTCTAGCAGACAGCTTAACAGGTTTATCTAATATTGCTTTCTCTTCCAGGTACTAGATGGTTTTTAACCTATTTAAGAATATATATGAAAGATTATTGGTTGTGACAAAATAGCCATAGCATAGAGTAATTTATTTGGATTTATATGGAAAACTAACCATAATTTTTAAAATAATTTCACAGAATTATGTAATTTTATTTTGTTACAAGCACATTTTAAAGCAAAGATCATGAACGATATAAGTTGAAATATGCAACCTGAAACCTGATACTCATAGTAAAACCATAATGATTCAATTCCTACTGAATCTGTTAGGTGTCTAAAGTCTAACAGGCAATCTTACACCTTTCTTTAATGTATTAGGAGTCTGTGAATAACATATAGTTTCCTTTTTACGCACTTCCTTTAAAATCAAAATAGGTTTTCCCTTCATACATTTTCATCAAGGCACAGTACAAATGTTTTTTTTTTTCTTTTTAGTTCTGATAAAAAAAGGACTGTCAACAGACATGCTCGATAAATAATAATTTCATACTTAGGAAATATATTAGCTGGATGCTTTCCCTTTTTCAGATGTGTTTTCCTATCTCTTCCCATTATATGACTGATCCTGATTTCTTCTCTGATGCATAAACTTGGCCTTTTACTTTCCTCTTAACCAAAAGCTAGTGGCATTGTAAATAGTTTGATTTCTGTTTTTTAAGTGTTCCCAGTATAATGCATGTCTTCCAATCATTTTAGTGTTTGAATAGATAAATTAGAAGCCACGCTTTTTTCTCATTGAAAACACCTTAATGTTCCTGATAATTCTTGTGGTAATAGTCACAGTTCTTGTAAAATCTTTATTAATTAGTTCCTGGATGGTTTGAAACAGTTAAATATGAGTAGTACTACGACTTCATTCTTAAGAATAAAACTGATATCTATTAGATTCAGCAGGTGTTTACCATAAGGAACCAAAATGAAACATAATATGAAGTATTCACAGAAAATTTACATGTAAACTTTGGGAAATTTTATTATCTGTCTTACCATGAGAAACAACTATGAAAATGAATTAGTAAAGGCAGAGGTTGTGGAGTTAATGGCTAAATTAGGAGATTTGTAGATAGAAAAAAATCCTTAAATTTTTAAATTGGAAAAAAATAAACTTAATCTTAGATGCTACTTTTGTTCTCTGAAAACGGAGTTCAAGGTCTAAAACAAGTTTTCAGATAAGCAAATAATAAAAATTTTACATTCCAGAATGTGCAATTATTCATTACAAATTGGACACATAATTAATTTACAGCTGCTTCTATCTTACTGAATCCTCTTCTAAAAATAGGTTTTTCATCCCCAATATTCACTTTTCACTTAGACAATCACCTGAGTCATTTTGTGCTATTTTTGCTCATTGACTAGAGGAAATACACTTCTAAAAATTGTGCTAGTGACTATAAAATGGCAAATGACAAATGATAAATGATAAAAACTCTTGTTGGCACACAAAGGTCATAGTTTACACATGAATGTTTATTTATATAGAGAACAAACATTCCACAGACATTTAGGCATATAAAAAAGTCACAGATATTAAATCTGGAAAGGACCTGTATTCAGGTAGGCTGACTTCTTGTACAGTATAGACCAATATCCCTGTGTTGATATTTTTATTGAACTGGTATGTATCTTAAAGGGAAAAGAAAAGTGTGGTTTGTTTAGGAATGGAGAACCCAGAACAATGTTAGTGAGTTATTCCACTAATTAGTTAGCTCCTCTAAAAAAAGTATTTTGATTCTAATTTGAATTTGTCTAGCATCCCTTCCAGCCCTTGGACTTACAATTTTTCTCTGCCAGGCTCAAATGCTATCACATTTCTATTCCCAGGAAGAAACTAATAGGTTATGGTCACATCCTTTAACTTTTTCTGTTAAGCTAAATGTATTTAGTCTACAGATGCTCGTGATAAATCATGGTTTTAGTCCTTTCATTCTCAGCATCAAATACAAGAAAAACATAAATTTCTAAATCCTATATGAATTGGACATATAAAACAAAGGAGCACATTCCATAACACTGCTGTGCTAAGGGCAAATATTCAGCTATTCATGTATTATGACTCCCAGATCTCACTATTATCCAGAATAGAGTATGCCATATGTGCCATATGAGTGTGTGTGTGTGCACCCTCGCGCCTGCATACACTGGTAGAATTACTTGACTGTAGTGTTGATTGGCTGAGTTGATTATTCGCATGCTAGCCACCTCTTGTAATCAGAGTATGTATTCTGAACATGTTCATCCTATTGCTGATCTAACTAGTCCATTTGCCACAGTGCTAGATCTTGATTCCCAAAAGATAACTCAATCTGTGTGATTGTTCATGTCTACAGTCACCAGGTAAAGCTTAAAGTTGGTTCCTTAGAATACGTTTGAGAGGGATCTGATTAGTTATTAATAAAAGCTTTTGTCTGTAGAGAAATTGTGACATTCCTGCACTTCCAAATAGCAGGCACAATCTAAAACTGATAGGTAAATATGAGTGAGGAGGAAATATACCACACGGTTTTACACCAGTGACTGACTGAAGATCTCAAGTTAGTTTTCTTATTTAGTCAGCTGGGAGAAATAGCTTTCATCAAGATTGATTTAGCTTATTTGAGATATGAATTACATCATGGAGTATCTTATTTCTTTGTAATCCCCAAATTCCACTTCAAAATTATTCTTATCTGATGTTAACAAGTATAGCTGTACAGACAATGCAATGCTTTTCAGCTATTCAGTATATGTTATAAAGTCTTTTATTTTAAGAATACTTGGAAGCACCAATTTTTTTTAGTAGTATTTAGGAATAAGTTGTGACATTCATGTCTGAAATAGAAGATTAGTTTCCATGGCCAACAATAGTTCTTGGGGGTTTAAATTACCAACATTTGATCATAATTGTGCACAGAAAAAGACAGACTTCACTTTGGGACAAGAATTTTTTTTTTTTAATCTTGATGTTTTTATTATATAATATTTTACCACATAGAAGTCTAAACTTTAAAATGATCTGAAAATGAAAATTGGGACATTCCCACCTCAAAAAAAAAACCAGACAAAAATACTAATATTTGTTTTTTTGAATGAAACACCTGATGTGTTGAAAAGATGAGGTTTTTTCCCTGAATTGGTATTTTCTTATGAAAAAGTCATAAGAAATTTCTGACCGATATAATCTGAATTGTTATCATATTGGTAAGAAAAAAGATTCCCAGATCGTGGTGTTCAATGGAATATTTTAAAGTTGTCACTGAACTGAAAACACTATTTTTACTAAAAAATCCCATTTCACTCTTACAATTGTATCCTATATTTTTTAAAAGGCCAGGTTACCAGGGAAAAGTGATAGCATTAGTGATATGAATTGACATATTTGAATGAACAGACAAGATTCTGAGTATGCAAGCTCTTCTTCAGGTCTGAAGCAGAAACAGAAAATCTCATTTTTTTCACTAGCTGGGAGCACTCACGGTCCACAAAATCCACTCCTCTTTCAGGTTCATGACTTTTAGTTTCCAAACAAGCTCACATTTTAAACTTTAGGCTTGTTTTGAAAGGGTTTTTTGTAGGTCTCCCTTGAGACTCTGAACTAGCAGGTTAAAGAAGGGGGATTGCTTTGAAAAACAATGTCTCCTAGTGACCAGTTG
This sequence comes from Egretta garzetta, assembly GCF_000687185.1. Taxonomy (NCBI): domain Eukaryota; kingdom Metazoa; phylum Chordata; class Aves; order Pelecaniformes; family Ardeidae; genus Egretta; species Egretta garzetta. The sequence goes on along the minus strand of NW_009259179.1, from coordinate 24,386 downwards.
TACCACAGTTCCCTGAATGAGTATGTTTTGGTACATAGCCATTGTTTTAGTTTCATCCACCCAAGCTGCAAAAGCCTATGGATCATGAGAAAAAATCTACCACATTGTGGGGTGTGCATGTGGAGACACTGTGATTAAGACAATTTTGTGAGCAGGGTTTACTGATGGTAGCAGTGAGTTTGAGTTTACAGGTTGCGTTTTTTACACTGGCACAGTTAGTTGGTGTTTGTAGGTCTGCTTAAATTTGAATGCAATGATGTGTTTGTTTTTCAGAGATTTTTTTAATATATATACAGTATGATCATATTCTAGCATACTTTGTGATTATTTGTGGAAGATTTTACTTTATTCTTAAATACTCATCACTATGTTACTATTACTAACAGATTTACTGCAATCTTTTTAATAGAAGGTTTCTAGCAACATTTCCACTTTCATCAACATGTATTATGGACCAGAATCCTGCTAAGCCTAAGAATCTTTATCTCATAACAAATTCTGACTTTTAATTTGTTTAATTAAGGTAGATGCTAGCAGTCCTGAATAAGAATGAAAAGCTGAAATATCTCAGAGAAAAGACATTTTTAGAAGAAGAAAACCCCACAGGCCTTATCAAAGTTCTGCACTTTAATAAAAAATGTATTTAGAGTTTCTTTTGTAAATTAAGTGCTTTTTGACAAACCTTGTATTCTTGAGGAACATTCTAATTGTGTTGATTCAGCATTGCAGATTAAAAATTCTTGAGTCCAGTAACAGCCATAATGATCTACATATGCATATAGCATCATAGTCAGAATTCAAACTACTATTGCCTGCATAAGAGCTCGTATCAAATCTCTAACATCCGGTATTCTCCAATAGCAATACAAATTCAAATGAATGTTTATTACAGTGGTGTAAGCTCTGGCTTTTCCATATATTGGTACCTATCAGGCCCATTCAAAGGCTCTGATCCTCATTTAATGCACCAATCCCTTGACATCTGTGATTTTTTAAGAGATTCCATTCTATTAGTTTATTTCATTCCACATAACCCATAAACACACATCAGCAACAGAACACTGTTTACCGCAGTGAAAACATCTCCATAAATAGCAGTGGTATCTGTGCAACTGTGAGAAGAACAAGGTGAGTGAATTTCAACGCTGAACTTTAATACACCATTTTCGCTGCTTCCTTGTGCTGCCATCCATTCCCTGCTGCACTACTAATGATAATGGTAATGACAATAAGAACTTACTGTCAGCCATTCATGTGGTCTTCATCTGTAACACAATTCATTTTAAAAATTATGTTAGAGCACTTGGGAACACTAGCTTTTAGGTTCTGATCTTGAAAATAGTTTTGTTCGTGCTTGGCTTGATTCACTTGTAATCCTATTGCAGCCACTGACACTACTGATGCGAATACAAATACTTGAGTACTGCATTGCCTCCAGTAAAAGTGTAGGTCTCTAGGAGTGATTCTCTCTTTACACCAGTTTTCTGTCTTTGTGAAATAATTTTTCTCAAGAGTTTTTCATCATTTATATTGGGGTAAAATGGGAAGAATCTAACTCCTTGGCCAGATCTTCAGAGACATAGTTCCAATGACTTCAAAACCAACTTACTGTACCTGAGGATATGGTTCTATATACTTTTTCTCTCTAAGCCTAAGAGTTATTTACATTTTAACCTCTTACATGTGAACACAAAGTAAGTATTTCATATTGCTTGTCTTAGACCACCAGGCCAACCTTTCTCGCTCCTATTTATTCTATAATATGAAATACATATAGCAATTTCAACTTGTTAAAAGTATTCAGAACTTTTCCCCTTTTTTGCCTACTGGACAGAGTATTCTGTATTTTATAATAACACATCTAAAGAGTTTGGGGACCCAAACAGATATTGGTAATTGTTCCTACTTCTAGTTCCAACTCAAGTTGCAACTCTCCCATCTTTTTTCTACCTTCACAAAACATTTTCCTTTGCCAAAATAAGATTTGTAATATTGCTCTGTTTTTTCACTCTTACTAATTGGTTAACACCATACTTTATAGTTCTAATAAAAACACAGCTGCTTCCATTTTATACGTTCGGACATTTTTTATAGGGGAAAGAAACTTAAATAAAGATGAATTGAAAGAAAGTGGAAATTAAGTTTAATTACCACCACCAGAACAAACCACTTAAAGAATTACAGCACTTCAGTATAGATTTTGTGACCGCTGCAGACAATAGGAATTTTTCCACTGGCTTTAACAGCATTTGGATTTGGTCCCTGAAAGTCAATTACTTGTGTTGCAGAAGGAGAACCAAGGCAAGGGCAAGCTTACTCCCCTGATCAGTGGTGCCTGTGGGCATTACAACATGTATTAGAATATTTTTTATGTTACATATGTGCTCACAGTTAGCAACGCATGTAAGATTGCTTCCCTTATTTGGGGACCTTAAGTACCTTTAGCCAATGTTCAGAGGCAGGTTGCAGCCATGATAGAAAACCTGGAAAAATATGCCTCCAGCAGCATTTCCAGCACAGCCCATCCAAACACTGCCCTGAGGGATGCAAAAGGGTAACAGCAGCTTACTTTAAATAAATAGGCTTTAAACCAGCTAGCTTGGCAACTGGATAGTGATACAACTTTGGCAAATTGACAACTAGCAGAAACTGCAAAACAGACTGAGAAAACTGGCTAAATACGTGGTTGACTTTTCTGTCCTGGGGTTCTGTGTTCTGTTGGTGCCTATCTGAAATGAACACACTTGCTGTTTTACTGAACTGGGGAATGGGTCCCACAGACCACGTAGGAACTGAAAAGACCATCATAATGTTTAGATTTTAGAGTTATTTTGTCCTGTTCATACACTTTCCCCTCGAAATATCATTGGTGAAAACTACTTGTATTTGTACTCAGTTTTTAAAATTCAGGGGAAGTTTCTACAAGCAGATGGCAAGCAGCTTTTACCGCTTTTTTTTTTTTTTTTTTTTTTTTCACTTCCTCCTTAGGGCAGAGGGAGCATTTTTGCAATACATTTGGGGATTTCTACTTGAAATTATATAGGAAAACATTATTTTTTGGGAAGACATATTTGCCTGTAGTAGAGATTATAACAGCAGCTTCAGGAAGGGATGAGGGAGAGAGGAAACACCCTTCAGTTGCTGAAATGCTGCCAAGCCCTTTCTTTCTAAATACGTAACTTTGCCTCATGAGATGTCATTCATGATGTTCTATGGAAGAACATTAAAATGTACTTTTGATTAATTGGTGCACAAATTATTTCCGATTTGATCTGTAGGCATTAAATTTAATTGTAATGCACTTTCAGTGAATCTGGGACTGTTATGTGAATTTGGAATGAATTTAGCCTTTATATTTTAATTTGCTCAGCCATCTTATCTAAACAGAATATTCTAAGGTTTGGAAAAGCTAAAATACTGCTAGCAATTCTTAACTCCAATTTAAATACTTCTGAAATCAATTTAGAGAGAAAGTAAGCTTCCTCTTTGATTGAACAAATGTATTTTCCTGCTTCTGATCTCTGGACAATAAGTTAATGTTGTTGCCTCATGAATTTTTTGTAACATACAGTATGTTGTTCAGTAATATGCTCCTGAGAATGCAGCTGAAATGTAATTGATATTCTTTTCTGCATTTTGAGAACAGTTTCCTATGAATGTTTTGATTTAAAAATAAATGGAAGTTTGTACAGCAAGGTAAAGATGATTTACATACTGCTTTCTGCTGTAAATAGCTCATTTGGAAGTATACAAAATGGCCTGTTTTAGAAGCAGAATGTTCTTGTCTTGCAATATTACATATATACAAACCTACATTCAGGGCAGGGAAAACCTGTCTAGATATTCGTATCACTTTCAGCACTGTAAGAACAGAACACTTTATTTTCTGTCAACATGCCAAATCCAGATATGTCGATCAGATTTTACTCACTTCATAGTGGGCCACTCCATTACCACTTGAGGAATTAGAATGTTGGATAAAATGAAGTCAATATGTGTATTTTTATGGTTAATAATAACAATAATTTAAATTTTGAAACCCTGATTATTTTTTATGCACTTTCTGTTTAAGCAAAACCCCTGCTGAAAACAACTATTTCTTTGACTAAGGCTTTCAAAATTTGTCCATTTTGAACATCCTTTCCTGTATTTTTTCTTCCCAAATTTTATATTTTTTCTGACTTCATAGCCTTCATTTATAAGGACAGGCTTAACATGTCTTTTTTCTAACTCTTGGTTTGCTTAGTTTATATTAAGGGGAAATTCTCACTGAACACTGTAGAACATATGTTTATTCATAATATATTACAGTTTGGGACATTTGTTAGAACTGATATCCAATGGGTTAGTATCATTCATCTTTGTAATTTGCAAAAAAAAAATAGAGAAGTCTTTTAATGACATTATACAAAAACACATTCCCATGACATCTGGGTTTACTGTTGTCTTAGTGGGTACATTTTTCATATATTTTATTATCTTATTTGCCTGAGATCTGGCAGCCATTTGCATCTTAGAAGCCTTGCATAAATCTATAGCTACCATCAATATTATCAGAAACTTTTTTTCTAGAAACTGATTATTCCACAACATTGAGGTTAATGAGTAATTCAGTGCAAAGTACAGATTATATATTTGATTGTGTTTGGTGATGCCAATACATTGCCCCTAGGAATCCGTATGCATTGCCATAACTTCCAGAAATAATATCTGTAATATTTGCCCTTGTTAATGACAGTAACTTAGGATTCTCATCACATATGCAAAATATACATTGTCATGAAAATTCACCAAAAGCAACATCTGTGTTCACCTGTTATGCTTTTTACGAAGAGCCAGACTAAATGTTTATCATGGTTCTTATGTGCTTAAATCATCTCCTTCTATGCAAAGTACATGCATAGTGTCAATTGATACCTTTAGAAATTATTGTCAATAATCATAAGTATTTGTTAGGATCCAATTTTTTTTTGGATGAGAGGAAGGGCCCCTTGCTTTCTAGCCGACCTCAGACAAGTCTGGGAGGCCAAAGACGGCTAGACCAACCTCTCGTTTCAGGTTCGATCTCTTCGAGCGAGATTAAGACACAAACAAGGTCAAATGTCTTAAGTCCACCTGTTTAGGGGAAAGAGAGAAAGCAGTGATAGGAAAGGAAGGAAGGAAAGATAAGAAATCAAGCAAGAGGTGTGGATAGAAGAGAGCAGACAGTCACCACCATAGATCCGTGGCGTACTGGGGGTTCGTGCTTCTGGGGTCTTTGGCGATCGCACACGGAATCTTCGGTGGTCTCTTCAAAGGTTGGTGATCTTCCTCCGCCATCTTTGATGGGCAGAGGCAGGGTTCTGCTTGCACGCTTGAAGTGGCAGCAAACTGCAAGGCTTGGTGGGCAGGCAGCCTGCCCTGGCTGTCCACTGCTTCAGCAAGCCTGCAAGGCACCTTGCAAAGGAGCAAGCTTTGAGAGAGTTAGCTGGCTCTTCAGCCTACAGTTAGCTGGCTCTTCAGCCTCCCACAGCCTGAAGTCTGAATTTTGACGCCCCTGTGTGGTTCCCTGAACACCACGCTGAGGTATTGGGGTCTGGTGTGTTTGGGCTATTTCCATTGCCTCCAGAGGGAAAGCTGTAGAGCTTGGCAGGTTCTGTGCGAGGTATCTGGACACACTGGCAGACAACGCAGGGAAATACTTGTCTGCTTTTAATGGAATTGAAGTTGCAGGCACACAAGAAAGGCACCATCACAGGTGAAACATAGCTTTCTTCTGTCCCCTTGGAACCATCACTGACCCTGTATTGGCTTTGTGTAGCAAGGTCTTGATAGTGGGTGGGCTCGACGGGTGGCTTCTGTGAGAAGCTGCTAGAAGTTTTCCCTGTGTCCGCCGCTGGCCAAGGCCAAACCAATGAGCGACAGCGGAAGCGCCTCTCTGAGAACGTACTCAAGAAGGAAGAAACCTGGGGGGGAGGGGGTTTAAGATTCAGCAGTTTTTATCCTCTCCTTCTCTGATTTGGATTGGTAATAAATTCAATTAATTTCATCAAGTTGGGTCTGTTCTGCCCATGATGGTAACTGGCAAATAATGTCTCCCTCTCCTTATCTCCATCCACAAGCCTTTTGATCTCCTTTTTCTCTCCCCTGCCCGGTTAAAGAGGGGAGTGATAGAGCAGCGTGGTGGGCCCCTGGCGTCCAGCCAGGGTCAAACCACCACAGACCCTTACTCCAAGATCCCTTCCGCGCCAGTCTCCTTGATACAAACCAGAAGAGCCTGAGAACAATACTCCCTTCCAGAGAAGGCCCCTCTGACCCAACACTTAGTCTACCAAGTGGCCAACCATCAATGTCTTCCAGAGAATGCATCAGTGTTGCAGGTCTTCTTCTGCTGGGCTCCTGGAGTACTCCGAGCCCTCACTGGCTGGGACCGGCCTCCCCTGGGACCCCCACCCCCACCATCTCCTGCCAGAGCCCAGGGCTCTCAGCTCAGCCAGGGGCCTTCAGTCCCTGCCTGAGCGATGCTGGAGCTGTCGCTGCCTCTGCCCCTGCCTCCTGCTGGCTGGGCCTGGGACCTGCACGGCAGAGAGCTGCTCTCCTGGATGGAGCCCTCACACCTGGCTCATGGCTTCTCATCCATAACGCTAGGCATAGCAGAGTGGAAACCTTCCATCCCATCCCATTCCATCCCATCCCATCCGTTCCCATCATATCCGTTCCCATCCCATCCCATCCCATCCGTTCCCATTCTATCCCATCCCATCCCATCCCATTTCATTCCCTTCCCATGATTCTGAAAAGGATGAGACTGTTATTTGCCTGAACTGTGAGGGGTTTTTCAGCTCCAGAAGCACTTTCAAAGACACAAACCACAAAGGTTTCAAGTGCAAACAGGATTTTATTTTATGTTATTTCCTTTTATGTTTTTATATGTTATTTTTTATTTTTTTCTTTTGATACTTTATTTTAAGTTATTTTGTGTTGGTTTTTGTTACACTATGACTATTTTTAGTTATATTTTTTATGTTGTTTTATTTCATTATTTAATGTTATTTTTATTTATATTCTTATTTTGTTATGTTATGGTTTTGTTATTTTGTGTTTTATGTTATTTTATTTTGTATTTTTATATTATATTTTATATTATGTAATTTTATGCTATTTCATGTTATTTTCTATTGTGATATTTTATGTTATTTTATATTAATTTATGTTATGGTAATTCATGTTTTTTTGTTTTATGTAATTTTAAGCTGTTTTAGGTTGGTTTATGTTATTTTATGCTGTCATATTTTATGTTTATTTTTAAGTTTTGTTCTTTTATTTTATGTTATTTGACGTGATTTTGTTATTTTCTCTTTTATATTTTCTTGTTATGTTATTTTTTGATATTTTTCTTCAAGTTTTTTATGTTGTTTTGTGTTATTTCATGTTACTTTATGTTATTATGTTATTTTATAATTTATTTTATGTTGTTTATGGTATTATTGTTTATGTTGTTTTGTGTTATTTCATGTTACTTTATGTTATTTGTTATGTTATTTTATAACTTATTTTATGTTGTTTATGGTATTTGATTTTATGTTATCTTGAGTTACTTTATCTTACATTAAATTAAGCTCTTTTATGTGGTTTTTGTTATGCTCTCCTGTGTTAAGTAACTTTATACTTATCTTTTAAAGTTCTTTTATTTTTTTTATGTTATTGTATGATATAAAATAACAGAAAATAATAGAAAATATACTATGTTACTTGAAGTTTTCTTATTTATAGTATTATGCTATTTCATGTTATGTTATTTTAAGTTCTGTTATGCTGTTTTATATTTATGTTATTTTTGGATATTTTATGTTAAATTATTATATTATACATTATTTTATTATATTTTGTGTTATTTTGTTTTATTTGATGTTGCTTTTTGTTATGTTATTTTATATTATGTTACTTTAAGTTATTTTCAGTTAAGTTAGTTGATGTCATTTTATTACATGGTTTTTTATGGCAGTTTGTGGTTTTCTATGTTTTAAGTTTTCTATGGGTTTTTTTTTTATATGATGTTTACTTTATGTTATGGTATTTTATGTTATTTTGTGCTGTGTTACGTTATGTTATTTTTCTGACTCTCTGTCAGAACCAATGCTCGCAAGCATGAACAGGATGCAGATGGGTAGGCAGGGGCAGGCTGATGCCGCCTTCAGTTTAGCCTGAAAAAGCATCCCTTGCAGCCTGGCAAGGGCAAGCCCCAGAGCCACGGCCAGTGGCAGCAGGACTACAGGCCAAGCAGTCCC
>NW_009259179.1:15589-16059 GCF_000687185.1 Egretta garzetta | reverse complement strand
GAGGAGGAGGAGGGGTGTGGTACCGTGGGGTACTTCCAAAAGTAGGCTACGTATGGAAGACAGGCGCCCTTTTTGCCTTGCAAAACTTGCTCCACCACTGTGCATCTTCTTGGCCAGGGATGCATGAAAAGCGCAGGCTGTTGTTTTGCAGCAGGCGGCTCTGGGGAGACGGAGCCAAGGGCAGAGCAGAGCTGGCTCCCGCTCCAAACTTGCAGTGGTCCAGAGAGGCAGAGAGCGCCAGGGCAGGCGTGGCGCCTTGGAGGCGCCAGGGCAGGGGGCAAGAAGGGAGCGGCAAGGGCCCAGAGGAGCCCTGACAACAAGGGGCCGTGCTCAATGCTACAGAGGAGAAGCAGCAAGGCCCGGGGGCCCCCCTGGGGCCCCCCCTGGGACTCTCAAAAGCTTCCTCCCCCCGGATGCGGGGCACGAGGGCCACCTGCGTGGAGCAGGAGCAGCAGGCCCCCAGCCAGAAT
>NW_009259179.1:0-14969 GCF_000687185.1 Egretta garzetta | reverse complement strand
GGGCTGCCCCCAGGCCATCTCTGGCAGCGGGAGAGGGGAGGATGCCCCCTTTTATAGTGCCCCGGGGCATTGTGACTGCTGCGTTGCCGGGTGCTGGCACTGTGACATGGGGGTGACGGGCCCCCCATGCGCAGCCCCGCCCGACGCCCCTCCGCGCAGCCTCCTTTGCAGGACGGCCCTTGGGTTCTGGTTCATATTAGGATCTTCAGGATCCAAATCCAGATCTGATGTTTGCTATGGGGTGCACCACGCATTGATAAATCTAATGAAGAGATCTCCAGTGTTTGAAACATGGAGATCGTCGATCTTTTCCTCCTCCTAGCAGGGGCCAAGGGCAAGAGGTGGAAAGTACTGGAGAGGAAAGACTGTCAAGCAGGTATGTTTCACTGATCACTGGAAAGGCAGTGGCTGTGGTAGGCAATACTATCTGATTCACCATGAGCTTAAATGCTCTTACGGTCTGCTGAGTTTGCAACTAAAAGCCTATCCGAGCCATCTGCAACAGAGTTTTAAAGAAATATCAAGGTTTTAATAGAGATTTTACAGTGTTTTCTGCTCTGCGCCATTAGGGGTTTTGGGGGAGGTTGTGTGTGTGTTCTTCCATACCCATAAATGCCCTCAAATGCATCTTGCCAGGACTGTCAAGAGCTTTTCCTTCAAGATTTATGGCTCCTGGGGTCACTGTTTGCTTGACATAGTTTTGTCAAATACTTTAAAAGTCCAACTTCTACTTTGAATACTTGCGCTTGCATCCTCCAGTATTTTCAAACCACCCTATTTGGGAATGTGATTTGTAGCTCTGCTGTAATACATTTAGTCATAAAACTGTTTTCTGGTACTTTAGCACTAGGACCTGTCAGTTTTGGGAAGTTGGAACAAAATTTTAAGCAGCCAAATAGTATCTTTATACATGTTTTGGATGGTACAAGAGGTGCAGGGGATAAAGCAGTGAGGAATTGGTTTGTCTCGTAGCCAGGGAGGTGTCCTGCATCTCTTGGATCTGTGTTGGTTTCCAGCTCTGCAAAAAGGTGGAAAACTCTTCAGAAGAGTCTGTTCCAGGATAGCCTGTGTTAGGAACCAATTTTGTTTGGATGAGAGGAAGGCCCCCTTGCTTCCTGGCTGACCTCAGACAAGGCTGGGAGGCTAGGGGCGTCTAGGCCAACCTCTTGTTTCAGGTTCGATCCCTTAGAGCGAGATTCAGAGAGAAATGAGGTCAGATGTCATCCGTCCACCTGTTTACTAACTCTTTGGGGGAAGGAGAGAAAGCAGCAATAGGAAAGGCAGGAAGGAAAGATAGGAAATTAATCGAGAGCTCCGGATAGAAGAGAGCAGTCAGCACCATGGATCTGCAGCATCCCGGGGGTCCGTGCTTCTGGGGTCTTTGGTGGTCTTCGTTGATTGCGCACACGGAGTCTTCAGTGGTCTCCCATGAGGTCGGTGATCTCCCTCCAGTCTGAGACCTGGGCCTTTTCTATAGAGCACAGTCGAGCACATGCGCAGGGGTTTTGCGCACTCTACTTTTAGCAGGCTCTTCTCCCGCGCTTTCTTGTTGCTGGGCAGGGGCAGGGTTCTGCTCGCAGGCTTGAAGTGGCAGCAAAGCGCAAGGCTTGGTGGGCAGGCGGCCCGGCCTGGCTGTGCACTGCTTCAGCAAGCCTGCAAGGCACCTTGCAAAGGAGCAAGCTTTGAGAGAGTTAGCTGGCTCTTCAGCCTGCGGTGAGCTGGCTCTTCAGCCTCCCACAGCCTGAAGTCTGAATTTTGACGCCCCTGTGTGGTTCCCTGAACACCACGTTGAGGTATTGGGGTCCGGTGTGTTTGGGCTATTTCCATTGCCTCCAGAGGGAAAGCTGTAGAGCTTGGCAGGTTCTGTGCAAGGTATCCGGACACGCTGGCAGACAATGCAAGGAAATACTTGTCTGTTTTTAAACGAAATTGAAGTTGCAGGCCAGAGGAGCCCAGACCTGGACACAGTACCCCTAGGTGGGGTCTCACTACGGCAGAGTAGAGGGGGAGGATAACCTCCCTCAACCTGCTGGCCACAGTCCTCTTAATGAAGCCCAGGATACCATTGGCCTTCTTGGCAACAAGTCAATTTAACTTATTTGGTTAGTTATCATTCAAAAGGCATTCCATACATTTGAAGTATTACTGACTGTATTTAACTTAAACCAAAACAAAACACTGATTTTGCCATATATACAGGACCTTACTGAGAAGCTAAACTTCTTAGCCAAATTGTTTCTCCACCATCAGAATTCAGTTAATGACATATGACTATAGATCACAGAGTTATTTCCATGGTCAGCACTACATCTGCAGTATATAGGCTACCTCTGTATCTCTACTACAAAGATTTGGGATAAGCCCAGTGTTTTAGTATGATGGTTTTTATTTCTCTCAAATCCTGAGTAAAATAAGACTTCTTCTTTTGGCCTCTAGCTTCTGAGGCAAATCATTATTATCAATATTGTTATTATTTCATCAATTCACACATACACACAGAAATAGTTTATAATGCATTATTCATATTGACAGGATAGTACCACCAAGGACGGAACTTGTGACATCTGGCAAAATCATCCACTTAAGTTAAAAGTCTTAATTCTTTTACCCAAGGCTTAAGTATATAATACCATACAATGATATGGTTGTCGTTAGTGCTGGAGAAATACCATAATGGGAATGGTCTTTGTGTAGATATATTTCCACAGGAGTTTGGTGTACAAGCTAATTCATGAAATACACAAAGACCCTATCCTACTGTCACAGAAAGCAGATTTACTATTTGCAAAGAGCTATAGCTAACTGAGGAATGCTAGAGTCCCCTTTAAATCAACAGCTTTAGAGAAGTGTAAATTAAAATTTTGATGTAAAAAATATTCCAATTAATCACTATGTAATAAATAAGCTATCAATCCCAAATACTGTGTTCTAGCTTTTCTCTAACGAACCATCTCTCATTGCTTACACATAGTGTTTGACTAGGAATAAAATACTACACATTAAAGAAAAAAACAACCATCTTTCTGATAATGGCCTAGCTCCTCAGGGAAAGAAAAAGATCCATATTTTTCAGAACATAAATACAGACTTCCTTCAACAAAGTACAGAGTTCTTGCCTAGTACAAACTCCAGCTTTTCTCTGTCTGGGCCCTCTTTCATGCACCGTTTGTTCACAAGGCTTTGGAAGTTCATAAAGTCCAAGCTCAGAAATCCTGAAGCTACTTCAGCCCTCTTGGACTTGTTTTTCAAAACCTTCAGTAGTTTTGGGGAAAGAGGATTTGCCCATGCCTGTGTCAGGTATCCTAGCACAAAGTCTAATGGTTTCCTGGAAGTATAATATACTGTGCTATAATAGGCTCTCTAATTTGAGTACCTATTTGGGAAGATAAAGGGAAGAACAGGAAAATCCTAGGAATGGAAGGACTGATTGTCACAATTCCAAATCTGAGGTCTATGCCCTAAAGAACATACTGCAACACAGTGAAGAGTTTCTGACCAATGCAAGTCACTGGAGAAACTTTCTCTAATCAGAACCATGGAGGAGCAGCTAAAACCTCGCAGGGACTATGTGCTGTGTGTTTGGCACTACAGATTTGAATTGCTATAATCTGGTGGATGTAACAGCCCCCTGACAAAAAACTGAGAAAACCGAGTCCCTGCTGCATTAAGATCTCTCCCCAACCTTCGAGACAAAGCAGAAGTGAAAATTAATCTCGAATACATAAATGACAGCCTTAAGAAATTAGTTACTCTATTTGGAGAGATATATTGCAAAACAAAAACCATAGTATGCTTTTTTGTTACTTTTTGGCATGATTGAACAGGATGCTCATCTTGGTAGTATCCTCTCAGCCCATTACATGTAGCTCTTAATTTGCTTAGCATTGTCTATACATTTGTATTTAAGCTGTAAGATGGACAGTTAGATGTCCATGTAAAACCAATTTTTTTTTTTTTAATCATAAAAATTTTCCTGATCTCATTTACAATGGAGACCCACAGACACTGCACTGGCCCAGTGAAATGCCCTGAACAGTTGTGGGAGTGTGAGAATGAGCAGCTGGCACACAGAGACCCAGAACCTCTTGAGCTGGCCTTCCCACCTTGTAGGAACATTTCTGGTACTGCAGGGTTCACTCTGATTTTTCTTCAAGGTGTCTTCTGTGTTTGTTCACCCGACAGATTCTGAAGGCAAGTTATCTCAGAGTAGTTTATATATTTTAGAAGCAGAGATCCAACATCTTGACAAGTATCATTGTTAATCACTGCTTTCCTTGAAGCTGAAATCTGAGCTGGAGTCAAGATTTCCTTTATAGACTCTTCTGTTACTGAAGTTGCTACTGATGCTTAAGACAGCTTTAAAAATTTTCTAAAACCACAACTCTGCTGATTGATCTAGCCAGGTAGTAGGTCTCCCTCACTGATGGACACTTGTCTGTCAGAGTTTCCACCACTGTTAGATAAGGATGCCTTTATCTTCTCACTGGGTGGACCTAGAATGATTCATCACCTAGTCTGGTTGTGAACAAATATGTTCACACAGTGCCCATCTGCTTCTCCCTGCCAGATCAGTAATTGAAAGGGAGCTTCATCACTTTTGAGTTTCCATTAGCTTTAAATACATAAATTTTCCATGCCACATAATTCTAAATCTGTTCATTGTACAAACTCATTAGCAACGAGAGAATGCAGCTCATTACCAGCTCTTGATAGAGACAGAGCCTTAAAGCAATAGATAAACCAGGTGACACTTAAACACAGCTGTCCGGAATTTGAGGACACTCAGATGCTTGTAAACCACATCACATCACAAACAAGGCTTTCAAAATCTTTTTGAGTGTGCTTTTGAAATCGTGTTCAGGCATGCCATTTCTGAAGACAGGTCCTTAGGTTTCTTAGCTGTTAGATGCTGTCAAGGTAATTTTTTTACAGATTTTATCATGACAGCTAACAGTACATAATTTCCCACTGTATAACTAATATACATTCAAGTTCTTGTATGTAAGTTAATGCCTTTGAATTACATTAATGACACTGAGGAGCAGAGATATGGACAGAATGAAAGAAAGGTGCAACAGATGTGTGGGTATATTTATCTGCTACCAAGTGCTAAGACACTGCAATAAACATCGGCTTTTGCATGAGTACCAATCTAATCTTTTTAGTCAATTAAATGTTACCACGTAGGTTATATAACAGATTTGTGCTTTGTTTTTTGTGTATATCTCTATCTACACAAATAATTGTTTTGACTTCATGTAATTTGAACATTGTATGGTAGAATGAACTTGACAGAACTTAAGTGGCCATATGACCTCTGAATAAATTCATGGAAGTAGGCATTTAAAAAATTGAATGAGAGATATGAACCAATTTTTGATGTCCACTAATAGAATATTATGGCCAACATTTTCTTGAATTTGCATGGTCTAAAATGTGCCACAAAGAAGAGATGGTTAATCTTCAACCAGGTTTGGAGAAATTTAATACCAAAGTTAAATGTCTTATGAAGTGTTAAAACCAGGTTGGCACTTCCATTCATTTTGCACAGAACATGAGGTCAGCTCATTTTTGTATTGTTCACAGAAACATTAAAAATTATTAATGAGTGCTAGTAAACATGAAAATGAAGGAATGACTATATCAGGGATGAAAACAAGTGTCTCCTTTAATCTTATCACAGCTAGGTAATTCTGTTAGCTTCCTCATGATCAGCCCCCAGTTCTTCTTTTAAGCTGGCTAAATACCACTTAAACATTGAAATCAAACAAGTTCTCATTCATGTAGAGAATTACACAACAACTATAGTAACTGCTACACAAAGCAACTTATATATTAAAGCAAACTCCTTACACTTTAACGTATGGAATATTTCTGTGATGCAGAAACCAAATTAAGTATATAGAATGGATATATACTCAAATTTCTCAGGAAGGATTTAGTGCAAGAACATTTACATATACATTTATGATTCCCTTACATAGACAAAATTAACTTGTACTGAATAGATTAAGTTCAAACTACACAACAAAAAATATTGGAATACATATACAGATATAAACCTAAGTACTATGGTTAAATGAAACTACTGTAAGCTCTGGTGTAGTTATGAAAAGCAAAAAAGTTTGAAGTTTTCTTTGAAAACAAAACCAAAAAACATCAAAATACGGATGTTTGCATTTGTGTTGATTTTTTTTATTTTATTATTATTTATGTCAGCATCAATAAATAACCAAACACGAAAATGTCTTTTTAAAAATTTTGGATACAACAAGTTGTGAAAACCACAGAAAAACTGGAAAAAATTCTACTCCAGCTGCACATTATTCCACGCTGTACCATTACGTATTTATAAAAATAAAAAACTTAAATAAACTTTGCCCCCAGTTATATATGTCACATATCTGTAGCAAATTATTAGTCACAATGTTCTTTCCAAAGGTAAATCACATCTAGAATGTAAAAGACACTAGCTACACTAGCTTTTCTGTAATAAGTTTCTGGAAAATGTAATCATACTTATTTAAAAGAAATTACATACTTATTTAAAAGAAATTACAGTTCTTTCCTAGTTTTCTTTTTTTTTCATATCTTCACTGTTATTAGTATTTAAACTGTTTTAACTTTCTGTGAAAAATCCATTAACAATTAACTGAAGCAAATTCACGGACCTGAAAGTATACAGGTTTGAGTGATAAACTTCAGTATTAGTCTATTAACTATTAAAGATGTGTATTTAAATTTATAGCTCAAAAATAAATGTACTATGTGCTTCAAATAAACTGCCTTATAATACAGTTAAATAACCAATTATCATTTTCCCTTGCCTGACAGATCAATGGGGAGGAATTAAAAAATGGTGGATATGCCCAATGATATATTTAGAACTACGATTAATATTTTTTACATACCTTTTATACTCTTTTTAAAAAATTTTTAGTAGTAAAGTAGGTGTTACCAGAATGGATATGTCAGGTCTGCATTGCAAAATAAATTCAGAACACAGTCACGGATAAGCCTGCAGACCAAGTTATTCCTCTGTTAGTTAACAGGAACTAGCCTTTTCTTCAGCACTTTTGTCTGCAAAACAGTCTTTGTTCTTGAAAACACATGTGTTGCATGACAGAAACAGAATAACATATAGGTATAACAGCATAGGTTTCTTTTGTGGTGTATTGAGCAAAATCCACAACACAGATTATATATATGAACAGTTGCATTCCTGGATTGGAGCAGTAGAAGAAGGAACAGAAGTATCCCAAAAGAAGGAGTCTTTGCATGCCTGAATAAAACTTTTACCTCTTCTTTTATTCCTGTCTGTGTGATGGATTGATTTCTGAGTTATGCAACTGACTTTTGTTAGGATCAGTTATGATTTCCAGATATGACCTTTCCATTCTTTGCTTTGTAATACCAGTTCATGTCAGCCACCTGTCGAACTGGCCTAAGAGCAATCTGAAAATGAATTAATGTGCTTTAGGGGCAGAAAGATACCAGGCTCACCCCAGAGACTGTAAATGACTGTTTTATTTGCCAAAATCCTAAATTGCACTAACTTCGAAGACTTTACTAGGAATGACATTATCATATGCAACTGAAATTAATTTCAAAGGAGAACTACATCATCAGTTATGAAGGGAAAGACATTTTCCCACCTTTAAGAGTGCACATACTTTTACTGAGAGGAAGGAAGAAGGAATGAACCAAAAAATGTGATTAGAAGCAAAAAGAATATAGTGTGAGTTTGTAGCCAAATCCCAGAGTAAAGCAGAACATAGAGGAGATGGCTAGGCCTGTTACCTTTTGCCACAGAGCATGAACATCAGGAAACTTATTTGTAAACCACAAAGTAAAGTGCTTCAGGTAACTAATGAAATGACGGACACGAGAAATGGCTAAGATAAATTTATATGTTCTGAACCTTCCTGAATTTTCATTTTTTGGTCTTAAGAAGAATATATTTAACTATTTTTCCTTCCTGTTATCTTCGCTATTATATGTATATTTTTTTATGTGACAATATTTTTACCAAAAGAAAACAACAGAACACAGAAATGGTTGCCGTTACCATATGTAGGGTCTGGATGCAATCCGAAGACACTGGAAAGCTCAGCTGACTCTCATCTTCACAAGATTTCCAGAATTGTCTCTAGAACAAAGAGGACAACATATACTCAGCTGAAGAATTCACAAGGAACCTCTGATGCTATTGGGATGAATAGCAAAATTCCCACAAGACAGTCAGGGTTTCATCACTATTTTAAATGAATATTCAAAAAGAACCTCCAACTCACAAAAGATGTGATCATTATTCCCTGAAAGCTTGTGAGTTTTTAAAATGCTTTATGAAGCTTTTTTTTTCCTTTAAGAAGTTTTACTTATAATAATGTGTATTACCTTCTTCAGTTTTGATCAGATCTATATGGATACTGTATGCATAATTTCTCACTAAAAAGGAGATTGCCAGTAGTATAAACATATCATTATGCAAAGTAATTAGATGCAGAAAAATAAATAGAATCAATGCTGAGAGCTTATAGAAGTGCAGATAAACAAGTACTCATAATGTTTTTTAATAGATGTTTAGAAAAATCAGCCATATCCTTCAGGTTAATGACTTAGTTCCATCTAGATTTGCTCTTCCGGGTTCAGAATACACAACTATAATGCTTGTAATTCAAAGTCAGAAAATGTCGATGACTGAGTTTGTAGAATCCAGCAGGCTTCAGCAGATCAGCAATCATCCTTTAAAATCACCTTTGTAAATATATAAAGGTATTTTATTTAAATTCATACGCAGTTCTAAAAATCCTTTTTTCCCCTGTAATTGTAAATTCTTGTTTGTTTGCTAAAAAACTAACAAGTAGTAGAAATTATTTTTTATTTTGTGAGAGAGATACTATTGTTGTTTCTGCTTTGGCTTTGATCTACCATTCACAACTACAGTTGGTTGCAATCACCCCTCCAATTACAATTGGGCATTCCTTATTCTCTGGTCTTCACTTACTATTATAGTTTGAAAAGACTCCCCTGTAAATATCCTGACTAGTCATTTTTCTTTTTAGAGATACATTCAGAGGTTTTGATGACCTGGAAATGGAAATGAGCAAAGCCACCTTTGTTTTTGATGGAAGTAGCCACAGGTGAAGGGGTGAAGTCTATCCAAAAGTACCATTCATGTAAGCCGAGACCTTCACATCTGCCCAGCTCTAACTCATTAGATGATTCTGTTACGCACTGGGAAAACGAGGCAAAAGATAATTGTCACAGAACTATTTGTGTGCCTAAAAGCCCTGGACTACATTCGGCACTGTTCTGATGGTTCAGGTATGTGCTGTAAAGGCACAAACATGCACAACTGAACTGTTTGCAGTTTTTCATCCTTGTAGCATGTTTGGGATGGGAGATCAGAAGGTGCTGGTGACCCAAGTAGCAACCACTAGCTGCCAAAGAGATTGTCATGGGGTAGTACAACCAGCAAGGTGGCTTCTGCTGACCATCTAAGATAGAAAGCAATAAACAATGAAAAAAACCAGTCCCTTGGTGGAGAGTGGAGTGGTAGGGAGAGGGGTGATATAATTGTGGATATCCTAGACTGTGCAGAAACCTAATCCTGAGGAGGATCTGCTATGTAAAGGTAAGGCTGACAGACACTTCAACCAGCCCCAGTAAGTGTCTTGGTCCCCTGCATTGGTCACAAGTACACTGGAGGCCTTCACCCTTGTGAGTGTGCTCTGTACAGAAAAGGGCATATGTGTAAGAAATTTCAAAATAATTATTAAATTACATATGGAGTAAAAATGCATGTTTTAATGGTTATATCTGTACAACCTATTTCGCATACAAAAGTATTAAACTCTTTAATTAAAAGTGGGGTTTTTTTCAAAGCAAAGTTTAGGGTATGTATGTTAATTGTATGGTGGTGTCCTTCCTGGTGATTTGTATAGGCATATGCTAACCACCCTGTTATCAGGAAGCATGTCTTAATTGTAAGGGTCCTTGACAGTATTTTTATTTCCTATTTTGTCCATGGGACTTCAGCTTCATTCAGTGGACAGAATGGATATACAGGGCAGCAGAATTAAGATTCCATAGGGAACAGTAAATCTGGTCTGTCCTATTTTTCAAGTGCAACTTGAATTATCTTCTATTAACAGAGAGTATGGGGAGGAGAGACTGTCAGTTAATTCATTCTTATGTCATTAAATCTGTTGTACTGAAAAATAACCGAAAATAATATGTAAGCAGCCTTACCTTCATTGTGTCTTCAGACCGTACAGGCCAGATTCAAACATTAAGACAAACAATATTTTTATGACCTCTGATGCCTCTGCTTAGGTCAATGTAGGATAGAGCTGTGCAGGCAGGTTCTGTTCTTCCACCTGCAATATAAAGCCAGGTTTAAGCTGTTACATAAGCTCTCTTGAGACAAAGCAAACTCTAGCTCTTTTAGTGTGCTTAGTATGTCTTCATCTGCTTCATATATATTTTGGTGCTTCTGTAAAATAATTGTGCTACAATTTTAGAGGTATGATGGATTTGCTGATGTTATCATGAAGTGCATTGCATTTTGTACAGCGTCTGTCTGTCTTATTCGTGCTGGTATCGAGCATCACTGAGTAACAAGCTATTCCTGTAGATAACCGATTTTAATATAGGTTAAACAACTATCAGATAAAAAGTTATGAGAAGTTCCAACTGCTGTGGAACTTTTCCATTATTCCAGATGTAAAATAACATAACTTTCATGAAGAAGCAAAAAATGTATATGTAGTGGCTGGGAATGTCTAAAGAAACATGAGGCTGTGTGTCCCCTAATAGTACTGGGGACCAAATGCAAAGAAAGACACTAAACAAGCTCCCACTGACACACAAAATGACTGACCATCCTCTCCATGCTGCTGTCTGGTAAGGAAGATATCCTCTAAACTAAATTCCTTAAAAACCTCTTGAATTTACACTAAGGTGAACCTCTTTGGTGAGAAAGCTCAGGTTCTTACCTGCTAACATGGAAAAAGTGGCTTTTTGCATATGAGGTTTCTCAAATAAAGCCTATGTAAAATCTGATGAGTGCTTTGAACATTGAAGATGTTAAAAACTACTCTAATTTTCCAACAGTGAGTAGTTGTACAGTCTGTATTTCCTGAAAATTTGAACCAATTATGTATTTTCACTCAAAATATATCTTTACGTGTGTGCATGTACTCCCAGCCCAAATTTTTGAAACAGTTCTGATCAAAATAAGAGTACCAGGAACAGGTGCTGGCAGGAAGGTCTCTGTGAGGAGAAGTGAGGCTGGGCTGCCCCGAGCGGCCCTCCCCTGCAGAGGTTCCCCCTGAAGAGCCCCTGCTGGAGCAGGTGGATGCCCCACCGGAGCAGGTCTGGGCCGCCGCAGTCCCCTTCATGCCCGAGGTTTTGTGGCTAACCGTGTTAGCCAAATACCGTGTTCCCCAAAAAGGTGCTGGCCATCATGATGCTCTTCATCACAGCCCTGGGTTGGATCCAGGTGCTGGTGTGGGTCTGCAGGGGTCTCTGTGAGGACAGGCTGGGGCTGCCCTGTGCTGGACACAGCCAGCTCCAGCGGCCCCACCACAGAGCACAGCTGGGACCCTCAGCCACAGGCAGGTGCCTTGGAGAAAGCGCAGCTAAGAAAGGGTAAAACGCCGCCCAGTGGTGAGGGGAAAAGTGTGAGAAACAGCCCTCTGAGCCCTGATGTGAGAGCAGGAGGAGGGGGAGGAGGGCTCCAGCCGCCCCCCCTCAGAGGTTCCCCTGGAGAGCCCCCGCTGGAGCAGGGGGGTGCCTCCCGAGGGAGCTGCGGCCTGTGGAGAGCCCACTCTGGGGCAGGGGAACAGCGCGAGAGAGGACAGGAGAAGCAGACAGGAGCTGGTATGGACTGGCCACAGTCCTCTATTCCCCTTCACCCCTGGGGGTGGAAAGAGGATGGGTAGAGGAGTTGGGAATGAAGGAGTGAAGGTGAGCCTGGGAGGAAGGGGGGAAGGTGTCATTTTAATTTTTTCTTTGTTTCTCACTATCTCGATCTATTTTAATTGGCAGTAAATTACATTATTTTTCCCAAAGACAAGTCTACTTTTCCCCTGGGGTAATTGGTATGTGATCTCCTTGGTTTTGCCTTGACCCATGAGCTTTTTCATTTTAGTTTCTCTCCCTGCCCTGAGGTGGGGAGCAGAGGAGTGACTGGGTGGGGGTGTCTGGCAATTGGCCAAGGTCAACCCACCACAAACACTCTAAGAAAAGAAATATAAAATCAATATACTAATTTCAAATTGCATTATGTTGAAAAAGTACATTTTCAGGACTTCAGCAGCTTGGAAGGCAGGCAGAGCTTGATGCATTTGAACAATAGTGTTTTTACTGCTCACCTATAAGTATGCGTCTAATCAAATTATTCTGAAAAAAATAATATTAATTGATTCATTGTGTATGAACATGTTTTAGTTTTAACTACATAAAGTTTGCCCAACCTTTTATTTTCTTCAATGTGTATTTCATAAGTGATGGTCACTGCTTTCCTCTCCCATCTCCAGAAATTTTTGCTCACTTTTCAGGCTTACTAGACAGCACCCGTTTCAACATTTGTCCTGTGGTGTGATCCCTCACCTTTCTTCAAAGGATTCGGGTTGGAAATGCTCCATGAGATTAAATGGCATACTAGGACACCACCCCCAAATTAAAGTAAAGGGTTTCAGAACATGGCTGAAACATAAGGTATTCATCCCACAGTGGCCATTCAAATATGTCATTCACCATGCTTAATAAAATTTTATAGGACAGCAAGAGACACAGTATTCTAAGCACCAATGCATATACCATTATTTGTGAGCAACCTCTTCTACTCTTGTTCTAGGTCAAAAGTAATATTGTGCTGCTCTGGGACGTCTGGAAAAAAGTGGAAAAAAAAAGAAAAGGCTGACATGCAGACTTATCTAAGATCAGGTATTTGTTCTGAAAAAATGAAAAAAAAAAATCAGAAAATTCAGATGGGGGAAAAAAAGGAAGAAAATGAAAAAAATTATGTAACAAGGTCAAACTATACCAGGCCATTTTGGCCAAATATCTTTGAATTTGGACTCAGTCTTCCATATTATCAGGCTTTCTGTTAGACAGATGTGACCTACTGAAACTGGGACCTTCACACACTGAAAAAAAGTAAAAAAAAAAGTGAGAAAATAATAGCCACTCTGCAAAGCTATTGCTTTATCTTCTCTCTCCTATAAAATTTAGGAAAAATATGACTCTTCCAATCATTATGAATGTATACTTTGTAATTCTATAGATACTGTTTTACTTTGGACTCGTGACAAATGATGTTATGCATAAAAGGACTGTGCGTGGCTGTTTCCTTGTCTTCTACATTATGTCCACCAGTGAAACAGAAAAAAAATATTCTAAGTGATGGGAAAAGCATATCTTTGAGCTGTTCTTTGAAAAATAAGGCAACAGGTCGATTTTGGTGAAAAATTGGGAAAAAATAATTATGTTTGTGTCTTTAATGAGTGAAGATATGGCCTCCCTAGCTGCCTCTTCTTTTCTGGAAGTTGTTCTATGCAAAACTGCAATCTTTTGAGGACTTCTAGTCTAGTTCATTTGAAAGTCAGATGTGTTAAGTTACTTCTGTGGCTCAGTTGAGGGACGATAGTATCTTAAACCACTGTTGTTCTGCCCATAGAAATTGTCTCTTTGTTAAACAACTCATTTGAAAACAATATGAAGAAAGCATGGAATTGGCACATATCAAACTGCAGTATAAAATGTTATTTTTCAATTAATATTTTCTGTTAAGGGAAATTATTGGAAAGAAATTAATCTTTAAGATCTTTAACTCTGTAAATGGTCGAGATTTTTTGAAGATTGGAAGCAAAAATCTTAGAAATCTGCTCCCCAGTTAAAAACTGTCCTCCTGTGGTATCTTGAGTAAATGTATTGTAAAAATTAACCAAATAATATTAAAATGATAATTGGGAACATTATGCTATCTTTTTTAATAATCACTGATTTAATAAGTAAAACTTAACAATTGTGATACTTTCATGAAAAATCTGAACTACGTGTCCTCAAAATATAAAAATTACAGTATTAGCTTGTGCTTTTTTGAATTTACAGCTCTTATTCTAGAATTAAAAATTGAACAGACTCCAGGTGTATTTTCTAACTTTGATATGCTTTAGTAATTCAGAAAGGTGTTGGAATGTCTACCTTCAAGTGACTATTTCCATTATTCCTCCTTTATAGTTTTCTTGTTTGGAGACTAATAGTTATAATTTAAGGAAGGAAATATTATCTATAAAGCTAAAAAGTCCATCAGTTGCTTTTAAATAACAGAAGTGTACTTTTTTTCTTAACTTCAGTCTATTCCTAGAAAAAGGCTGATAAACACATTTGCCTGAGGAGCTTTTTCAAGGTGGAGGGGAAATGCAGAGGCTTCAGCTTCAAGGAGATTTTAAGAGACTGTTCAACCTCAAATTACTGTTTGTGTTGGGGTATGTGTAGCAGGGGCCAGACTAATTAGGATTAACTGGTCCAACTTTATAAAGTTAAGCCGGGAACTACAGCACTTGGTTCCTTCCGGTCTATTCTGGGGATGGAGTAATTTAGTTCAACTTCCAAAACTAAGAATGCAGGACAATATTGGAGTATTCAGCTATCCTAAATGGCTCAGTCAGGTCCATAAACTTTCAGATTTAATTTCAAGCATTAGTTTTTAGGTCTTAGTTGTAGGTTCAGTTAATTGTAATTATCATATAATTAACCATGACAGTTGAAAATATTGTGGGATTTTAAATGAGTAGGGCTTGAAATTCAACCTTTGAAATCATAATTTTGGGCAGGAATTGATTAAAATAATATAAAGGAGAAGTCCTTTTGTCCTTCTGTGTTCAGGATCACACTTTTATAGAGGTAAGAGATTCATTACTCTTCTAAATCTCATTGGGTGTGCTCATTGAATAATG
>NW_009259178.1:1190212-1201609 GCF_000687185.1 Egretta garzetta | reverse complement strand
TCTGCCTGGAGAGCTGGGAGGAGGGCAGCTACATGATGCCATGCCTCCACCAATTTTGCTACCAGTGCATCCTGCGGTGGGCTAAGAGCAAGCCTGAGTGCCCCCTCTGCAAGAGGAGGATCACCTCCATCTTGCACTCAGTGCAGGGGGATGACAAGTTTGAGGAGCATGTCTTCCCATCACCTGCAGCAGCACCAGTCCTCCTCCAGCTGACAGCAGGAGCTCCTGGACACCCAGCCACCGACAACATCCATCACCCTGCAGCCTCCCAGCCATCCGCTGCAGGGCTGGTGCCCTGGGGGGCTTCCCTAGGCAGCCTCCATCCCCGCAGCTGGGCGCTCCGCTTCCGAGGGGACCCATCTCTACCACACCTGCAGCCCTGGCTGCAATGGGAGCTGCAGCTGATCTTTGAGGGTGGCCACTGGGAAACACTGGCAGCGCAGAGGCTCATTGTATCCAGCCTGCGCCTCTTTGGCCTGAACAGGCAAACCCTGTTCCACCTGCTGCAGGCTACCCTGGGCCCACACACGGGGAGCTTTGTGCGGCGGCTGATTGACGTCATCGTGCGCCGGTGCAGCGGGGAGGCCCGGCGTCGGATGGGCCTGGAGGACCCGTGCTGCTGCGGAGTGGGAGGGCAGCCCTGCAGGTGCCCCCGTCCCAGCCCCCTCCAGTGGCCCTGACAGCCTGGGGGCAGGAGACTTCCCCAACACCTCATCGGCTCCCCTTCGGGGGGGTCCCAGCAGCCCCCCCTCTGCCCCCATTCCTACTCACGGGGAGCAAGAAGAGCTGCAGCAGGACCCAGAGGAGGCTGTGCCCAGGCCCTCCGCTCCCAGTCGGGGCAGCGAACGCTCCCCTGGGCGGCCCCGGCAAGCCCCGAAGAGGAGGGCCAGCGACCCTGAGGCCACTTCACCTCCAAAGAAGGAGCCACCCCGGCGGCCACAGTAGGAGAGTGCCCCAGGAGCTGGCGAGACCGGGGCCGGGCCAGCAGCTGGGGCACCCGCTAGCCCCCAAGAGGACCAGGAGACTGTTGTTATTAGTCTGGCTCCAATGATCTAATAATAAAGGAAAGGTATGAAGACTACAGAAGTAGTCTCGGTATTTCTAACAATGTCATTGGCGTTGCTATCCCCACCCGTGTTGGTTTCTCCTGTGGCCAGAAATGGCTACCAAGAGGACTCGGTCCATACTTTCCCTTGCGCAGAAGCAAGGATGACTGTCCCGGAGTCCCCTCAGATCATCCTCTTGCCTTTTTTCAAGATGGCCTGCAACATTTGGCGCTCTCTGGCCTTTGGTGCCTCCCCCAAGCTCCATCACCCTTCCAAGGTGACACAGAGCAGCCCCACAGTGACATCAGGTGGCTCACTCAACACCCTCAGACAAATCCCATTGGGGCCAATGGACTTGGATGGGACAAGATTTCTTAGGACGGCCCTACATTGAACCTCACCCAGTACTGGCATTGCTCTGCTGCTTGGTCCCTGCCTCTGAGCCAAAACACCCATGGGTGGTATCAGTGAAGACCGAAACGAAGGAGGCACCGAGGACCTCAGCTTTGCCCACGTTTGCTGTTGCTGTACCCCTCAGCCCATTTGGGAAGCAGGGACGTGATTTCCTTGCCTGATTTACTATTTCTGTAGCAGCAGAAGACCTTCTTCTTGCCTTCCATAGCCCTTGCTAACCCTGGCTTAGCTTTACATTTCCTCATTGCATCTCTTCACTCCTCAGCAGTGTTTCTAGATCCTCTTCGTAAGCTGTCCTATCACCCACTATGCCTATATGTCTTTTTTTGCATTACTCTGCCATGAATTCCCTGTTTAGCCATGCCAGCCTCCTGATGTGTCTGTTGTGGGGTTTTCTGAGCATCAGCATGGACTTTTCCTGTGTTTGGAGATGACCGGCCTTAAAGACCTGCTAGCCCTTTTGAGCTCCCACCTCCCACCTACCTATTCCCTGAATGAGCCACAGCATTCGTGAGGTCCAGGGCTGTTTGCCTCTCTAACCCCACCTTAGGATCTTGAACTCCTCTGCCTCAGGATCGTTACAGTCCCAGCTCCTTTTCACTATCACAGCCCTGACCAGTTCTTCCTTGTTCTGAAGTAGCGCATCCAGGACAGCATCACCCCAGGCTGGTCCATCCAGCATCTGTGATAGCCCTGACACCCTCCAGAAATCCCCCTGATGGCATTTGCCTTGCAGCAGATGCCAGGGAGGTTGAAGTCCCCCAGGACAGCCAGTGCCAGTGACCAGAAACTCAGCCATGCCAGGAACATGCTAGTTCTGTGTCCACACATGCTGCTGTAGCTCAAATGTAGAAACTTCCATTATTAAACAGGGCCAGCAGATCCAATATGACTCTTTCTTTCCCAGAAACATCTTAAAACAAATTAAGGTTGGTTTTTTGTTGTCGCCATTTGGTTCAGGTTTTTTTTGTCCTCACGAATCACAATAAAGTATAACCGGCCAGAAACCCCTTCTTCTGAAACTGAATGTCTTCCTTTCTGAAGCATAAATGTATCTGTGATCAGCTTAAAGGTATTTGGTCTCAGGCCAGCATGGCCATTCAGGATTTCAGCATTCATACCACATTCAAGTACAGCAATTGTACTCTTCTTGGCTTTAATTTTTGTGATTAAATATGCCAAGCTTCTGTTGTTTTGCCTTCTTTCCTATGATTATTTCAGTTGTCCTTCTCTGCATCTGTTCCAAATTGATTTAATATTTCTTGGACTTGAACTGGACCCCAAACAACATCTCACTAGTATGATTTTTGCTTCTGGATCTTGCTTTGCATCTGCCTGCTCTCCAGCTTAGAGCAGACATTCTTGCTATTTTGCTGAAGGGATGACTTTGGAGTCTATATTGCCTACCTTTCTATACCTTCTTCCTGTTCTCAGAGTCACATCTTTTTCCACATGGACAGTGCCTTGCAAACTTTGAGCTAATCACTAAGTTTCTGCATGGTGTTTCCACTTTTTTCCACTTTTGTTTTCCACAGTCATTAAACGAAATTTCCAGTAAGATGGGTCCAAACAGCAGTCCCTGAAAAATTTCTCAAATAACTGACTTCCAAGCTAATGATCCCCTGCTGTCATTACAAATCCCTCTGCACTTCTTCCTATAATCAGCTTCTTACCTGCTATACCAGGGTGGTACTAATCCCCATTTTTGCCAGTGTCACTAATAATTACTTCTAAGATGACATTGAGTCAAATGGATAGATACTGTTTCTGCTGTGCAAAGGGCATCAGCAGAACATCCAGTATTTTTCACGGCTCTTGGCACTCAAGGCTATTTTTATATGACTATAATGGAAGGTGCTACAGCCTAGGCTGTGCTAGCAACCACAGGTTTTGGATTGCTTCAGATGACTTGGGTTGAATGATACTGTTGTGTCTAGACACTCCCTAACACACAGGTGGATACAGACACAGACACAGACACACACATCCCTGCTGTGTACTTCTACCATCACTTGTACGTTGTCATTGTCATTCTTTAGCAAGGCACTCACAGATATTCAAATACAAACTGCCACAACAAGTGTTTGAATGCTAATGGAGCAGCAGACTCTCTGGGAACATGCCTTGCTTCATTAGGTGACTGAGAAGCGTGCTGGGTGCTATCTTTTACAAGAGATCCGTGCAGATTCTTAGTTGGCTGTAGTACACATTCTAGTTGAGTACTACTTACCAGCCAAATTTCAAGGTTCAGCAAGCAGTTCAACTAGGGCAGAAGGAATAATTTCACAGTTAGTTGTGAAAGGCTGAAGTGGAAAACAGATGAACAGATTGTTCCCTCCGCCTGCCGTCCTTGGGGAGAAAAAAATTCAGCTTCTAGATAACAGCAAACTCTCTTAGCTCAAAGGGACTTTCCCTCCCTCCCAAAGCCATGAATGACAGTCCAGTGTAAGAGATTACATTGCACATATCGGTGTCAAATCTTCAGTTAGCATTTTCTGTATTTCTGATACCCAGCTCATCAGTATTCCTGTGCTCATGGTAGCCTGTGCAAGTACCAGGTGCTTGCAAAATCTTGTGTCCGAGGGTGCTGTTACCAAACTGACCTCTGCAAGGTCCCATCAAGTCCGTTGATGGACTTGCCTGTTCAACTGGCTATTTCACATAGAGGGTAGAGTCACTGCTGAACTCCTCAGAAGCTTAAGCTTCTCCTAATGCTAACTGAAGCAGGGATATGTCACCTTTAATTCATATGCCCCTTCCCATTACAGCTTTTCTGCCTCTGTCTGCACTGTAGTGAGGGATTGCAGTACATGTGAGGATACCAGGTTTGGCTCTGATTTCACATGGCTACCAGTAAAAGGAAGTATGGGTAAAACGGAGGGCTGATTTTCATGGGATTTAATAGCATGCTTTTCCTTCTTTACTCCCAACCAATTGTTTTTTCTTCTACCACTGTGTTCCAACTGCAAGCTTGAGAGGTAGTTCAGAGCAGTGGGTGGGGCGTCTGGCTGGGAGTAGAGAGGCCTGCCTGCTCATCCCGCCCAAAGTAACCCATCAGCTAAGATTTTGATTTTTGCTGTATGCAGTTCTGACCTCTCTGTGGGGAGGACTCAATAGATCTGCGAAGCGCAATGACTTAAAAATTAGCTTCATAATATTTTTTTAATTAAAATGAAGAAGCAAATTAAATTACCATCGCCGAGAACAAGAAATAACAGTCATCCACTAATTGTTTGTCAGAAGACAGGTTCAGTGAAGGGGAGAATCAAATTAGATAGGTATTGTTGGGTTTGTCTTTATACTTTCTTGGCTAAGTGGTGGTTTCTGAGATCAAGGAGGAGACCGAACAAGCAGCAATTCCGTTTCAGGATTTTTGCAGAGTTCACTTGCATGTCTGGTTGCAAATATCGATGGTTACAGTAACACTTACTTTCTGCTACAATTGTCACATACAAATAAGATTATTAGGAGTGCAAAAGGCCTGTAAGAGATAATTTGTCTGAGGTGAGAAGGACTTTAAAACTGCAAAGCTGAGCATAACCTCATTCAAGTTGAGCATAAAGGGCAAACATCAAATCAGGCAAAGCAAGAAGACTTTAACCAAGCTTCAGTGAGATGCAATGGAGAGGTCGTGCTGTCCAAGTTAATCTGCACTTAGAAGAGCAATTAAAGGACTTATCAGGAGTTATGAATTATTCTTTCTTCTGCTCACTGCTGTTGCATGGCTGCTTGTAAGAGGAGAGGCTGAAAGGGTTCTGCTTCCGTAGGTGCGCACACTTATAAAAAGGAGCAGTGAAGGGGTGATAGGGGTAAACAGAGTGAAGCTGATAGTGGAGCAATAGTAGTCCATGATCAATAGCACTTCATATCGAGAGGCAGAAGAGTAAAAGTGGCCGTAACCCTCAGCTGCTTCTCATAAGAGGCAGGGCTTTCCTGTTTCCGGCTGAGGCACCAGGGACAGACACTTCATGTGAATTACATGCTTTTCCATGTATACGTGCTGCCCAATGCACTCAAGATGCAGCAAATCACTTGTACCTGCTGAGAAGACAGGACAGAGCATGTGCCCTGTGCGTGGAAGCCCAAGAGTTTTTAGCCACAGCTATTCAGCACACAGCAGCCATGCACAACAGCTACAGCTGGTTGCCATGGCTCAAGTAATTCTGTGGCCTCACCAGAGATTTCCAGCAGTGCAGAAGACACTCTTAATTTCCAGCTGGTGAAAAAGGAGGGAGCAAAGGACCGTTCAAAAAAGCAAGAAAGCTCCACAACCAGGACTGCAATGGAGATGAATTGGCTTAGTTAGAAGATTTGCGTCTGCGTTCCCCATAGAGAACAGTGACAAAAATCAATGTTGGTCACCCCTTCAGTAAGAATATAATGTTAATATGATAAGTAGTGATTTTTTCAATCTTAATATGCATTGACTCTAATGACTGCATTGGGTTTGGAAAAATAGTTAGGCCGTGCCTCAACATACATTCCTCAAGTATCTGATTGCTGCTTCAGAGAGAAGATTCCCAAATCTTACTGCTTGCTTATTACACTGTCTCATTTTTGTCACTCAGGTGACATTGCCATTTGCTCTCTGAAGTGGGAGTATCCCAGAAGGCTTACTCTTTTGCATATATTACAGTACTTAAAGTTCATCGGTGTGAAAGTCCAAACTTGCAGAGCAGAAATCTGGAGTCTGGTTAAATAGACTGAAAGTCTCACTCCTGTGGGTAGTCAAAGGACATAAAGTCCTTCAAGAACCTTTTATCCCTGGAGTTTGAGTTGTAAGTCTTCTGTGGTTTACGACTAAGATGTAAATCTTAAAGCATCTGCCCTTGTAGTTTTGTTGTAGTTTCTTCTTCTGTCTCTTATCTTTGAAGAGTAAGTCCTCTTGCATAAAGCCAGACTTAAGTGCTAAATTTAGGGCCCAAACTGAGAGGTTACTGTCTTGAAAGTAGTCTTGCTGGAGAAACTTCTTCAAAAGATGTGAAGTTGGTGTTTGCTTTCCTCTTTCCTGAAATGGTTAGTCCCTCGTTGCATGGAATCAAGATGTCAGTTTACTGTTTTGCATCTTCTTTCGTTCGTCTTTCTTCCATTCGCTGGAGACCTGCCCAGTCCCAAGAAGGATTTATTTCCTCATTCTGAAGTTGTTAGGCACCAGCAGTTCTGGGGAGAGCCCATCCTCCGATTTCCATGTGGCAGAAGTACCACTTAGATGTGTCAGGCTCATTGCATTCTTTTTACCCATCCAGCAGATGGCATCGAAGCTCTAGAAAAGTTCATCCTTTGTCATACTGTCGGGTCCTGCAGATTCTTTCTTTTTTTCTTTGACATTGTTGATTTAAAAGAATGATGATGCCAACAGGATTATTTCAGGAGACTTCAGTTTTGTTTTCTGTTAACTTAGAAAATTTATCATATTAGTATGTGTATCTATTTTTAAAAGTTGGTGATCTTTTCCTGAAGCCTAACAGTCTGGAAATCTTAATTTTCTTCTTCAGTGTACTTACAGTAAATTTCAGAAGAATTTATCTTATATTGCTTTAAACGAGATTACATTTTATTTCTCAGTTTGAGTTCGATTTCTCAAGTTCATTATTAAACTAATGTCTGTCCAAATATATGTAGTATTCTGGCTATTGTGAATACTGACATAGGTAACACAGCAAACTTTAATCAAATGTGTTGAAGTAATATTACTTCTAAATCATATTGCTTCCTGATGTTCAATTTCACAGTGGTGGCCCAGTTTATGTATAGCATTCAATAACTCATTAATACTCAGTTCAAAGCTGCTACATATATGCATTAATAAAAAAGCTAATACAAAAGCCTATTATGACTATATAATGTCTAATAAATTCAGTTGCACAATCATACATTTATTTAGTTGGTTCCCATTTCTAGACTTTGTTAGGAAAAAGAAATTTGTAGGTAACACTTCAGTTCTTACAAGAAGTAAAATATAGTTCACTTACTCTTCCATTTCCAGGATGGCAGAAGATAGCTGGCTATCTGTGTCTAATCTCACACACACTAATCTTCATAGAAAGTCTCTTGTGCCAGTTTCTCACCTAGCAAACACTTCTAACAGGTGCTAAGACAATAAAAGAGAGTACTAAGTGTTTTTTTTCCTGTTGTTCTTCTCTTTAACAAAATCATGCTAACACTGCCAACCACAGGAACATTAAATTACCGATGAAGGGGGTCAAAATAATCCTTTCAGTTCAATGGAAGTCATGTTTGGTAGAAGGTTTTTTTCTGAACCTTAGAATATGCAATTCAGATAGTCTTTTAGCAAAAAAGCATTGAAGTATTTATCCTCATGTACTGAAGAAATCATTAATAGGCAATTTTAGCTCATCCCTCAATTTCAAATCTGAAGACTCAAAAATATGTTCAGCTTTGATTGGAGTAAACTTTAATGTTGAATCATCCATGCTATTTAAACAAGTATGTCTGTGGTACTCAAATATCTTTGTGTCGTCCTGATAGTAACAATGAACAATTAAGTACATAACAGAAGTTTAAGAAGTGAAGTCCATCTGCCCCATAAATAAGGCAGCAAGCTACCTTTTCTGGCAACAGGACTTTACCTGACTTTCTTAATCATAAATTGCTCAAGCTGTACCTAGACATTGGGTAAATAATTTTTGCCTGTTCTCTGTTTATCCATTATAAATTTGTTTACTGATGTTGATAAAATATCAACGTCTGGATCAGCAACTTTTTATATCCCTCAGTGGCATGCATTCTGATCAATGTATCTCATCAAGCATTTCTTGAAGTATTGCTTAGGATTTGAGCGGAGGTTATATAGCACATTCTTCAATTCAAGGATCTTCCTCTGTGATTGTTTTCCACACTGTTAAGAATTACATCTAATATTAATTCTAATTCTATTTGTTCTTAACTCTACTCTTTATACTTAGTCTAATTCCCTGTGCTTAATTCTGTTTCACTGAGCTTATTGATGCTGGTTGACACAGGTTTTTTTCAGATATGCAGTATGACAGAATTTATCATATTCTCAGTAAAGAAATAATACATCAGTTGTTAATCATATTCCTTTAATGTATATCTACATGGTTGCATACTTGCATAACTTTTCCAAGGAGACAAGTAATACTCATTCTTAAACGACACCTCTAAAAGATTTTAATTTTTTTAATTGCTCATTTAACAGTGTATACATTTCACTGATACTCCATGATTGAGGTAAGTAAAACTAACAAGCATAGTAAACATAATGCGAAATGCTGCTTGTTAATTATTTAATAAGTACTGCAAATTACCACTTTAAGTGATTGTGTGACTGACTCAGTAGTTTGCTACTGGAAGCCAAAGCTTATTCGCGGAACAACATGCAGTTCTGAAAAAGAAGGAGCAACCGGCAGGGGACATTCCTCAGAAGCAGGTTTTGGTTCAGGCTGCTGGACAAGGTCCCACTGCTTGCATTCACTCTGAGCCGCCCAGACCAGGGCCACTGCCCTGTCTGAAACCTTCTCAGAGCACCAAGTACGTGAGCCCCTCGTGGTGGGGCAGCTCCTCCCCAGCACCACTCCCACCATCTACTTGCTTACTCTGGATGTCAGGCACTCTGGGAACATGGATTTTACCACCTGAGAATGAGCAGAGCGCTCATCTGAGCCCTTAGGTGCTGCTGCAATACAGCAACAACAGGTTTTCTATTGTTCCAGCAGAATTCCTGTTCAGATGAATCTCCTAATACCCAGACTGCCAATTCTTCTACAGGAGAACAAGTTGAGTTTGTGAGCACATTTTAACTGTGGGCTCTTTGCCATCATCAAAGTCAGTGAAATAGTAGGGAGGGTCAAACAGAGGTGAGGCTTGCTTGCAGCCAAATTGCACTGATGTCCCCAGCTTCTTCCTTTGTCATGGAGGCAGCGCAGCCTGGCGATGACTAAGCTTAGAAGGCAAGGTTCAGTCAGCTTTCATTGTCTCTTTCAATGTCAGCTGTACAAAGTAAATGACAATTAAAAGGCCTTGCCTGTTGCTTCAGCTGACAGCCTTGGTTCAGAGTCCTCCTATTCCTGCCCTAATTGTCAGCAAAAAGGCTCTTTTTCTCCTGCGTGTTTTGAAGTCTCAGGTGTTCACCTGCAGCATAAATTTGGATTAGGTCTATCTTATGTATGAACGATCAGCTCTCAAAAACACCTGACTAATTCTTTGTCTCTCTACCTCAGCTTACTAGTAAAATAGCATACAGACACACAGCAAATCCTGCACAGACACCCAGAACAGGCTCTGTTCCCATGCCTTTTGCAAGAAAACCATCCCTCTGTCAGAAGAGGCTTCACCTGGTTAACAGCAGCTCGCTCAAGTGGCACATGCAAGCAGCTAGCCATCCTTCAGCTACCCTGATATTTACCAGGAAAGCAACACAGCAGTGCACAAGCAATCTACATTTCTACTTTGAGGACATGGTGTGTCCTACAGCAATTCCTGCATGCACTGACTAGGAGTGGTGCTCTTCTGGACCTACTCTTTACCAGTGATGGAGATATTTTGGCAGCTTTGCCTATAGTGACTGTAAGATTGTGAAGTGTAAGATCCTAAGGGGCTTGAGGAAGACAAGTAGCAGAATGAAGACCCTGAACTCAAAAAAGGGAGTTGTTAGCTTCCTCATGGAATTGTTAGGAGAGATCCCATGGAAGACTGCCTTGGCAGTAAAGGATGCTTAGGAGTACCAGGAGATTTTTCAGAGACAGTCTTCTTAAAACATAAGCACGGTCTACACCCTTTGTCAGAAAAAGGAACAATCATAACAAGAAAACAGCCTGGTTAAAAAAAGTGAGCTACTGAGGGAGCTCTAATGCAGAAGAGAAATGTGAGAGAGATAGGAAAGGTGAGAATCCCATAAAGAAATATAGAAATATTTCTCCTGCATGCAGAAATGTAATTAGGAAAGCGAAAACTCAGCCAGAGCTCAAACCAGCAAAAGTTGTCAAGCATAGCAAAAAGGGCTGTTATTGGTATGTTACCAAGTGAAAGTACAAGAAAGCTGTAGGTGTGCTGCTGAATGGGGATGGAAGGTTAATTAAAAATGCCCACAGCATAGAAAAGACAAAAGTACTCAGCCCTTTCTTTGCCTCAGTTGTCATGGGTGAGATCAGCCTCCAAGTCTCCAGTGTGGACACTGAGAAACAATGACAAACAAATGTTCAACTACCAATAGTGGAGGACAGTTGCATTAGGGACCATCTCCACAAACTGAACACCTATAGACACCTTCCCCAACTTCAGGGGAAATTCTGTCTGGATATAGGGAAAAAAAAGGAAAAAAAATCACCATGAGACATTTAGATGTGGGAGCCAGGAAAGGGGTGGACTTTCCCTTGATGATTGTATTCAAGACTCAGTTCGACAGAGCCTGGATAATCTATAGCACTGCTTTCCACAGAAGGTTGGAGTCTCCTTCCGAAATGGACCTTTCTGTCATTTTTATGATCCTCCCAGGTTTCTGGAGGATGATTACAATGGATGAGAGACAAGTGACCTGATTACAAAACTGTCCATCTCTAGCAACCACTTGAATAAACAAACATACCTGACTCATCCCTTTGGCTTACACTTTATTTCTCTTTTTCTTGCATCCCTCCCAGTCCTGTGCCCCTCCACTAAAGATCAGAGTAGATGCTGTAAGAGAGAGGTTTTGTTCCCCCAAACACTGAAATTTTTATTCTGAACAGTTTGCTTGTAATGCTCTACATTTGGCTTCTGGCAATGGCTAGTACCTTCTGCTTCAGGGTCAGTGAAAAAAGGTCTTTTTTTCGTGGTAAGATTTTGTTGTAATTTCTGGTATTTGCAGCTACTCACCAGGTTATGCTTTACAGAACAAGATGTGATAACTTCTTCATCACTCCGACTTAAATAATTTCTACTTTATTGGTCTGCTCTTTGGTGCATCCATCTCTGCATT
>NW_009259178.1:1168224-1190015 GCF_000687185.1 Egretta garzetta | reverse complement strand
CATTTGTACCTCCGTTCCAGGAAATTCCATCCTCAAAACTCTCCCTCAAACATTTTGGCATGCCTCCTGACTTTTGAGGTCTTCATGAGGAACATCTTAATTTCCAGCCTGAACCAGAACAATATCAAACCCCTATGTTCCTCCAGTAGTGAATAAATTTTGCTTCTCTGTGCTTCTCTGAGGTGTACTGGAGCCGATTAGGGTCTTACCTGACATCTTACATTCCGCACAGGAAAAGGCTGGGTTGTCACTAACCTGCAGATACTCATCCAGCCACTGTGTTCTGAGTCCCAATGGGCTGAGTGAATATTGGTGCAACTCCAGGCTCTGCCTCCATCTCTTGGACGTGCCGCAATCTTTGTGGCAGGAGTTTCACAGGCCAGCCTCCAGGACTGGTGCCGATACCCAGCGTGCTCCAGCAAATTCCTTCTGGCAGCTGCAAGCCCAGGAGCTCTCTGAGCTTCCAGCATGGTTCGCCCAGGACACACGTGGGTTCCAGCAAGCCTAATTCTTTTTGATGCAAGAAATACAGAGGCAAAAAAAAACGCCACCAAAAAAAGGGCAAACTGTACACATTGTCCTGCCTCTGTGCCCTTGTTGCAAAGCAACCTTAAGGTTTAGATTAGAGGCTTTTAAAGAGTCCACCCTTCTCCCTCTCTCCTTTTCCTCCTGAAGTGCTCTTTCCTTCTCCTTCCAGCAGCTGTTTTTCTGCCCCCAGTCTTTTCCTCATTTTCTGACATGACTGAAGAGAGAACCCTTCCTGAATTATCAGTAGTCTCCTTGTCAGGAGCCTCCCAGATCAGACCTGTCAGGTGTTCAAAATCCATCACCACCTCATCCGCATCTCACTTGTCACCCTGCCGAGTTTCAGACTGGAACAATTAGTTTGCCTTGAGCTG
Source organism: Egretta garzetta (assembly GCF_000687185.1). NCBI lineage: Eukaryota > Metazoa > Chordata > Aves > Pelecaniformes > Ardeidae > Egretta > Egretta garzetta. The sequence continues at coordinate 1,189,116 of NW_009259178.1, read as the reverse complement.
TTGCCAATTATTTTGCTGCAGTATGATTAAATGGACTGTAATTGAATAGCTGATCACCAGGATTTAATGACCCTCCACTGTTATATCTAGCCAAGTTAAAGATTTTTTTCCTTCTGTCACCTCCCAGGGGACTTTAGCTGAATCTGGAGGCAAAAGGTCACAGAGGAGACAAGCATGCACAACAATGAGAAAAAGAACTTGCAATGTGATATGGAATAGAATGGAGAGCCATTAATATCAAACAGAGTTTATAAGCAGTGTGGTTAACAGGTGGTTTGGCACACACACATGCACACACACACAAGCACACAGAAAAGTGCAAAATGGACTTGCTTATAAGAACTATGTCCTCTTTCCTAATTAAGAAAACCCTCTTATTTAGTATACAGTCCAGTTGGATTGAAGCATACTCTTAAATATAAAGTTACATGCTCAGGAAAATGGATTCTTCATCTATGACTAAGATTCTTACACTAGTAAGAAGTAAGTGTTTGTTTCCCCAGATCTGTCTCCCAGAAATTAGACATGTGTATCTGTTTGTAAGTTACCCCCCAAAAAAGCCTTACTAAGAAAGGCTATGTGTCTTATACCAGGTTTTGTTTAATATGTGTGCAACTCAGCTGTTGAAACTGTTGTGAAATGAGTTTTTTTAAAGTCTTGGACTGAAATATTGTGGGCAGTTAATCTAGAGTCTGGACCAACACATTTGAGCACATCAGGAAAGGATGTCGATGGTTCAGTGTCTTGTTTAGAAGAGAAATCACGATGTCCCTATAGTACAATCTGTTAAGCAAAGCTTTCAGCAAATGTTTGTTTGCGGACACTCAGCAACAGCACTGATGTGGCTTTTACAGTTGGAGTGTAGATCTGATCTATTAAATCAATCGTGTGCATGCAAAACAGCCCCTCTTGCATTCCTTGATACTGCAAACAGCCAAGCAATGATTCATCAAATCAAAGTCCTCTTTATGAGAAAAATGAATCACTGAAGACCTTCTATGTTCAGATTAATGAAGAAAAAGATGCTATCATTCAGTCACATTCTTCTGGCATCTGCAGTATGTAGGTACTGCCCATGCATGTAATGGCCTGTTCCTGGCCCTGAAAAGTTCCCAGCTCAAAGAACAGATTTTTCAGAGTGTACTCATGATGGTTACACTGCAGAGGTCCTGGACCAGAGAAGTAAGCCCAAGCCATATATTTTCAGATCATTACTGATTTTTGTTGGTTCATAAGTGACTTTACCAGGATTGACAAGACTGTTTCTGGACTTTGGGGTTTTCTCAAGGCTTCAGGATAAGATGCTAAGAAGGAAAACAATATATATTTTAAAACTCCTCACAATCAAAGCATGCATTTAAAAAACCCCAAATTTGATTTAGTCAATGTTCGACCTTGAAGAGAAGAAAGCTAGGTAAGGAAGCGTTGAAATGAGGTACAATGGGTGCATTTACAGACGAGTCATACCATGAACAAAAGAAACGCTAATTCCTATTGTGTTTGTCTGCGTGGAAGATCCAATATCCAGTGGGATAAGGTCATGCAGCTGGAGAGACGCTGACACTGTTTCTGTCTTCCCTATCAACCCACACATTTTCACAGATTGCCAAGTTTGGATGAAATCGGCAAACAGTTTTGGAGGTCATACAGGCTGTTTTCACAGAAGCTTAATCCTAAGAAGATCTAATTAAAGCAGGTCCACTACAGCTGCAGGTACTTCTGTGTACGTGCACAAATTCATTTTTGCTAATTATAATTATTCAGGTGCAGGTACAAACATCCTTGTATTTAATGTAATCACTGGGTAAACCTGGGTGGGAGTCAGAAACTCTTGTTTTGCATCTTTAGAAGTTGATTATGTGCACATCCATCTGTGCAAAAGAAGTATGAGTCCCTCCTGCAGGCAGCTGATAAATATCATGTCAGCTCTCCTCAGCTGCAGAATCCCTGGATGATCCTGTTATCTTTCTTTCATTGTTATTCTCAATGGCAGCAGGAGCCCTTCAGCAGTCCTTACTTTGGGCCCTAAGTGGGACGTAATGTGTGAGGCACTCAGCCACAGCACCCCCAGGCATATCCTCATCTCTGTTTCACCAGGGACCAGCTCTGGGAACCTGAGCACAAAAACTTCATTTGTGGTCTGCTGGCTTCTTCTCCACATTTTTTGTTTCTCTTGTCTATTCAGCCTGTAATCTTTTCAAAGGCTGGGACTGTCTCTGGCTGTCTAGACACACAGGACCTATTACAATGGGACATTGATTTCTGATGGGGTCTCCATCTGCTTACTGTATTGCAAATGATTACTGCTAACTTTAAAAGAGCCACATCTCAGCATCAGGATTCAGCAATAATAAGAACATTTGGACTTTATTATAAAGTTAAATAATGCCTTGTACTAATGAACAGTGAAATAATTTACTTCAGAATCACAGAAGTTTGTAGGCTAAAGGTGAATTGTGTGGCTTTCATGCTTGGCTAATGATGTATGCTCTTGCTTTCTTTCCCTGCTATCTGCTGAGGCCAACTGAAATGCCTGACAAGTTCCTTAGTTTTTCTGTGCAATATCTGTAGTATTTATTGTTATTTCTTAACACTTTTTTTGTTGTTGTCATTGTTCTCATCACTTCAGTCTCTGAATGTCTCAAAAGAGCTCAAGGATTTACCCGTGGTACATAGATGTTATTGTACCCATTTTACAGGCAGAAATGTAGAGGCATGAAGTGACCCATAGACATGTAAAAAATCAGTTACTCTTCTAGGAATAGAAATCCAGAAGCCCTGTCTAATACTAATCATAGGTCTAGCCTTTCTACGGCACAGGGATTTATTACAAAGCCTTAAAGAAATCTCTCAAGATCTCTAGTGTCTCCTTAACACATGAAAAATATGAAGTGTGATCCCTGCCAAGATTATTTTTTTGAGTTGACAAAACCATTGCCATCTCAAAACGATTCTCAGAAATGCACCTTTTGTCTGATTTTTCACATCCTTTGCCTCCCCTTATGCAGACAGCAAGAAGACTTTGAGAAGGTGCAGCTTCCTTAAAAATATTCCTTTTCCCCCCGCTAATGTGGTCACCTAATAGAGCAAAGGAGAGATACAGGACAGCAAGAATGATTGGCACAGGATGGATTAGTAGCAAGAGATAGCTCTCTGTCTCTTTGTAGGATAACAGCTGCAATACCGTCACAGGCTCTGAGAAGACAGAAATAATGTGTCTGTGGTCAATTGTTCAGCCTTGGCAAGCGACCCTGGAGATTCAATGTTAGCGGCTATTGATACCAAGAGCAACGCTCTCTTCCTGCTTTTGTAAGAGTACACTTTGGATTACCCAGGGTGCTCTGCAATCTTGCTTTTGAAACATGCCCGGCTCACCAGTCATCCCAAACTAGGGGGGGGGGGGGAAATCAGCAAAGGCTGCTGTGCAGAGCAGCATTTCAATAGCCAACAGCCAATTTGCCAGTGCAACAATTCTGCATTGAGCTGATTCCTAGATATGAATATCCCTTTCAGGGAGAGCTTCCCAAGCGAGGGAAATCCAGAAGCTGGCTTTTGAGGGTGAAATTCCCTGGGAATTCAGCATACGGCTTTGCCTGGCATTGTTCCTGCCCAAGAACCAACAAAAAGCAACTGGCTCTAATCCTTCTCCTTATGTATTTTGGCAGCTTTCTTCCATTTAAAAAGAAAATAAAAATAAAAGTCCATCTTGCTCCCATATTGGAAGAAGTCCAAAATACACACACTGGGAGTACAGGAACTGGCATTTAAAGTCCTCCTGACACTTTTTATGCTGGGTCTTTGATCGCACAGAAAAAGGCAGTTTATTTTTGCCTTTTACGGTCTTAAAACAAAAAGTTGCTCTTGGAAGCTTTCTGTACTACAATTTGGTGTTCAGCTTTCCTGATAAAACTGTACTAAATAGCATCATAAAACAACAAACACCTCAATAATCCTGATTCTGGCCTCCCCTATGTCTCTTCTGGACCATCAATTTCATGACGATTAAAATAAATGTGAGATCAGAACTGGGCCTTTCTTTTTGTTTTGTCGTATGTGTGACCATTCAACAGTCTTTCTAAGATGATTTTTTTTTGCAAAAAGCAGCAACTGTTTGGGAGTCCAAGACCAAACTGAGATAAAACCACACATGCTTTCAATGTTATAAGTGCTATTGCTTTTCAGATAAGATGAGGTCTGAGATAAAGCTGTGGGGAAGATATAGTGTGAGATGATGGCAAAAAGCCACTTATGCCACTTCTGCTGCCCTTCAGGCATGCTGCCTGCAGACAGGCATATCAGAAAATCTGATCCAAGATTTTTATAAACTGCTGCTATGTCCAGATCTGCTCTAAGTGATATGTTGTCTCTACCAGGCATTTAGTCATGCAGAGTATTAGCTCCCACTATTTGTAGAGAACTTGTGTTCACTAGGACACTTTGACCTTTATATGGGAACAAAAACCAGGAGGTTGCAGTTGTCCAAGTGATTTATAGTAAAGATGTTATGAATTGACATTTAAAATAAGTATCGTTCTCATGCCACAAATATCAGGCCTTGCATTTCATCAGATATCACAACTTAATTTGGCTATGAGAGAAAAGTCACATCTTACCAATATGAAATAATCTTACCAATATGAAACATTCTAGGAGTGTTTTTAGACGAGAAACCAACAGATAGACCTAGAAGGGCAATAGTGAGATGGTCAGCTTAAAAGGACAGACCCTCAGATGTTGTGATCACCTAGAATCAGCGAAAAATCTAATTTAAACCTACAGAGTGCCTAGTAAGTGTGGAATTTGAGAACTCTGGAATATAACAAATTAGAACTAGAAAACACTGAAGACAAAGGTGTGCCCTAGCAGATATACTGGACAAGAATCAGCAGAGCAAAATTCAGTGCTTCTTTTCAATGGAAACTCGCAACATATGAGATCTGAAATCTTCTCTAGAAGATTTTATTAGTCAGACAAGAAAGGCTAAGCTGGTTAGATAGCAACCATGGTTTCATGGTCATTTCTGCCAGCATCTCTGACTGGGTTGTGTATTCTTTTCTATACTGGTGCATCCTCGCTGATGGAGCTGGCATTAGTCAAGTAGTTCAGCAGATGAAGGAGGCCCACATTTTGACTTTCAGTGTGTTGCTGTGTTGTTGTTAGGGTTGTAATTTTTACTAGATGAAGGACAATTGGGCAGGTGCAATAAAAAAAATGTGTAACTGATGGAAGTAACAACTGAACTTATGAGAGGATATTTTCTCAGCATCTTGCTATGACAATCAATGAGCAAAAGCCCAGAGCAGTCCATGGGCTGGTAAAGATCCAATGGCCTGGAAGATGCTCTCTTCTTTATCAACCTAACCCACCTCTGCCCTAAGTGAGGGACAGCACTTGGAGGACACCTGGCTGGAGGACCTCCAGGGATGCCTGGGACCAAGCTCACATGGTCGAAGCTACGATGCTCAGCACCCTGCTCCTCCCAACCACTGAGAGCCCTGCTCATGCCCACAGGTGTGAACAGGTATACTCACCCCCTTGACCAGACTGGCAGTGGTTTGATGCAGGCTCCAGATGAAAGAGGTGAAGGGCTGAGCCACACCCAGGCCAACTCCTCTAGTTCCAACCTGTTATGTGAAAACCCACAAAGGAGCAGACACAGTGAGCATTGATACATATGAGCTTGCAACACCAGCCACATGATTGACACGTGAAAAGCAAGGTGGCTTTTCCAAAACTCACTTACCAAAGAAAAAAGGAAGTTGTGGGTACAAGGAGTCTCCTTCATGCCTTTTCCATCGCACGTAATTTGACTATGAGCCAACCGCTTTATCCCATAAATTTGACAGCTGAAGTGGGCCTTCTCTGAGCTCGTCCCACTAGGCAGCATGGCTGCATGGTAGTGATATCCCCTTGAGCTGGGACACCTCTCAGGGTTCGTCCTCAAGGCACTTTTTACCAACAGGAGATCTTTGGTAAGCAACCCATATCACGCATAACCTTGTAGTATGATAACTTCAATTTTGTCCTGGTAACTTTGATTGCATGCTGAATTGATGCTAATGAAACATTACATAAATTTTGCATATATAATCCCGTAGACATAAACCATTGACCAAGTCTGAGACTAGGTTTGGACCTAGCCTCTCTGAGGAAGGAGTTTAGAGAGCAAGGGGGTCCACTCTGAACCTCGTGACTCAATGGCAGGGTCCTCCTTGCCCTTTTGCATCCCTGGTCTCTGTGTGAATCAGTCTGTAACTGTAACTGTCTGTAGCTCAGTTTTCCTTTATATGTTTCTTCCATGCAGTAATTAATAAGGTGAACCTTGCCATCGAGCTTCATTAAGCCACACTTTTACAACATCATATTAAAACCACTTTTGCAAATACCTTTGACAGTGATTCTTCAAGCCATCTAAATCACTCATTCATGGCAAATTGGCATAATCTGCAGGATCCTAAATCAGGACTCGCAACAGCAGGAAACAGGGAAATAGAGATAATGGCTTTTCTACATGTAATTCTGTAACATGCTTTGCACTAGTGACCACTGTTTCACTGAGGAGATACACACTCAAACTCCTTCATTTGCATCCTATTATTGTGTACTAATTCAGGTGTGTGTTTTGTCTCTCCTGACTTAAACTACAACGTGAGAAAAAAGGCAATAGAATAAAATGAACGACCAGCAGAGGCCCCAGTTCATGCCACCACATACCTTGGTTGACAGCAGCATTTCACACCTCTTGCTGAGCATGGCCTGAGGAAACCATAGAAGCAGATGTGTGTGTTGAAAGTTCAATGTTGGGGACTGTTCTGGGGTGCACTTGCACCATGAAGGACAATGTAATGTTAAGTCTAACCTCAGCAACACTCCACTCAGCTAATCATCAGAGAACTACAAGCAAAGCCCGCAGACTGAACAAAGATGAGCTTTCAGGCAGGAATAGGGTGGGACATAGCACACCCCTGCAGATAACCCCTGTCCTGCTGCAGTGTACAGGTGAGGGCTGTTGAAGGATAGTCTGGGGTGGTGCCTTCAGAGGGCACTGTGCTATCGACACAGGCAATGAAGAACTGTTCCAGCAGAAAACAAGGGGTCCTACCACCTGAAATTCTTGGCAGCATCCTTCATTTGCACTGTACATGCAGGTTTCCTTTGTGGTTTCCTTTTCCTCAGTAACGTTTTACTTCCTCCAGGTTTAACTGAGTTCTGCATGTTTTCTTCAGCCTTTCGCTTGCCAGACTTACTGGTTGAAAGTGGTTTGGATCCACATGAAGCACCACAGAAATGAAGTTCAGAGCAAAGGTGCAATATTTTGATCTGGAGTTCTTTTGTTCTTCTGATCTACTGCATTAAAGCTTGCTGAAAATTGATGCCAGTGTCGCAGAGCTGTAAGGCTCCAAGCCTTAGAAAAGGCCATAGGTCACTGCTCAGCTTCTGTCCTGTCCTGTAGGGCAGGGAGCTCTTCTTACGAGGTAGGATTGAGTCAAGGAGGAGTTGTTCTTCCATCCTCCCCTAGAGAATAAGTAAACAAATCAACAGTGAGATTGTTTAGGGCAAGAGACAGAAAGTCTATTTATATTCCGGCAGATGTCCAGCTGAGCAGATGATAGCAAAAAACTAATGACATCTTAGATGTGGTCCACTCCACATCTCTGAGTATGCTGTGCAGTTTGGAGAGGGCAGAATTCCCAACCTGTAAAGAAAAAAGTCTCTGGTTTTCTAAAGAGCAGGCTGTTTTGATGGTAATTCTGATCCCAAACCTGCTGACTTCTCTGTCTGCTATGCATTCTTTTCTATAATAAAAATAAATTATTTTTAATAAACCAGCATTGGGCAGATAGCATGTTTGGAGTTCTGATCCTGTCCTTTTCCATTTGGATTGTGCTGGCGTTCACACTCTGCAGCATCCATAAATGCACTGAAATGTTAGTTTCACCATACAGCCAGTGGAAGTCTAACTATGCAGCTCAGCTCTTCCAGTGGCTGACTTGGACTGAACTCTGGTTTCACTTCTGCAGCTGCAAATCTGGAAGTTGCATCTGTCTAGCAAAATGTGGCTGCAGATTAAGCTGAAGCACCCCAGAATAGATTGTGTGGTATTACTTTCCAACCACATGTCAGTGGTAATGGAATCATGTTTCACAATATTTGTCAAAGTAACACGTTCAGCAGAAGTTTTCATAGGCATCACAGACTGTATATTTAGAGCAAAACAATTCTTGAACAGTAGCCGGTAATGAACATTCAGCTGCCTTTTACAGTAAGTGGGAAAACATTTTTGTGCGCAGTACCTGGATAATCAAACCCAAGACCTGCGATTTCTTCTCTAGTCCTCTGCATTCTTCTTGCCCAACACTGGTCTCTTATTCAGAAACTGCTGGGGGACCGACTGGTGCCCCCTCTCCATCCTTCCTGGGCAGGGGTTCGGGCGCTGCTTACTACCAGTCCCCTGGTACCAAAGGCTTTCTGCTTCCATGGAAGGGGCAGCAGGAGGGGGCATGTGTCTTTGTCTTGGCTGCCATGTTCGCAGTCCAGCGTGTTTACTGGCAGGCAAAGCTAAAACTCTGACCAAGAACAGCGGAGATGCAGACATATGCTCTGGTCTCCCCCTCCCATACTGTGGGCAGTAATCTCCTGTAGAGAAATCAAATTCTAGCCCTTCCAGTCACAGGATAAATTCTCCAAGACACAAAGGCAACATTAATCAATGCAAAAATGCCTGCTTCACCTGCCAGAGGTCCTAAGACAAGGAATTAAGATAATTTTCCATTTACTCAGTGGTGTAATAGCCCAAAGCTACCAGTTGCCAAAGGGCCACAAGTTGCCATGCTCTGTGTTGATGGCCTGTTTGGATGCTTTTACCTGCAGTAAATCCAAGGTAATACAAAGTACCCTATGTCAGAAGGAAAGTGAGCAGTTTCATTTCCTGCGAAATGCCACAGAAAGAGGACACATACTGACAGCTGGTGCAGAGCAGCAGATGTGTGATACCGATTGTATGACCTATGCTGACAACCTCATGGGCTTGCATTTAAAAAAAAAAAAAAGAGAGAGAAATAATCACATTCTGAAAACCTTCATGATTTTAGAACCTCTGCTGGATTCAGTTTGGTATGCAGTAAAGCTGGCTCACCATAAAAAATTATGTCCCCTATTTTAGACAGCTACATTTGTTCAAGGTCTGGGTAAAGATGGGAGTACAAGATGGTTTCTTAGCATCCAGGTGGGCCCCATGCTATCACATGTCTGACTGCTGCATGCTTTTCTTCCCGGAAGACAAGGAGGAATCCGGCACACTGTTTCTCTAGGAAGAGAGCTATAAAGAATAGAACTGTAAATGTTCCCTTGTTTACTAAGAGCTCCTCGCCTTCCCCATCTCAAACGCACAGGGAACCTGTGCTTTACACCCTGGCACTTGTGTTGTCTCAAAGCCAAAACAGAAGCTGCCAGGCCTCAGATTTTTGGAGTCTTGACCCCTCAGTCATGAAAGAGTGGATGTTCATGGGTCAGCATGGGATCAACTAATTATCCTTTTTGCTTTTCCTACTTGTTTCCTTTTTTTCCACAAAATACTACCCACTTAATCCTCAAGTTGAAGTAAGGAATTATTCCTTGTTGTAACTGGTATAGCCACACTCAGTGTGGAAATGCCTGGATTATGTCTTATTCAACTGGTACAGATTTTGTAGGAATTTTGCTCTTGGCTAACTCTGCCACAGAGCAGGAGCAGTCAGAGCACTGGACACTGCTGCTCTGTGGGAGATGGCAGCTTCCAGTTTAGGGGCGATAACTTCAAACTGCTCTTATAGCCATTGCAGCTTGGTTGCTCAAAACCTTCTGGTGAAATCCGCACCGTGTAAAGCAGTGTCAGAAAAAACACTGCACTTGTTTTGTCTCACCTCCCACATAAATCATACCTCGATTTGCCTTTGTTGCTAACAATCGGTTGAACTGTCCCACCAGTGAGAGAAAGCAGAGGTCTCCCCTAAGCCGTTCCCAGACTTATAGGCACCAGTAGCTCGAACAAATGTCCTGGGATACACTTATGCCTCTGCGTCCCAGTGTGGTGATGTTCTCATGCACTGGATGTCCTGTACTTATTTTTGGTAGGAGACTCATTCATAGGATGTACTGTGCTCCAAGAGAATTCATTCTAGCCCCTCGCCCTGCACCTCCTCATGAGGTTTAGCCCTGCTATTTTTGTAGTGGATTTCTTCATTTCAGTGGCTGTAAAAAGCAAGCAGCCCAGTATAGCAATTGCAGGCAAAGGACCCTTTGTGGACTTCCAGAAAGGTTTTTTAAGTGAGGTGATCTTAATGATCTCTTCACTGTCTTAATGATCTTTTCAGTTTTGTGCCCTTGTAGATCTACCTTTGGTTGGGATTGCAACCTTGGCAGCTGTTGGCGAACTCCTCAACAGCTCTTCTTCCAGTTCAGCTGGGGTGCTTAAAAGCTCAAGGATTTGGCTTCTGTCCTGCAGCTCAACACAGGTAACAAGCCCTAACCAGGAAGGACAGGGCTCCACACCAGAGCCTTACTATGTGTGATAGAGTAGCTACGGAGCTACTGCTTGAGACTGGGTGCCAGTTGCCACACGAGCATCTGTGTGCTCCTGCACGCAGACCTTTACAGCCTACACCAACTCAGCTCGCCCAGGGAAGAAGTCGCTTGCTCAAAGCCATGCAGACGAGGCCACATTGCCTCTGCAGGCCAGAGCTGCCACTGTCAGGACACCTCTCTGAATTCCAGATGTGAATCCTCTAAACTTGCCTGTCGTTTTTGCTGCAGTGCAGCTCTAGGGCCTGGCCTCCTGTTTGTTTTTCTTTTTTTCCTGTGGAAATTCCTGTAAGTCTTCTAAGAGGTTAGCAAAGTGTTATCTTGCAGAACTGCCAGCATACCAGGTAGAGAAAATCTTATGAGATCAAACAGCCCTTAAAGTTTCCTGCCGGCAGCTGCTTCTGAGAGCAGCTTGTAAAACTCAGTGCTGATGACCGTGAACGTGACCCCTGGTCTTGCTTTGGTCTCAGGCCAACACCAGAATCGCCACCTACACCTACTCCAGACCCAGCCTGAGGTCTGAAGAGTACCCCAGTCTTCTCATCTGTACAGCATGTTGATCAGGGAGCATAAAAAGGGGGAAGAAATTGGTAACATTTTTGAAGAACAGTTCCCCCCGCTTTTTTTTTCCGCTTGAAATTAGATTAGTAATTCCCTTCAGGATTTCAGAATGTGAAAGGTTGGATCAGCTTTAACACTCACACATCATAATATATTTTATGTCCTTATTTAGGGCCAAACACTGATCCATGTGCTTAGTTTTCAGACAGACTGCTTATTCCTTGGCATAGCCTCTCTCTTTCACAAGTACCCAGGCAGAGCAAGCCTGTCAGCCAGAATCTGGCACTCCTGTAAGCAATAGGATGAAGAGGGGAGAGAAACAGGATTTTGTGATCGCCAGTGCTGCAGGCAGCTCAGCAGAGCCAGCTTGGAAGAGAAGGAGCAAATGAGCAAGAGCCAGAATAGGGGCAAGAGCTGATCATTTTTTCCCCTAGGGTGAAAGCGGGGAAAAATAAAGTAAGCTCATGACTCTGACTAACAATCTGCTCCCAGGCAGCATAATCCAGCGTTGCTTCTTACTACAGGCTATTAGCAACACCTTCCCACATATGCATGTATTTAACACTGATTGGTCCTGAAGGTCATTAATTTTGGTGTCCTCCTGCCCCATTCACAAGCAAGCCAAATCCTTACTGGCAGAAATCGTGAGTTCTTCTTGATCCTCCCACTCGATGGCTGGAATTGCTGATGCAGATAAGAAAGAGTAATGCTCATACCACTTCTCCCAGTGGGAAGTTCAGTAAAAAGCCTCCCTCCATATTTGAGGCAGTTCCCATAGCCGATTCCCTTTGCTGTATTTAGGCACTTCCTCATTTTGTTTTTATTCACTGTGGTATTATTAAGAGCTCATAGTCAATGTTTTAAAACAAAAGGGAAACTTTAAGGTGATTCTGTCCCCTGGTTGATGCAACATTGCTAGGTTTGCGGCTTTCTCCTTTTGTCTGTTTATTTTGCAGCCTTCAAAGAGGAAGCATGTAGCAGTCATCCTGGCCTCCAGAGCAGCCAGTCTAATACCTACAGATACACCAGAGGAACAAGTCCTCTCTGCTGCTTTTTCCCCGCTGCTAAGGAGACTCATTACAGCTGGCCTTTAGCATGAGGAAATCTTACTTCCTCCAGCCTGATGAGCAAATAGAAGAGTCAGAGCAATGGCCTCTTCCTCTCTGCTTCCTGCAACAACATCATCTTCCTTCTAAGGCCCCCAGGTCCACCCTTGCTCCTGTGAATGAGGCTTTGTCACGCGCTAAACCCCACAAGTGTCAAGTCTGAGCATTGTTCAAATGGTCTCCGTTTCCCTTTGCCCTGCTTCCACCCACCTTCTTGCTTCTGTCCTCCTCCAGGTTTGCCTCATTTCCTTTTCCTTTTCCTGCACTAGGCACCCATTAAACTGGAGCAGAAAAGGAAAAGAGGTGTCTTGTACAAATAGGCATGGAGGTGGGTCATAACCATTGAAAAAGCAGTTAAGTAGTACAGCAGCACTCTTATGGGGCTTTCCTCTTCCAAGCACTGTGATTTTTCAGCTGGGGTGTAGTCAGGTTATAAATTTGCTATTAGACATGTTCATGGCAGTGTAAGCGATCAGTAAATTAGCACCATTTAATTTCTTTTCATTACATCTGTTGGGCACCATCCTATTCTCAGAAAGGAGAGCTGCTTTCTTTTTTTCCTTTTTTTTTTTTTTTTTTTTTTTTTTTTTTGAAATCTTGGAGTGCTCCAAGGGATACAGCAGTACCACATCCGAGCTCTGGCACCTCGCCACGCAGACCACACAGGGAGAAGACGTCAGGGTGGGGTGAGCACCAAATTCTTGCACAGTGCCCTATGATTAGGAAGTGTATTGGCAGAGATAGACCCCCGCCCTGCTTGCGGGTCCCTGCCTCCTGTGTCTGTGGAGCCTGGGTGACTCTTCCCAGCCCCCTTAGCAAGCAATGGGCTCCTTGCCCTGGCAAGCGGGACTGCTGGGACAGTGGCCTTCACCGAGCCATCAGGCAGCTCCACACTGGAAGCAGCTGTGGCAGTTGGAGCCAGCACATTGCCTCTGCATGACCAGATCTGTTAGCTGTTCATAGATGGCCTGCTAAGAGCCTCCAGATGGGAGGGCATGAGTCAACAAGCCCCATGCAACAAAATGATGAGCTCCAACTGGTGACCATGGCAGGACGGTGCGCCTGTGGATCCTGACCAGGATTATGCCGGATTACACCCTTTTGTCCTCCACCTTTGGTGCCTCGCCATAGAAATCGTCTGAACTTTATCAATGTTTTCCTATTTTAATGCATTCTTTCTCTTTGTAGCAGAATAGCTCTGATTTTCATCTCTATAACAAAGGTCAAAACCAGACCTGCCCTTGCAAAGTTGCTCAAGGATTTTGGCTTATCTTTCACAGCTGTTGGACATTTTGTTGACTTTTAAGCATGTCCAAATGTGTCTTCTTTGATTGCACCTCTTGCTCGTTGATGCTGGTCAAACCAAGACAAAAAACAGAGGCTTTGGCTTTGAAAAAGCTACATGATCGAGTGAGTGGGAGTCTGATAAAATTTACTTTACTTTACTTTACTGGGTTACCTTCTTTATTTGCATTTAAGAGACTCTTTTTGTGGTGGGTGACATTTGGCAGGTCACTGCCTTGCTCCCCCTTGGACTGTATTAACCCATCCCGCCTATTTTTAGACCCTAAGGTCTGCAAAGCAGGTAGTGTGTTTTGGTTTGTGGCTGCTCAAACCTTGTCTCTGGCTTGCATTTAAATAGTAATAATCTAGAGGTGAAAATGTTCAGACAGGACCTGAACGCGGCCACGAAGTACAAATCTGCTGCTTTGCCTGCATAAGTTGTATTTTCACCATCCTGCTCTGTCCAGCAGATCTGCCAGGGGCTTTCTTCCTAAACAATGAGTAAAGTGAGTACTTTCTTGTGGCCAAAGATTGTCAGATGGGAAGTTATTAAAGTATTTGGAAAGAAATTATTAAAGGTGTAGTACTGCAAAGAAACAGTTTGACTTTTTTATTATAAAGCGGCTAGTATTCTTGTCTTAGTGCAAAGAGTGGTAGAAAACAATTTGGCTTGGGATCTTATGCTAGATATTTGCCAAAGGGGCTGAGCTGTGGTGGTAGTCTTGCAATATGTACCCAGCAGCACGCGCCGCAGACGTCAGGGTAACCTGGTAGTTACATGACACAAAGTAGGCAGTGACCAGCATGACTGACAAAACCAGTTAAAATTCCATAACACAGTTGTGAGATAAATTGTTTTGTTCTGGAGCAAAAAAAAGATTAATCTTGTGTGAAAGCGCAGATGAAAGGACAGTATCATTAGGACGTGTCCCATGTAAGTGCTGTGTGGGTGGAACAGTCTAATAACAATCTGCTGAAACGATATCTTGCACTTAAAGCACTGCCCCAGATAAGCTCCTGCCTCTGACTCTTTTTTTTTTTTTTTCTTTTTATTCATTGTAAAACTAGGCAAGTTACTTAACTACAAGGTCTCTTAATTACCCAGACCTAGACTGCATCAGTGTGCCATCGTTTGCCATCCTTCCTCTTGCCTCTGGAGACCAGGGGCTTCTATTTTATTGTGTACTTTACAAGTCCTAGTGTCACCAAAATCAGGAAGAATGAACCTCTGCAGAGCCCAGAGCTTCCTTGTGGTTTCAGATGTTTCTGTTACAGAAGTACTGCGATTGGATTTTGTTTGTTTTTATCCTTGTGCTTAAATCTTCTGACCCAATGCAATCAGGGGATGCTTGCATCCTGTCTGCTGCTTGTAGGCTGCATCTCACACAAGCTGTCAAAGTGGGAGCTTTGAAGTGGCTTTGGGAAAGGAGCCTCAGCCCAGCATCAAAGTGGGCAGCAAGAGCTTAAAGGGTAAGTTTGTCAAAGAAAGAATAAAACACGGGGGTTACACTGCCATTTTTTCCCGCTGGCAGAGGTCTATTCTGTGAGCTATCACATTTTCCACAGTGTCTGACTGTATGTAATAGGAACATACCTTTCCCACCACTTAAACCAAAAAACGCTGGCAAACTATGAGTGCAACAAAAAAACAGGAGCAACAGCATGTAGTTGATGTCAGCGCTGCGCTGCAGTAGGTTGCAGAATCAAAACAGCCCCGTTTGTACCCCAAGAGGAGTAAAGATGTAGCTTTCTTCCCCTTTCTCTCCCTTCCATCCTGTGTTCTTTGTGATGCATATTTTTATGTCTGTGGTTAAGAAAAACCCAACAAAATCAAGTCACTGAGCAGGCATGCACCAGCAACCCTTATTTCTAAATCTCACATTCTCTCTTTAGCATCAGTTTCTGCTGTATGTATTCGAGCTTTGCTAGTGAGCTATGAAGGGGAAGCACGCTCCTACATGAGGGATATGGGCAATGGGGTTTGCAAGTTTGTGAGGAGCTTTCTGAGGCTTTTTTTCTGCCCAGGGTGTGGAATTTCTGGTGGGGTGGTGGGAACACTAAAGGCTTGTCTAGACTGAGACAAAAGGTGCAAAATGTTAGTGCGTTGAAACGTGTGTGTTCCAACGTGTTTAAAAGATCTTGCAATGCACGTAGCAGCTAGGAGAAAGTCCACTTTTGCTAACTTCTTTATATTTAATTGCAATTCCTGACGTATCTGGGACTCACTTGAAAGTCACTGGATCCAGGGGTTAGGTGAATTCATGAGAAATTTCAGCAAGCACCATTAAAATCCCCAAACCCAGAAGGCAGATATATCAAGTACACCAGGATCATTGTATTTCCCAGGCCACCTGTGGGCTCCTTGGAGACTGTGAGCTGGCCTCAGGTCACAGCTGCTAGATAAATCGGTGTGGTTTATAGTGGGTGAAAATAATACTAGAGATCAAGGGATTCACCCTATGCCAGCTCTGTTTGCTGTTACTGGTAGACCAGTGCACACGCCAGCTCCCAGCTTCCTCACTGGTTAGGCTGAGCAGGATGTATGTAATTTTTAATGTGGTTTAAAAAAAAAAAATCAAAGAAGCAATTTTTTTCCTGCTCTGCACCACATGCTGAAACAGAGATGCAATTGCTTATCCAGTGGAGCCATGTTCAGCCCAAAACTGGGTAGGCACCTGCAAAGGCAGCTCAACAACCTGCTTGAATTCACCCCTACTGCCCTTCAAAACCTACTGCCCTTTGAAGAGTTCAGGCAGACTTGCATGCAAACTGTGGAGATGGCTTTCCACCACCTGATGGAACCAGGAAGCCACAGCTGATCAGGGTCCTTGTGAAGCAGAAGCTGAGAGGAGACCGCAGTGGTGTGCTGCTGTTGGAAAAAGAAGAAAAAGAAAGTAAGTTTGTAATGTGAGAACAGGGTTTTCATAAGCAACACACCCAAAGCAATTCCCTTCTCCACTGGATGGCAGCAGTACTTTATCCCATTTTGGAAACCATTCCTAGTCCACAGCACAAGAGTGGAAATAACGAAAAGTCTAGAAAGTGGCAGGCTGGGAGACTTTCTCTGTTGAGACTAGAAGAGATTCAGGATGAACATGACTGAAAGTTTCAAATACTTAAGAAGGAGAGAGAGAGAAAAAGAATAAATCTCCACAACTGGAGGAGTGATGGGTTCGAGCTGTGGCAACCAAGCTTGGACTAGACCTGAAGGGAAATATTCCTGCAGCAGTGAGGCAGTAAAAGAGGTGGGACCTCTCTCAGAAGATGTCTTTTAAGAGCAGGTTAAGCAAAATTCCACTGGGAATAATCTAGATACAGCTGAGCGGCCCAGAAGGTGGACTTGATGATCTCCTGCTGTCTGTCCTGAAAGACTTGCCTGCCTTTTAGCAAGGGTGACAGCAAGAAGTGCAACATCTGGGCCATTATAGATAGGACCAGTTGCTAGGTTTAGGTTGGAGGTCAATGTCAAATATACCCTTCCGTCCCCCCATGAACCTCTTCTGCTGGATAGTGTTGGATATACCACACACTGTGGAGCACACTTTTTTTTGTTGCACTCACAGAGCTGCTTTTTTTTTTTTTTTTGGTTTCTAGTGATGTATCATCATCCTTAAATTCATCCTTGAATTCTTGGGAACTGAATTCTGGGAGGTGGTCAAGTCCCCATCCCTGGAGGTATTTAAAAGACGGGTAGATGAGGTGCTTAAGGATATGGTTTAGTGGTGGGATGGCAGTGCTAGGTTAATGGTTGGACATGATGATCTTAAAGGTCTTTTCCAACCCAGATGATTCTATGATTCTTGGTTCAGCACAGCCACAGCAAGGACTAGCTTCATGCTGTGCCAGCGGGGCCAAGGATGTGGCCATCGTCCTGCTCTAAGTGGATGACAAAATAGGAGTAGGACTTAAATGCACAGTGGTCTCCTTGTTCCAAATAAATATACTTTTTCTACAAACCCAGTGCTTAGGAGAGGCACTGTGGGTAATTTATACTTACTTCCTTCCATGGGTGCCTATGAGCACTGTGTCCTAGGCATAAAGAGCTGGAGAGCCATTTTGCACTCACATAACCTAGGATGCAGTGGCAACAATTCCCTGGGGTTAGGAGCTGCTGCCATAAAATGGATCAGTCTGCAAAGCACTGAAAGGACTCACCAAGCTGAACATGTTCAAGCTTCTCACTGTGTCATTATGCTGGTATTTAGTGGTGACTCACTAGCAGCATGGCAGTGACGGCAGCTGCATTAATGCCTGTGGCTTCTATCACCCACCAGCACAAATATTTTTACCACTGTTATCTTGAAAATATTGTTCAAAATATGTGAGCTCTGTCTAGAGAAGCTGTTGTCTCATTGCAGGTCTCTGCTGCAAAAAGCACTCCAGGTTTCCCTGGTTTGATACACTGTGCCTATCAAATGGAGTTGATACTGCTGACTGCCACAGTAACTCCCTAATGCTTGAGAAGCAAGATTCATTTCCGCAAGCTCTGCAAGGAGGCAGGCAGGCAATGGCAGTGATTCTCATACCAATGCTGCTGATACCTGATGAAAAGGCAGACCTTACTGAAAAGCAGCGGTAGCACTTCAGTGCCTAAGTGGAGAAAGTCCTTGACGTTGTTGCTCTCCTTTCTCTCTCACATTCCTCGCTCATTCCAGCATATCACACTTCATCTAGTCAGTTCTGGAGCATGGAGACCGTTTCTCTCATTTTTGCTCTGAAAAGTCATTCCAGAAACTGCTTGCCCAGGCCAAAAATAACAACGAATGCCTGAGTCTTTCCCCATTGAAGGGAATCATATGGAGCAGCCGAGCGTGTGACACCCTGGTAGCATCCCCTCTCTGGATAAATCCCAGGAGGTTATGAGCTGCTGCAGCTCCACTTCTAAAATCTTTGAGGCACTAGATGAAGCTCCATGGTACTTCCCAGGGAAGTCTGCAGCCAGAACCCCTGCTTCCTTCACAGCTCCAATGGGGTTGAGACCTGGCACTCGCATCTTACAACGCGCTGTGTGGTGGTGCCTGAACACCTCATGGGCGTGTTTCCTGGGAGGCTGTGATAGCGGTGTGGGTTGTATGTCCTTCACTGACCTTTAGAACAGCTTCCCCTCTTTCTTCAGTGCACAGCATGGGTACTTTACTTTGCTGTTACTAATTCACTATAGATCACAGTCCCACCCAGACTTGGCACTGATCCATTCTCTACCTTTTCCAGTGAAGAGCCTTTATAGCAAGAGAAAAAATGGAAACAAACAGTTGAGGGGGTTGTTTTGTTTGTTTGTTTGTTTTCTGGAAGACAATTTAAGCAAAAGAACACAATTTAAAAATTACTCAGTTTTACTGGTGCAAATCTGGGTTTGATTACCAAAATGTCAATTTTAGAGCAAAAGTCTCATTTTCTGTGCAAGGTGAAATGGTTTTCAGTTCTCATTCATACCAATGCAAAGTGTGGAGGGCTTCTTTTTGTTTTCCTCAGCTATTACAGAACAATGTTTAACTCTTCTTTGAAACTCTTCAAGGAAAAAAAAATACCTACCATCTCTACCACATTTATCCAGGATGGCTCTATTTACTATTATGAGCTGGCTTTTTGCATTTGCATGTTTACTGCATTAAGAATATAATGAATAGCAGTCCCAGTCCCCTATGGGAACAGTGAAGCAGTTTTATTGAAGCATAAAGTAATTAATTTGTTATTAATTAATAATAAGCCGGGTCCAGGTCTGCATGGCATGAACCCTGGGAGGAGCCACCAGGGAATGGGCAGGACGCCTGCACCACCACCACCCCTTCCCAGCCCACAGTGGGCAGCAGCTGCCCCTGACCACCTCACCCCTATCCAGGAAAGCCCTGCTCCCATTTTGAGGTTGGGAGTGGACATCATCCACCCTTGCTGCCTGAGCAGAGGTTGAAGAAAACCCTAACCTGTAACACAGGGGCTGGGAGAGTAATCCTTCACAGTAGCGCTACCAGAAAAGAGGCGGGTGGCAGGGGGGAGAAGTAAAAATCAATGTTGTGCCAATTTGGGCTGCATTTTATAAGGAACTCCCACACACACCTGTTTACTCATGGTAGTTTCTCTTGCTTTTGCAAAAGCAACACCACCACACACTGGTGATTGGGATTGTACTGAGACAGCATGACAGATGGACAACAACTGCACGCAGTGTTTCACTGTGTTGACAAAGAGTGTAGGGAGCAAACATACACAAGGGGAGTGTCTTCCCTCTGGGTAAGTTACAGGGAGTTTTGCTTGGGAAGTCAGCAAAACAGTTTCAGCCTGAGCCTGATTCTCACTTGTAAACCAGTTCCCCCTCCTCATCTCACCCTGGCGTAGAGCTAAAGAGACCCTCAGTGCTAGTGAGAATTGCACTGACCTTGAAAAACCTGCCAAAAGACTTGAGCCTGCTGTGGTGGGCTGATCTTGGCTGGCCACCAGGTGCTCATGAAGATGCTCTATCACTCCGCCTCCTCAAGTGGACAGGGGGAGAAAAATATGATGAAAGACTTTTAGGTTGAGATAAGGACAGGGAGATCACTAACCAACTACCATCATGGGCAAAACAGACTCAGCTTGGAGAAATTAAATTAATTTATTGCCAGTTAAACAGAGTAGGATAATAAGAAATAACAACAAATCTAAAACCACCTTCACCTCACACCTCCCTTCTTCCCAGGTTCATTCCCAGCTTCTCTATCTCCTCCCCCTGAGTGGCGCAGGGGGACGGTGAATGGGGGTCATGGTCAGTTCATCACACGCTATTTCTGCTGCTCCTTCCTCCTCACATTCTTCCCTTGCTCCAACGTGTTTCCTTCCCACGGGATGCACTTCTTCATGACCTGCTCCAGTTGCGTCCTTTCCACAGGATGCAGTCCTTCAGGAACAGACTGCTCCAGCGCTGGTCCCCGCCACGGTCACAAATCCTGCCAGAAGACCTGCTCCAGCATGGGATCCTCTCTCCACAGATCCACGGGTCCTGCCAGGAACCGGCTCCAGTGTGGGCTGCAGCTTTCTTCAGGGCACATCCACCTGCTCCATCATGGGGTTCTCCATAGGCTGCAGGATGGATATCTGCTCCTCTGTGGGACAGTTCCATCTGGCTCCATCAGACATGGGGGCAGCTTCTTGTGGCTTCTCACAGAAACCACCACTGCAGCCGTCCCCACCCCATTACCAAAACCTTGGCACATAAACCAAATACACCTATTCATAATGCTTCCAGTTTCTGTGGTAGTTACCCTAAAGTTCTTCCCAAGCGTAGCCAGTCTACCTTCCTACTGACACCCTTTGTCAGATGTCTCTTGGTAGGTGCTAGGGACTCAAACTGTAAAAAAAAAAAGAGAAGAAGAACAAAATTTTAGTCCTATTAATTGCAGAGGGAAAG
>NW_009259178.1:1162580-1168206 GCF_000687185.1 Egretta garzetta | reverse complement strand
GAAGATAATAAAAACCACCCAGTGCTACTTATTAAGCTAGACATGTTAGCTGATGATCTGCCCCAAAACCTTCCAAGTCCCACTCTGTCATCCTATTTGTTGTCTTCTTGTATTTCCTGCATTGCTTATAAATGACGGCTAAAAGTAGTAAACTGTTGAGAGAAAATGGGCTCAGGATATTGAGAGGCCATAAAGGAAATAAAAAAAGTCTGAGAGTTTAAATTTCTGCTTTAGATACAATAATTCAAGATCTTTCACCAAATCTGGACAATTATACCTTTTCCTCTAAAAAACCAAAACCTTCAACTCACAGACTGGTCAAATAGGTCAGTAAGAGCAGGTGGTGTTTGCCACCACTGCAGTTAATAATATGCTGTCAAGCCTAAAACCAGTAAACAGCTCCTCAAGGCCAGCAGGATTTCTTCTAAACCTCTGGATGCAAAACAAAGTACGTCAGAAGTGCCTTGTTTGCTTTCACTGGGCTGCTTCCCAGCTGCCTCCCCACCATGATTCACATGTAGTGAAGATGTGACCCTTTCACCATTTTGTTCTTACTGAGCTTTTTTGGAACATGAATGCAAAGAAGCTTATCATTCCAGATTGGGAAAATTGCCTGGTTTTACCTCCATGACTCAGAAAGCCTTTAAGTCATAGATTGATGGCATGACTCAAGGCAAGGAGGTAGATTGGTTTCGGTGTGCATGGCCCAGGTGGGTGTGCAGACCTCTTCTTTTGCACTGGTCATGGTCAACAGCACAAGGTCTACCCTTATACGGATATGTGACTTTTTGGTCAGGTGAAGAGCAAAGCCAACAAGCTTCAAAGAATGTCAAACAAGATGGGGTGTGGGAGAGACTTGGGGGGGGGAAAAAGTAAAACCTGTGGGTTGAGATAAAGACAGATTAATAGGACATCAGAGGAAGAGAAAATTATTATTATTATTAATAATAATACCAATAACAACAACAATAATAAAAAAATATACAAAACAAGTGACGTACAATGCAATTGCTCACCACCTGCTGACCAATGCCCAACCCATCCCCAAGCAGCGATTGCTGCCCCCTGGCTAACGCCCCCCTCCCACCCCACCCTCCCCCAGTTTATATACAGAGCATATGGTATGGAATAGCCTTTTGGCCAGTTTGGGTCAGCTGTCCTGGCTGTGTGCCCTCCCAGCTTCTTGTGCCCCTGGCAGAGCATGGGAAGCTGAAAAGCCCTTGACTACTGAAAACACTACTTAGCAACAACTAAAACATCAGTGTGTTATCAATATTGTTCTCATCCTAAATCCAAAACTAAACCAGCTACTAGGAAGAAAATTAACTCTGTCCCAAGCCAAAACGAGGATGAGTACTGATGCTCTTAAGCCTGCATGTAGACAGGTTCTTTTCCACGTTCAGCTCTTCATAGACCGTGCAAAATCCAGAAGCGTGTTTGAACAGAATGAGGATTTAAGGGGAGGGGTATAAATTTTGTGTTCTTTTTATTTGTCTTCTGGAAATTACAGATGTATCCCCTAACCTTTAGCTGTATTACCTGTATAGGTTTACACTTCAACCATGTGCTCTATCACACTGGGAACAGAAAATACAGTGGAAAGCATCTTTCTGTCTGCCCATGGAGACTTGTGCTATCATGAAACCTGTAAAACCAGTAAGTGACTGTAATGTAACACAGGCCAGGTTAATAGGACTGAGAAAATCTGCTTTAGATTAAAAGCTCTTCAGGACAGCACATTTCTCTTTGCTCAGTGGTGTAAAGGGCTCATCCCGGTGATACAGTGGCATTGTTTGGGACCTTCGGGTTATGCTGCCATGAAGATAATGGATGGTTTTCATTCTAGTTCTGTCCTGTTCAAACAAACAGCTAAGGAAAAAATAAAAAAAACCTAACAAAAAAGAAAACAGAAAACCCACTGTAAATCTGGGGAGCTGTGCTGAAGTAAGGCAAGGATGAAACAGCCCTGTCAGAGCAGAAGCAAGTTCAACTGACATGTGCCTTCTGAGGCTTCCCCGGACCCAACCACATCTCCCTCCCTTTCCACCTACCACGCAGGAAGGCCTTCCCAACCACACGGCTGGGAGAAAGGGTGAGAGAATCTGCTCGGCCTCAGCCGGGCAAGAAGAGCCTGCACGCAGGGCAGCCTCCCTGCAGAGCAGAGGGGTGGGCAGTGTTCAGTGGGTCCAGCCACAAACGTGCTGAAGTTTAGCAGCAGCAGGAGATCTCTTAGCTCAGATGTGCACAGCCAGGCTCCAGCCTCAGGGTCTTTTGCGAGGGTTGCCTTCCCTAAAATTTTCTCCATGGGGGCCTTGCACAGATAATTTCGGTGACTTTCAGCACAGGGCAATCCGTTAAAATCCAGTGCAATGTAATGCTCCCTGTGTCTTTGCTGTCCTTAAATGTACTACGCTTCTATTTCAATATTTTGTTGCTAATTTCTATTCAAACTGTAGCAGAATAAAAAGTGTCACTTGGACTGCACAATGAAAAAACCCAAACAAGATCCTTAAAATGGACAAACCCAACATCAGCATTAAAAATCTCTGTGGATGGTGGTTCCTATGTTTTTGATGCTAATTCAATTAGAAAATACTTCAAATGTATGAGGGTGGGACTTCTGCTACTCAGGTGACAGAACTATGTCTCCTTGTATGAACAGATCAGGTTTTTCTTCCTCTGATAAAGTTACCATTGCCTCGTAACCAACCTGATTAATGCAATAGCCTACTAACAGAATCATATCAGCCATAATCAAAGCACCTTGTGTATCTGTCCTCTTTGCATTTTCACAAGAGGCATGATTAAATTCCATTTTTCCTTTTTTCCCCTCTTTTGGGGGGAGTGCTCACTAGGGAGACAGTTAGCTAAGCCTGCCATGTGGGTTACCCCTCCTGATTTTTTGGGGTAGGAACATTGGAGGTTTAAGAGCACAGCCAGTCACTGTTAAACCTTACCCTCGTTAGTGCTTGGGAGAAGTGGGGCTGGGAGGAAAACAGTGGTGTGTAGGTCAGTGATCTGAATAATCCTGAAAGTCTGCTGGGGCAGATTTGGATATGGTGCATAGCATCTGTTTGACGTGTGAAGGGCACTGCTCCCATCTCACCTTCCCACAGCCCATGAAGGAGGGCTAAAAGGCACAGGCCTCTCTAATGTGCACACAAGAAGCCCAAGAGGAGCTGGAGAATAAGTCTTCAAATACCCAGGGGTTTGCTGTATGGCACGGAGAGATAAACCACTCCCCACGGTTCACCAAAATAGAAACAGAAAACGGGTGGGAATTGCAACAAGAGGCTTGGGAATGACAAAACGGGAAACAAGGGGAGAGGAAGGACAGACAGCAAGGGAAACAATTGTTTTTTTAAAAAGGGGTCATGGTAGGTGTGGAGGAGTGGTACAGAGAAATGTGCTTCAGGAGCAGTCCTGATCTGTTGAGTCTGCTGTGGGACAGGGGGACCAGAAGGTATCTGCTGGTCCTCCCTGCGCCTATTTTTGGATTTATAAGAGCCAGAGGAGGTGCGTGTGTTTGTCAGTGCCTGTCTGTCTGATCAGTATGGCTATGGCAGGATTAGAGCTACCCTAAATGAGTACCTCGAAACTCCTGCCAAAGCAGGAGCACCTCACCTCCTGCCAGAGGCAGTCTGAGTCTCAGTGGACTGCTTTGGATGCCAGGGAAAGGGGAGCCAACCCTTAGGTCCCAAAGGAATGATTGCGTATCTGCATTTTAGGGCAGGATTAGCCCTTCTGTGCACACACAATCTGAAGCATGCCTGTAAAAACCACAGAGAGGAACAATTTTTGAGCACTGCGGAAGGGAAGTAAGCAGACTCAAATATTAGAAATAGTTGTACACCACAGAGCTATAACGAGTCATCTGTCCCACAACCAAATAGCATGAAGAAACAGTGAAGGCACGGCCAGGCAGCGGTCTCAGTCATGATCTCAGCTCTGCAGGCACATGGAGCGAGGAGCCCACACCAGACCTCACCCCAAAGCCTGAATGCAGAAGCTTTGTGGCCAGAAAGGGGAAATGGCTGAGGTCACACAAATGCTCCAAAAGGGCCGTGTAAACATTTTGTTCAAGGAGGTATATACTTGCTTGAGCCAGGAGGGCTGGATTTTGCAGGCAGTAACAGCTTCCTACTGTGGATCTCTCTCTGGGATGCTGTAACATGGTGGGACAGTGGAAAAGCACCGTTTCTCTGCATCAAGCAAAGCACACACAACAGCCATCCACCAGCAGCATCCAGAGCTCCACCACAAGTCTACTCCAAGCCAGGTCTCAAAAGAAGTAAGAGGGCAGAAATTTCTCATGCTG
The DNA here is from genome assembly GCF_000687185.1 of Egretta garzetta. Taxonomy (NCBI): domain Eukaryota; kingdom Metazoa; phylum Chordata; class Aves; order Pelecaniformes; family Ardeidae; genus Egretta; species Egretta garzetta. The sequence continues at coordinate 1,163,888 of NW_009259178.1, read as the reverse complement.
TCCAAGTTGGTCTCAGCACCCTCCTCACTACAACAACTTGCTGTGAGACAAAGAATTATACCTTCAAATGTTGGAAGGGAAGGGAAGGCAAGGCAAGGCAAGGCAAGGGAAGGCAAGGCAAGGCAAGGCAAGGCAGAAAATGAGAGGGGAGGACATGACTGTATACAGTCAAAGAGAGGGATATGTAAGCCAGCACCAGTCCTCACCAGCATTTGCCCAGGAACCTTGAGTTATACCTTGAGGATCACCAATTGCCAGGCATGATTTATCTGCACCATCTCATGGTGTCTCTGTGGTGTGAGTTCCTGACAAATGAGAGGTCTTTGTGCAGGGTGCTGAGCCTCTCCTGCTGCAAACTCTGCCATTTTGACACCAAGATGCATTATGAAACCACTCATCCTGAGGTGACCTCCATGCCTGTGCTCAGCTTCATTACCCATCTTCATTGGTGGAGGAAGAAAACTTGGAAATTCATTTGTAAAATGCCCACAGGTTGTTGACTGATCCATTCAATCCAATGATTAGGACAGGAATACGTGTGTGGGTACTCAAAGGGTTAAGCTTCCCGAGATTCATGTGCTTGGAGGCAGCTTGGATAAAAATGAATTCCCTCTCCAAACAGAGTTTTCCCAAGCTTTTATGGCCCACAGGACAAAAAAGGAGTGATCAGAGTGGGGGAGTGATGCGGGCTGAGCAGGGTGGAATAGAGAGGAGGAAGCTGGGAGGCTGCTGCTGAACCCCCCCCAGCATCTTCTTCCAGATATGATATTTCCTCCTATCGCTTTTCCTGGGGTGGGACATGATCCTGTCCTGTGCTAAGATCACCCACGCAGATTGAAGAGGGAAGGGTGGGCAGGATAGCTTTTAAATTGACCAGGGAAAAAACTGTCAGAGTTCAGTAAATGCTTTCTAACTTCAGTCCTTTAGAAAAATGGACTGAAAGGATGTACGGAGATTTTCAAATGCCAGGAGTTTCAGCCTAACTTTGGTCTCAGTGAAGTCACCAGGAATTCTACTCCTGATTAACAATGGGGACAGAAGGAAGTCAGGGCTGAGCAAACCCCACCTTTACAGAGGGATATTGTTCCTTCCCTCCAGAGCCCAGGTGAGGCATGTTTCCAACATCAGCAAGAAAGCCCACATTTAATGTAAGCTGAAGGGGGAAAATGTTAGAAACATCGTAGAAACCCTGGGATGTGGGACCAAAACAGGAGGCAGGGATGAAAAGATAAACTGGGTGAAGGCAGCATTCCCACTGAGTCTGACAAAGAAAGATGGAAGGAGGGAATGAGGGTGCAGGGAAGCTTG
>NW_009259178.1:1158408-1162565 GCF_000687185.1 Egretta garzetta | reverse complement strand
TGATAACCGAGTGTATCTCCCTGGTAGCAAATCTGGGGTGGACAGGAACACTTGTGTTTCCTTTGTTTATCACAGGGGAATGTATTTATATGGCTATCAGGTGGTGTAGCTGGGCCACACAGATCTGGGTGCAGCAAATAACTGCTCTGTCTCTAAAGGAAAAAAAAACCCCAAACCCAAGACATGCCCATTACCAAACCAAAAGGATGACAGGAGTGAGATCAAATTGTATACACCCTAAAAAAGTACTGACACTTTCTGACTTAACGCCTGTTTTTGTAAGGTGTCCATAGCCATGTTACTTTAGATTATTACTCAAATGTTAACACTAAAGAGTAATTAAAAGAAATAAAATACAGTGAAGAAAATGCATTGCTTCCCTCTTTCTTTTATATTTGTAGTGGTGAATAGACCTCTAGTGGCAATAGTAAAAATATCCTATCAAGTATAAATAAGTTCTTGGGTAAGAAAATATGATGTAGATAAAAACATTGGAACAAAGGTGAAAGAGAGGAACAGATATCTTGAGTAATCAAACATAAGATTTTTGCGTGTGAATAGCAACATTATAATTATCTGTGTGTGCTATTAATTGTCCAGTGGTCTTTGCTGGTTTTACTGGAGCAAATAGTAGTGTTAGTGATGAAAAACAGTGGAAAGTTTCCTCCTAATAGCTGTAATTCATTTTGTGCCTCTTATAATGATTTTTATTGTACAATTGCATCAAGATAAACTTTTCTTCTTGAAGCTGAAATTTATGCCTTTGAAATATGAAAGAGTCTGAAACAGTGCAGAAGATCAGTAAAGATTCAATCCATATTCATGGCAGTGGGACAGCATTGCAGAGTTGCCCAGCTGAAAGATTTTGCGTACTTTACAAACCCAGATGAATGAAGTGGGAAAAGGTTAAGGCAGAAATCTAGGTAAAAAGATTTTTACCTCCAACTACTTATTCTCACCTATCATTGCTGTAACACATGAGTTTCCTATTAGGAGCAGGATTGGCCCATGAATTCATCTCATTCATGACACTTTGAAGATAGGCAGCTCATGTATTCTTTCCAAAAGAGAATCAGAAATTTAAAATCCTAAGTCCTAAGTCCTAGACATTTTCAATAAGGCATTAAGTTCCCAAGAGGTTAAGTTAGCTTTGAAAATGACAGTGAAGCACCTGAGATTTTCTGTTTAAACCTCCAACCATCAGAAGTCCCCATTCTGCAAGTAAGGAGGAAACACAAGTATTGGAAGAGCAGTGTTACAGCAAGGGCATGTGTGGACTAGGAAGGGAGGCCAGAATGAGAAGCAAATATAAAGGGAAGATGGAGAAAGATAACCTAACAGAAATGTAAATACAACTGTACATATATATGTACACACATACTCTAAATAAAGTGTCCATTTGTGCTGCTTGGATATATGCCAAGGGATATTGTCTATCAATAATATGAGTCACAGACCTCTGTTTTGCTTAAAAACAACATTTCAAGGTCAGATTACAAACTGCTTCACACATAACCCCAAAGAAAAGCTCATGCACAGGGCTCTCTGACCCATAGTTGGCTGGCATCTTCAGAAGTGACTTTAACTGGTCTCCCCACCCTTCTTGTTAATGGTACTGGAACAAGGTGGAGTAGGGGGGCCCAGGTCCTCATGGTTTTGTGGACAACAGTGCAGAGGGTTTGGACCACGGGAGAGCCATCATCACTGTTCCTCCAGCTTCTCGTCCTCTAGGTCCCTAACTGGGTTTCTGGCATCTTCTTCTTTTTGGCTACAAAATCTTTGAATGTCAGAGGTTTTATCTCTGGTATTGACTTCAAAAAACAGATCCCTGCCTGAAATAAGGCTCCTTTGTGCTACCAAAACAGCAAAAAGCAGCCACTGAATAACAGAAGAATAGGCTCAGATTGCCTCCATCAGATTACCAATTGAGATGCTGTGAGGGGTCCCGTTGCAGCATATGAACAAGTCTTGAAGAAACTGCAGTGAGCCTAGCTCTGCATAATACTGCTGGGCTTCCATGGCAGGATCTGAGTACCTCACGCCTTTCATTTTCCTTTCATCTTTGTTGGGATGGAGTAGTGGCAATATTCCTTTTTTCAGCTGGGGAACTGCTGCACCAAAGGACCAAACAGCCTCATGTGGAGCAGAGATCTGAGTTGAGGTGCTGGGTTTGCCCCTATCCCCAATGCCACCATAGTCCCCAACAAACACCCCAGCAGGAGCCAGAGAGGTATCAGCCACCCATGGTGTAAGCACCTCCATTTGCAGTGGGATAATGCAAGCACCCACAGTTCCTCAAGCAAGTGAATGGCAAAATATTTGCATGCTTGAATTGCAGATGCAGTCCTGCACCATATCATTTCACAGGAGTGGATCTTTAGTGGTGGTGCCTCTGTCCATTCCCAATAAAGTGTGTGAGCTGGATCTCTTTTGGCATGGGAACCAGCGCTGAAATGGTGCAAGCATCTGGCTCTCTGAGTGCTATTAGATCAGTTCACCTGGCTGTAGACACAAGGAGTCAGTCTACACTTTCATTTTAGAGAGGCCAGGTTGTCTTTTCAGCTAGAAAGAGCTAGAAGTCTCTCCTCTTAGTTTTTTCCTCACATGAGGATAAATCCAGACAGTGTAACCTTACCCTTTAAAATTCCCTTATCCTTTTCTTTCGTCTTTGCTGCTGGAAGTTAATATCACACTTGTCATCCTCGCTGGTGTCTTCTCCCAGGCAAAATTTTGGTGGCAGAGTTAGCAGTACCAAACAGCACACACCCCAGCTCAGCTCTAGCGGGTGCTGCAATACATGCAACGACAGGCTGCTCTTCTCTTCAGCATGGCTTTCCCTCTTCCGGGCCCTTTTTGCTTCTCCCATGGCATGAAGGGATGGGAGTGGGGGCTGCCCCATTAGAGACTCTTGAGGGACAACGAGGCCCCTCAGCAGGCATGGGACCGCTGTGTGCCAAACCCCATGTCTCCTTGTTGAGGGGTGAGTCAGGGAGGAGCGGTTTACACTCATTGGGTAGCTGGAGTTGACTGGGGCTCTGCTGGTGTGTGACTCGTTTGCATCTGTGTCCACCTTTGCATCTCCATCCATCCAGGGCACCTCGCGGCACCCGTCTGGCCATGCGGCATGTGTGTCAGGACTGGCACTTCGTTTAACCATAGTCCAGTTCTTCTTAAGTCTGGATACTTGTGCTTTATCATCGGTCTCTAGTCATGCTTTCCTGCTCAAGTTATCACAGCAATAATAGGTCTCCCTCCTCTCTCATGCTGCATTTATTCGATTACCTGCTAGTGGATTACTGAAAGGGAAATAATAGTATATTCAGGGTTGGCTTTAGATAAAAGTTGATTCTTTGACTTCAAGGGAGCCGCATCATGTGCATACGTATGCCAACCAGAGAGCTGCCACACTTTGAAGCTGCTGTTCTTCATCTTATTTCAAACTGTATCACTATTGATTAATTAATAGAGTGAAGTAGCCCAGGCAGTCCTTAAACCAACAACATGGCCTCATCACACTAGGCCCCATACAAAGTGCTCTTCTTCCATGAATGAGCTCAAAGCAGAGGTGTGGATGAGTACTTTACAGAGCTGGGTATCAGGCTGAAGCATTTCACACAGCCACACAGATAATTGAGTTTGGAGCCCAAACCCAGGTGTCCTAGTGCAGATCCGGCAGCTGCAAGCTTCTCCTTTTACAAAACAAAGAGAACGGACCAGCTTGGTTGAAAGAGCAGAATGAGAACAAGCATTTTCCAACGTCTTTCGGTAAGTTTCTTCACGGATAGGACATCTAGCAGAATATAAATCTTTCAGGAGCTAATTGTCTCCACTCTCATCCTGTTGCAAACTAGGAATGCCATTGCACTGTGGGAGACAGTGGGGGCACCCTGGGAGACTCCAGCTCCAGGTGGTGGTTAAACGATTCCCATCCATTAATTTAGAATCATAGAATCATAGAATCACTTTGGTTGGAAAAGACCTTTGAGATCATCGAGTCCAACCTTTAACCCAACACTGCCATCCCACCACTAAACCATGTCCCTAACCACCTCATCTATCCTTCTTTTAAATACCTCCAGGGATGAAGACTCTACCACCTCCCTGGGCAGCCCATTCCAGAGCCTGACAACCCTTTCTGTGAAGAAGTTTTTCCTAAT
>NW_009259178.1:1150273-1157714 GCF_000687185.1 Egretta garzetta | reverse complement strand
CCCATTGATCCAGCCTGTCCAGGTCTCTCTGCAGAGCCCTCCTCCCCTCAAGCAGATCAACACTCCCACCCAGTTTGGTGTCGTCTGCAAATTTACTGAGGGCACACTCAATCCCCTCATCCAGGTCATTGATAAAGATATTAAACAAGACTGGCCCTAGAACTGAGCCCTGGGGGAATTTGTTCAAGACCTTCCTGGTGTGCATTAGGTGATGTGAAACTGCCATCATAGTTGTCATCACCCAAACTCAGCAAAGACATCAAAGAGGAGGGGCTGAGTGGACAGCCCCCCCTCAGCCCCACAAAAAGCTCTTTCTCAGGGTGGGTGAGAAACGCGTCTGGGCAGGTCTGAGGAAGCTCACGCTGCTGCTTCTCTCACTTTGCAGATGGGATGGTTTTGACTGGTTTGAAGGATGTGGTGCAGATTGAATGCTCGTGTCTCGCCAGCGCAAGGTTATTATTAGTCAATGTGCTCTAGCTGGGTGGAGCTCATCTCTCCCACCTCATCACTGAAAATGCAAAACCCAGTCAACCAAAGCTTTTAGGTCTGCAGCACAGAGCACCTTAGAAGATGTAATTCAGTAGGAAGGAGATTTTTTAAAAGGAGGAGAGGGAGATCAAGCAAAATGAAGCCTACTTTTGATCCACTACTGCCTAAACATCACACTTTGATTTCTCATGTCAAAATGACATGTTACCAAAAGTCTTTCTGCATATGCATTTGCTTTCAAAACTCAAGTCACAGCTGAAAAGAAATGTTTTCGTTAAAGCCTAAAGATTTGGTTGTCTCTAAATGAGCTTTTCCCACTACTTTTTGTTTTAGAAGGGAACAGTCAAACAAAAGGCAGAGTTGTAAAAATTGTCACATGGCCAGTAAAACTAATACAAGTGTAAAAACCTACTTTTCACAGAATTGCAGGCTTACCAAACTCTAATATAGATAATACACTGCAAGTTCCAACATATCCTGTCCTCTCCCTATCTTTAACCATATAGCTTATTGGCATATGCTAAAATACACATGGAAGAGCTGCAGATTCAACAGTGCTAAAGTGATGTAGATGTAATGTAAGACTCATTGAACATCAATGGGAGCTCAGAACATCAAAGCCTTCTTCAGTGTTTTTAAACCTTGATTTACATCTGCACCTACCTGACAAAATGTTATTTGTAAACCTTATGTAGCCCTCTATGCTTCAGAAATGTGGTTGTTACAAAGTGAGAAAATAACCCGTCCTTTTCACTATGTGCTGTCTGTCTTGCAATAAATCTATTATGTACATATATAGTGCATGTCAGATATCATTGTGGCATCAGTGCCATCAGGTACATCAGCATAGGTATCTCCAATACCCAAATCAGGCTTCTGAAACCTATTCAGGTTTCCAGCTTCTTCAGAGACATTATAATGAAACAAGCAAAGAGGTTACCAACCTCCTCACAGGAAACACCCCTTCTGGTATTTGTTTACTAAACCCTCAGGTGTTAATAAGCTATTGAAGTCCATGTTTGCACTGTAATAATAATTAAAATATCACCAATGGGAATCTGGCCCTGTCTGAACAAATCCTTGTATGACAATTAACGTAGTAGTGAGGTTTGCTCCTAGAAACAATTAAGATATAATTGGATGAGTTGATCCAGAAAGCATATGATTTATTTATAAGGAGGTGGAGGGGGAAGAAGCAGCTACTTTCAACATGGCACAAATTAGAGCAGAGAATAGGCTACGTTATTGCTCTCTAATTAATTGAACAGTTTAATGTCTATTTTTAATTTCATTCTTATCACAGGGAGAAAATCACCTAATCATACGATTTCACAACCTCATTTTCACCTCTACAACTCCTTGCATGGCCAGATGATGCCACCCTCAAATAGATAACAAAGCAACCCTTCGTTTGTTGCATGCAACACTGCCATCACTACTTCCCTTCACCTTGTGGCTTCATTTGCACGGGGCTGGCTTCTCCTACCACTGAAATGCATTAATGCATGGTAGAGCTCATCACATGGGGACAGGAGTATGGTTTGGCAGCACTTAAGAGAGCTAAAGCAGTTGGAGATAACTTAAAAGATGCCCTGGGGACAGCCAGATACTGGATTACCCACTAAGCCTTCCTCCTCTATGCCCAGCCAAAAGTTGTCTTCAAAAAGCTGACAGGAAGAGTAGCCCGGGGATTAACCTGCTCTTCTGGGAGAGACCCCAGTTCATGCCCTTTGCTCTGCCACAGCCATCCCTTCTGACCGAGGGCTGGATTCGCTGGTTACCTTCTGCACTATCTGTTGTCTGTAAAGTAAGATGACCATCTTAGACCATTAAAAATCCAAAGACCTGTTTCATCTACATCCTTTACGTGATTTTCTTATTTATGAAATAGAAAGCAAAGCATTTCCCTCTTCCCAACAGTTTCTGAGATTAAAAAATTGAAAGAAAGCTTATAATGCACAAACTCTACTATAACAGGGGCTGTAAAGACACAAGCAAGAAGAAGGTAGGTAAGGTCTCAAAGATGCCTTAGATAATTTGCTTGAGGATTGCATATGTCCTGAAACACCTGTAGTTCTAGTGCTGGGACGTGACTGACTTTGTGCAGAGACAATACAGAAAAATGGCTGTAGTGTGAAAAGTGCTGGTCTAAATGTCCTCCTAGACTTCCTTCCATCTGTGCTTGGACCTCCTGAACTTAAGAACAGTCTTCTTCTCGGCTTGGTGGTTAACCAAAATAGGGCAACACCATTAATACTATAAGAGCACTCCTACTCTTGCAAGAGAACACGCAATCAAACAACACCCCAAATTGCACAGTAAATAATAGTCTGAAAATTCAAGGTAGCATTCACTGAAAAGAACAAGATGAGTTCACAACACCTGGAAGAATCTTTATATTCATGACAGGCAGAAAATAACTGGATTCAAAGACATTTCCGCCTTTTTGACATCTTCTCATCATCCATCCGGTAAATGAACTGGTACCATGAGAAGTGAGGTCCACAGCGCTGCTGCAGACTAGATCAGCTGAGGCCTGATGGCCTCCACCCCAGTCAGTATGGACTGTTTTGTGTCAACAGTGCATAGGGCTGGAAAATACTGGAGGAGGCAAGCTACATTCACACTGTTTCTGTTTGGGCTGACTGGTATCTCTTGATACCTGACTCAATATCAGGAGAGTGACCAGAGGTGTGAACAGCAGTGCCGTTCACCATTGGGCACCTCAGTTACTGCTTACTGAATCTAAGGCAACTTTCCCATGGGAAGTAGCACATACTATCTCAGCCCTTAGTAGAGCCTAAACAAAACTTTGGATTACTGCAAACAAAAGGTTAGATAGAACCTCTTTGTCCTTCACATATATTTAACCACATCTGCTTGCTGCACTGGTTACCATGTAAAGAGGTTATGAAGCGTTAGCCATGCTGGCACCAAACACTTTTCCCAAGTGACAACATCCATTGCAGCTTCCGTGCAGTTTTCCAGCCTGGGTTGTTTCAAAGGACAGAAATCTTGCCTACATGCTTTCCAAGGGTGGCTATTTACAAGCCCAGAGGAGACAAATTCCAGCACACATCAAATGTGGGACTCTCGAAACACATCTGGATGCCTGCAGGACACACTTAATTGAGTCAGTATCCCATTGCAAATCAGGGCTTAATTACTATTTGCATCAAGAAAAAAAGCCACCTTTTTCTATAATGAAACATACACTTTGGAGCTGAATCAACAACACAATTTCAGATTGGCAGGGTAAATGGGATCAGCTACAGCTTGGTGCATTCTGTTAAGAAAGTGAGACACAGCATAGGTACCACTGCTTAAAGAAGTTCTGAACTTGAGCAAACTAGTTCAAGTCCTGAAAAAGTTGGAGGTTTCTTATATAACAAAGCATCAGCTAAAAGAATCAGTAATAAATAGGTGTCTTAGGCCATCCGTTTGGCTGGTAGAACATGCAGACACATCCATTATCACCTTTTCTCTTTTTATACGAGCTCTTCTGCCTCTGGCTGTTGCAATAAGAATGGGTTCAAGAATCAAAGGAATTCATAGGAGCAGTGGGGAATAGTACTAGTACATAGTAAAGCCTCTCAGTGCAGAGGCTGATAGAAACTGATCTGTTTGTGTACCACCTTAGATCAATGAAAAGTGATCACCACCTGAAAAAAAGAAAAAAAAAGTCAAATGCGAACAAAGCTTATTGAAGCAGTCAGAGAACGATCAGAAAAGCCTTTTTTTCTTGGAGTCTTACTCAGTTTTCTGCAAATTGCTTGACAAATACTAAAGCATTTGAAAATTACACCAAAGCTACTATGAATTTTATATATGTTTATATATATATTAGTACTATGTACTAAGCCCTGCACTACACATATGAAAAACTCATGGTAACAGATAGTCTTGAGCAGTCTGTGTAATTATTGGTGATTATTATAGGAAGTTTTAGAACACTGTCAAGTAGTAAAAGAAAGTGAAGGAATGGCACTTTTAAAGTTTTGCCCCTTTTCAATGCCGAGTGAGTCACCGTACTCTGGCAGTCTGTGAAAGTCACATTCCTGGTTATATTGCCTGGTGAGAGAGATTCCTAATGTCTTTAGCGAGTTTGGTGAGACCCAAAGCCAGCGTGAAATCTCAGCTATAAACCAGGTCTCTGGCTAAACTTTGCCTCCTTTCCTTACACAAATCTCTGGTCCTGTGATGCATGTCTGAAAATGGCATTTTCCTGTGTGAGGCAAAACTGAGACATCTTTGCATGCTTACTTTTAGGGACAAGTTATTCAGTGAAACAGAAATTACCTTCATGTAATAAAAGGTCAATTTTCAACAATATTCAGATAAACATTTTACTATTAAATATTTTGAGGGACTTGAAAGTCTGTTCATTGGTTTGTAGATGGTGAGACGGCTGGTGGGTTTTGAAAAACAGGCTAAGAATTCAAACTCATCCTGACAAAATAGAAAATTAATCTCGAATTAAAAACATGACTTAATTGTCTTTAAAATATAATAAAGAAAATCAGACAGGAATAATCAACAGTACAAAACAGGATCAAAATTCCTGGGGGTTATAGCTGGTCACAAACTAAATGTAAGACAAGAGTGATACAGACAATACATGCCTGGATATGGGAATATGGCTGTTAAGTCTAAGACATCTGAAATCATCCCTCCGCTTCTTCACACTGGTGAGGCTTTATGTATATTTATTCATTGGGGCATTTTAGAGCATCAAGAAAAATGAGAATCTATTGCAGTAAGTGTAGAGGAGAGCGATGGTGTGATTGAAAGGCTGGAAATCACAACCTGCAAAGACAGGCTGAAAGCATTGGTGGTTTGTTCAGCTGGGAGGAGAGCAAAGGGAGGTATGAGAGAAGTCCTCAGCTATGTCCCAGGCTGCTCTGAGGAAGAATGGAATAATTTGTTTTCCTTTTCCATTGCAGATGGGCCAAAAAATTGTGCTGCGAATTGCAGGAAAAGGTCTTTAGCTCCTGCTTCAGAAAACAAGCATTCAAACACCAGGAAATGCTGAGCCCTAAAGCGTATGTATCACACCTCCAGCTCTGGAGAGATTGAAGAAGAGATTAGACAAACACCCATCTATCTTGGATAACTTGGGCAAGGCTGAACTAGCCTTGAGGCAGAGCGATGGAGTAGATACCTCTTCCAGGCCTGTATTCTGTGGTTTCCTGTTTACAAATTGACTTTTTAAATAAATTGCCTTCATCAGAAGATTCTTTTACTTTTTGCTGCATGAATGGATTGCTGATGCTCTGATTCACTTCCTCCATTTTTCTCAGGCTCGTTTGTGGATTTCACACTGCAGACAGCCCTGAGAGCAGACTTTTCTAGCCATCTGATCACTGTGAGTGTGCCCCTTGTTTGGAGACTGTCACAGCTGGCAACGGTGGCCTCAGAGCACAAGAGACACTCACGATATGTAAGGTGGAGGTATCCTGAAGTCTCCGGGATCAATCACACGGGGACATTACTTCTGCTTAATGAGTTGCTCGGTGTCAGCCTAACCCACAGCAAAACCCAAAAATGAGGGAAGAGATCTGCTGTGAGGAGTCTGAGCTGGCCCGCCTGACCTCTCTGCTGGAAGAAGCCAAGCGTGCTCAGCTGTGACCTACCACAGTTCAGCTGGTACAAGGCATCTCCTCAAGCTATGGCTAGTCATGTGCTTGAGCCCTGACTATCCTCATGTTACCTCCCCACCTTCTATTTACTCATTAAGAAGCTGAAAACCTGCATCTGTGTTGGGAAAGGTCACACCCCTCTTGACCCTTTGGTGCTGGAGGTCTACATGGAGGCAGAGCTCTATATTTCACTTATATTTGGTAGAGATTAATTTCTAATTAATGATTCTTTAGTCCCCTCCCTAAATATCCTCATGTAATTCAACTCCTACTGCTAGTTCTTGTGAGTCTAGTAACTGGGAGTGCCCAACTTGGAAATTATGGGCTTGATTGCCAACTTCAGGGAAATCAGTGTGAAATCGGCAGTTTGAATCCCTGTGGATTGTGTTCCTGCAATGGATCATTTCCTCTGGTGCTTGGCATTCAGATGTGAGATCACACACGCTAATTTAGATAAGAAGGAACTTTGCAGCAGGGCCATGTGATAAGAGGATCCAGAAACCTGTGCTGAGGGGATGAGAACAGAGTCAGAAGAAGGAAGGGGTAGGAGGAATTTCCTGTTGAACACACACACGCACACACACAGAGAAAACAAACCAAAACAAAAGAGCAGCCAGAAACCCAGAAAGCATATGTCTTACCCCAAAACTGATATTCCGTTTTATGATTCCTTAAGCGACAAGAGGGTGGGGCGCATGCATTCTGTGGAAGGATGGCAAACCACCACTCTATCCAAAACCATTGCTGTTAACAGAAAGACACCTATCCACATCAGTAGTCATGGTGTTTTTAAGGGCTTGACCTGATTTGTGGCAATTGTTGGATAGGAAAACTTCTGTTCCATCCATCAGTCTGGGTGGATAACGGCCCACATCCTTAGCTGCTGTCCAAGAGCAGCACAACTCATGATCGTCTGTACAGATATGCTTCCCCAACACAAAGCTTAGCTGCCTGCCAGCAAAGTTCCCTCACTCTAATTTTGGACTAGAGATAGGAGAAACATTCCCAACAGTGTTGCTGTGGCACTTGGATCAAAATGAGTGTTATCAGGGAAAGGGGGAGGAGGAATCAAACAGCTTTTTTCCTAGCATTTCTTCTTTCTCTTTATCTTTTTGTCTCACAGCCTGAAAAGTTGTAGCTAGAATATGTTTGGGGTCTTCTTTTTTTTTTTTTAAGAAAAACATAAGTAGGGGAAAAAAATTCCAAAATGCCCAAAAAGCACAGCCAACCTTCTGCTTTGGGATTTTCTTCAGGAAAAAAGTTTGTAAGAAACCAGCTTTTTCAGTTCAGAAAAGCATCCAACAACCCCTCTT
>NW_009259178.1:1072300-1150230 GCF_000687185.1 Egretta garzetta | reverse complement strand
TCCCTCCAAACGCAGCATTTTCCATGGTCAATTGTTGTCATGTTTAAAGCAACTTGATAAATATAGCATCTATCAAGAACTACTCCAATGGTGCTATTTCTTCTTAAGAATTTCAAAGCCTTGAAGTTGTTCTTACGCAGCATTCGATACTATCACTATTACTTCATTTCTCTGGCAATAGCACCCAGAAACCTCAATCATTTTGGCAGACGTTATGCAAACATATAGGTCCGTTTACACTTTTCTGTATGTCAGCCACTGAGCTCTTCTTTTATTGCTGGAACTTGTTTGCATAGCTGGTTAGTGTTACTATGCTACCTGCCTTTCAGACACCCTTGTCTCAGCCAGAAGTCTTGGAGAGCTTCTCTAAGTAGAAGCAAGCCAAGGCTTGGTTGAATATCTCTTCAAACTGTCGTGCTCCCTGAAACAGATTTTTTTCTTGCCTTTGGGCTGCCCCTTTTCAAAATTGGATGCACCAAGGCAGATAGGTCAGAAGAGCTCAACACTTTCTAAGCGCTTGCTGGGCAGTATGTCATTTATATTCCCCTCACTTTTAGAAACCCTTCTCAGGGCTCTGTTTGCTTTTCAACTGCTGCCAAACATTGTCCAGATGGTCTTAATGTCACATCACTGTAGGTCTTTTATTTTCTAGTCTGTGCTTTGCTTTGTCCTTCCTTCTAAGCTAATGTCTCTAGGACTATTTTTGGCTCCTTACTTCATTTCTTCTCCCTTCTGTACATCAAGCTGGGTGAGTCACACTCATCTGTCCAGGAAACCTCAACTATTACCCCAATTGTTTTGGACTGAAGGGGGAAGAAGAGCAGTCATCTCCAGATGACATTGTTTGTGCTACCCCAAAGTGGGCTTACCAATGGTTTAGGTACTTTACACCAAATCGTTACTCTGCATGCACACACAAGGCTGCCCTAGGGTGTGTAAGAGCACTGACTGCACCTCCGGGAACGTGCTTTGGAGAGGGAGCATCTTGCCAGGACCCTGTGGTTATCACATGCTGCTATATTTTTTATCAGTACCAGGAGATCCAATTCTCACCTAAACATGCATGCAAAAGGTACCCATGTATGCCAACAGAAGACAGGATACAAATGTCCAAGCGCCAACATTCAGCTGACATAGCTCCACACACATAGTAGGTGAAGAAAGATGCACATAATCTTTGGATCTTAAATTCAGACAAGTAGACAATTTTCTCTAGCATTTTCCTTACCAACATGATTATTAGAAACCTTAATTTCCCTCCTTCTTCCTAGTTTCTCTCCTGTGTTACAAGGAACTATCTACTTTAAATGTAATTCCAGCATAACGATCCCCTTTCCATTCCTTTGGTCCCATTCCCATTCTCGGGGAAGAAAACTTCTACGTCTTCTACTACTTCCTTCCAAATTCTGAGATAACTTTTTTTCCAGGCGTATTACTTTCATCATTGTCGTTAGTCTTGATGCTGCCCTGTCTGCTCAGTCTTAAAAACAAGTCCTATGTAAATATCACATCCTCCAAAACAGGCACCACATTCTCCGAGGTGCTACCATCAATATTGGCAAACATGAAGACAAAGAAGCTGTTCCTCAAGGAACAGCTACTCCAACTCTTCAGAGGTGGAGTAGAGGAGACTCGCAGGTTTTGGAAACAAGGCTGTGCGTGGTGGCAACCTGAAGTTGTAGACCCATTTTCAAGCTGGATTCATGAAGGGAGTGGGAAAGATTTTGATTTTAAAAAAAAAAAGAATTCTGTGTTCTGTCTCTCTGTGGAGAAGGGACAAGGTCAGGTAGGTGTCTTACCTGTTCGCTACCAAGCTCTGACTAACCAGTGCCACTCCTACCCCAGCCTCTGGTAACTGAAATGTCAGGTACAGGTACTCATCACTTGAACTTGTTCTTAGTCCATAAATCCACCTATTGAGACAAAGTGGCAGAAGGATGATGCAGCTCTTCATTCAATACAATCGATACAGTGTGAAACAACACTCAGAGCCTCTGGCTGTGGATGCCTTGTCACATTTCAATGGCCAGACGGGATCAACTGGTGTGTCTTGGTGGAAGTCTAACGCTCTGCAACTTTAAACACCAGGAAGATGGGGCTCATTTATGTAACCAGGTCTGAACCTGTCATCCCTCTTGCAGTTAGCTGGCCTATTTCACTGTAACCAGTTGCGTGAGAGGTGTTGGGTATGCCAAATCACACAGTTGGGTGCAGTTCAGAGATGTTCAAACTGGTGCCAACCAACCTCACTCTGGCATCAGAATAACTGCATCAGTGCCATACCCAAGGTAGCAAAATTAAGGGAGCTGAAAACACTTTGTAAATGGAAGAGGTGATTGACACCGCCTCAGGAGTCCCCATGTTGTGTTCGATTGCCATCAGACTTTCTAAGACAGGGACCCAAATTCTCACATTGCTTACCTATTGGTGTAGATAAAATCTCCTTTAATTCCAGAGAAATTACTTTGGAGCCACATGCTGCTCTGCTAGACAGTTCCCAAGAGGACATCTTGGTGTTTGCTCCCTCGCCCAGTTCCAGAATTACAAAACCAGCTCAGAAGCGCTGCAAAACTTCCAGCAGGGAAACAGCCTTTGTGTGTTTACCAACTTAAAACACACAGCAAAAACTTCTGCAGCCAGAAAGTTAACAAGGTAGCAAGATGCTGAGGATCAAAGCCTGGCATACAGATTAATTTTGATAAGGAAGGAAGTTTTTTCCTTTCAATCAAAAAAAAAGAAGAAATCTACTTCACAGAAACCCCGGCTGACCTGATTTTTCTGAAAGCACCGAATTCCCATAAATCAAAGACGCCTGCAATCATTCAACACCTCTGTGAAATCAGAACAAAACTTGGTCTTTTCTTATTTCCAAGAGTAATATAATACAGCAAATGCAAACCAAAAGATCCCTCGCAGCCTGCCCAGTAATCTCCTGAGAGCCGCCCCATACATGGTGACACAGTACTGTCAGTTGGCTGATGGGATCAAACAGTGCCCAGGTTGAAACCAATGCAACCCAGAAAACGATGGTTTCGAACTCAGTGGGCTGGGAAGTGGAAGTTATGGTGTTCCTTCTTTTTTTTTTGTACATCCACGATGTGACCTTCGGCATATTTTTCATGCTGAGAAAATGAAAGTCTCAAAGGTCACACAGCACCCTGCTTGCTCACCAAGATGAAGATTTGGGACCTAACAGCTCAAACCACAGACATGGCCACAGGAGCTTATTAAAGTCATACTTGAAGTGGAGATATATTTTACAAAATTTAAATTAAAGGAAACACAAAAGCATGTACCATGTAAAAAAAAAAAATCTTCCAATCCCGCCCCTGTTTCTCACCAGGTTTGAGTGGTGGGAGACTACAGTGATACAGGTTTGGGACTGAGGAAACCAAAATCCTCAGGCACAAAAATTGGCCTTGGGCTTATCACTCCCTCTGTCTGTAACACAGTTTTCATTTCTAGAAAGCAGTGACAATGATCCTGGCACCTTTGGTAAAATGCTTAAACTCTAGAAATTGTACCCTGTTGTACGGTTTGGCACCTGGAGCCTGGCTCGGGGTCCTGGATCCAGCCATCCTGGATTCTGTGCCAAGGTTGCAGATAGGTCCTCCTGCAGAAATCATCAGTGTCAGTGCAGGTGTTCAACACAGGAAAGGCACATGTAGGTGGGGAAGAGTACAGCAACAACAAATCCATTGGTCAGCATAGGTCAGCCAACTACCTCAGCACAACAGAAACCCAAAGCACTCTGAAAGTGGGGTTAGAGGCATCCGTGACAAAAAAGTTTTAAGGAAGGATTTGGAGGAGAAGTGGGGAAGGTATAGGAAAAGGCATCAAGGTGCCTGTTTGAAAGCCTCCAAAGCAGGAGTGTGGGCTGACTGGGATGTTCAGCAGAACCTGAGTGCCAGGGGAAGCATCAGTCTTGTGCCTGATGCTGGGGACAATAAGCAGCTAACGAAAAGGTGTAAAGACAGTTAAATAGCTAAGCAGCTGCTGCAGCAATGGTCTGGACAGAAATGCGTAATGCAAAGTAGTGTTTGTTAAGGTCAGAGAAATATTTTGGTAGTAACTGACTTGCAAGAGTTTTATTTGCATGAGTAGGTAGAACAGGCTGATTTTTGAGGTGTTATGCAGACTGAATAGGCAAAGTCAGAGCATGGCCTGAATGCACAAGTCTGGGGAGAATCCCAGATAAAAAATACTTATGAACAGTTTTCCCGCATCCCTATTAATAATATTATTATTGTTGTTGGTATTTTATTATTATTATTTCATTAGTTGCTAATGAAATAGCATTCTCCATCTCTCCAGCAGCTGCTGCAGAGTAGGGATCCTCTGTATACATAGAGCTACTTTGGTGACCCAAGTAATTATAGAAGTACTTCATAGCTTTTCTTCCCTACGCACCGTGGAGATGACATCCCTGAGACAGCAGGATATGGGTTTGGTCTGTGACTGTGGCTCATCATTGAATTGTTTCCTGAGCTTCTGTCGCCACCTTGTAAAGATCAATCTGTGTGGAATGGAAAGCAGAGTTTTCCTCTCAGACCCTTCAGTTCTGTTGCTTGCAAAGGAGGATGAACACATCCCACGTGGTCTCAGCACTTGAGGCAGAGCACGCAAGCCTGGCAGGTGAGAAATAAGGCGCATGTCATTGCACATTGAGGTGCGGTGGTTGGGGAGGTCGCTAGCAAACTGAGCACGCAACTCCACGATGCACTTCTCCAGATACTTCTGAGAACAGAGCCGTACTTCAACAGGGCAAGGCTGAGCCTTGGTCAGGGACATCTCTTTGTCAAGAAGTACACATTTCTTGTTTTCACACCAGCTAGAAGCAGAACACAATGCAAGTGCTAAATGCAAGTGTTACCATTGTCCTACCATGCGTGGAATCCTTTGTGTCAAGTAGCACTCAACCTCAGAAGACAACACTCAGACACAGTTGAGTCCATACTACTCATTCCACTTCACAGATGCTCAGCACTATTACGTGAGGCCCCTTAGCTTAGCAGAAACTCCAGCGTTACTCTATGCTTTTGAAATGATGTATGCAGCGAGCTCCTGAAAGATCCTCAGATTTTGCACTCCAGATACTAGGAGCAATGACTTGCAGACCTTCATAGATTTATAAGCCACAATTCACTTCACTGCAATCACTGTTAGAAGTGTTAAAGAGCTAGATCTAGCTAGCTATTTATAGAGCAACATCTGAGCACCTTCCAAATCACTGAAAAAGCTCAGGGCTGACTCTTTTTGTCACTGGAACAAAAGGATGGAATTTCAAAGTACCTGACCGTGCATACCCAACAGGGCAGCAAAGGGCAGAACACGCCTCTGGCCAGATTCTTGGG
This sequence comes from Egretta garzetta, assembly GCF_000687185.1. Classification (NCBI taxonomy): domain Eukaryota; kingdom Metazoa; phylum Chordata; class Aves; order Pelecaniformes; family Ardeidae; genus Egretta; species Egretta garzetta. The sequence continues at coordinate 1,144,876 of NW_009259178.1, read as the reverse complement.
GGGCAGAAAGGGACATGGTTTAGTGGTAGCATGGCAGTGTTAGGTTAACGGTTGGACTTGATGATCTTAAAAGTCTTTTCTGACCTAAATGATTCTATGATTCTAAGTAAATCCATCAGAGTCAATGGAGAGGTGCTGATTTATGCCACTGGAAGAGCCAATGCCTTGGGGAACTTCACAAATACTTTAGTCACATTCCAGTTCATCAGGAAATTTCTCTTGCAGAGACACTGCAAGATGCACGTGTGTGCATGTGTGAAGCTAGCAAAGTCTTATATTTTAAGGTTTTTTTCTGTCAGTGGGTGGCAATAATTTTATCCAGGCTGCTTATGGACTGTATGTGAGCTGTTCAAACATCAGGTCTTCCCCACCTTCTAGTCCCACGCTCTGGTGTTCCCATCTTTCCATGTTCATAACCCCTACGAAGCCTGTACTTGCTGGGCCCTCACCTTCCTCATTTTCCCTACCCAATGCATCTTCTTAAGTTCTGCCCTGCACCACCTACATGCCACATCTTTGTCATGCAGCACTTCATAGAATCATTAAGGTTGGAAAAGACCTCCAAGGTCATCAAGTCCAACCGTCAACCCACCACCACCATGCCTACTAAACCATATCCCAAAGTGCCACCTCTACAAGTTTTTTGAACCCCTCCAGGGATGGTGACTCCACCACCTCTCTGGGCAGTCCATTCTAGTGTTTGACCACTCTTTCAGTAAAGAAATTTTTCCTGATATCCAACCCAAACCTCCCCTGACACAACTTGAGGCCATTTCCTCTCATCCTATCGCTTGTTACTTGGGAGGAGAGACTGACACCCACCTCACTACAACCTCCTTTCAGGTAATTGTAAAGGGCGATAAGGTCTCCCCTCAGCCTCCTCTTCTCCAGGCTATATCACCCTAATTCATAAGACTTGTGCTCCAGACCCCTCAGCAGCTTCATTGCCCTTTTCTGGACATGCTCCAGTCCCTCAATGCCCTTCTTGGAGTGAGGGGCCCAAAACTGAATACAATATTCAAGGTGTGGCCTCAGCAGTGTTGAGTACAGGGGAAGGATGATTTCCCTGGTCCTGCTGGCCACACTGTTTCTGATATAAGCCAGGATGCTGTTGGCCACTTTGGCCACCTGGGAACACACTAGCTCATGTTCATCTGGCTGTTGACCAGTACCCCCAGGTCCTTTTCTGCCAGGCAGCTCTCCAGCCACTTTTCCCCATGCCTGTAGCGTTGCATGAGGTTGGTGTGACCCAAGTACAGGACTTAGCACTTGGCCTTGTTGAACCTCGTACAGTTGACCTTGGCCCATCAACCCAGCCTGTCCAGATCTCTCTGCAGAGCCTTCCTACCCTCGAGCAGATCGACACTCCCCACCAATTTGGTGTCATCTGCAAGCTTGCTGAGGGTACACTCAGTCCCTTCATCCAGATCATTGATAAAGATATTAAACTAGATAAAGATATAAACTTGTCCCAGCAATACCTCAGGTACCACAGACCATGATGTGGAACAAAACCTGAGTGCCACAGCTGCCCTCATCAGAGGTCAGCAGCTCCACTGTCACTGCCGTAGATTGGGAAAAATCATTCAGGAGGTGTCTTTCCATTGCATTATTTTTTCTCTGTTTGCAAAACCCTTTTAATAGTACTCAGGGGTTTATTGCATTTATTCAGTCTTCCTGGAGATAATTTGCCAGAACTCCTAGAATTCTTTTGATGCACCAGCATGAAGTGCTACAGGAGGCAAGAGCTGACCAGTGTCGGTCAGGAAGGAGATGCTGGCAAAACTCTGGTGTTCTTTGCAGTCTCCTTCACTGGGAAGGACAGGCCACAGACATACAGTGGAGCAAGACAGGTGTCATTGTAAGGGAGTATTACAGCTCTGGTCATCGTGCAGTCCTCAACCTTTCCTGAACTAAGGAAACCTCTGGGTAACCTATGTGTAACAAGAAAGAATATTGAAGAAGAGCAAGTCCACTGTCAGTTGAAAGCTCTTTTTATTGCCCTTGGCTGTAACTCCAGCAAGGCACAGAAAGAGGAAAAGACTCCAGTTTTCAGGCAGGAGCTGGTGGTAGGAGACAATAGGGAAGGGAGCAACTACCATGGGATGCTCTCAAGTCTTAAAGCATGCTCCAGCTCCCTGACACATTGGTTTCAGCAGGATAGTGTGAAGCGCATGCAATTCTTCAGGATCCGCAGTTTGTGTGACTCCCTGGTATCCCTCCTCCTGGGCTTCAGAAGGTGAGAAACCGAGCCTAGTGAGGTCATGGAAAAACACTAGCGAGGCGTTGCCTGACATGCTCTGCCTTTCCTCAGCCTGTGCTGTTTCTGTAATCCTGACCTCATCCTTTTCTCTGGTGTCCAGCCTGGATCCAGAGATGGTAACAGAAGCTTGTCATCTCAGTTGCCTGCCACTTTACCAAGCCTCAGAGAAGCTGTCAGTATGAAGGCACTGACTCCCTGTCTCCTCTGCTGCTGTGGCTGCGACGCCACCAACCTTTAAAGGATGAGCTAACGCAGCTTTAATCCCTCCTGTTCGCTCTGCTCCCATTAGACACCCCCACCCTCTCTACTACCTTTAATAGAAATTGGAGAACATGGATTCCCACCACAGAGTATCCGTTTCACTTTAATTAAGTCTCCAGTTGTTGAAGGGTATCGAGTGTCCCCTGCACCGAGACAGGCAGATTTGTGGGACTCTGAAACAGGAATGTGCAAAACCAAACAGGGATGTTTGGTCATGGATAGGCGGGGATATGAAGCAGGGGTTGCAAGAGAGCTGCTCCCCCAGCGGGGATGCTTCACACTGCAGGCTGCAGCACCTGCAGGGGGGCTTCAGTGAGGGGAGGCACAAAATTTTGGGTCACATTTTTTGCAGGCACAAGGCCAAACATGGTCAGACCCTACCAGCCCATGGTGCCCCTCCCCCGTGCTCCTCAAGGAGGGGATCGGAGGCCTCTGTGTCCATGCCCACAGCAGGCAGTGGGAAGCAGAAACTGGAGTCCCCAGCCAAGCTGAGAGTGGGTGTCAAACCCCAGGGAAGGAGCAGGACCAGCCCTGCGGCAGCTCTGGGTGGCCAGCTCTTGCCAGCCAAGGACCCTGCCAGCCCACGCTGGTCTGCAGGTGGGGGTGACGCGCCGTGCATCCACAGAGAGAATACTTGGGACCCCTCTTAATCCTCCGCCACCTTGAGACAGAGCTTCATCTCCTCACAGGAGCTGATGAAGAGCTGGAGCCAGGGAAAAGGTGATGAGGTCCCTCCCAAAGAGGAGAAAAGAAACTTCGTGCTTCAATTGAAATTAAAATCTTCCACTTCAAATTGAATGTTTGGCAGCATATTGTCTCTAAACAAAGGCCACCCCTTTCAGGACTTCAAACAATTGAAACCAATTGTTTTGATTCACAAGGAGATGCCAAGAAGAGCAATGCTCTTGCATGGCAGGATTTACATTCATTGAATCAGCACCTCCCAGCAGAAAATCTTGCGTTTGGAAAATTTCCAACCATTTCTGCTTTGGAAACAGTACCTAGGGCAAATCACACTGCCACATCAACACTGAATCACAGTGCAGGTGGAGAGAGATACCTAGAGGGTTTCCAGAGCAAGTTGTTTCACCACACCCCTCATGCAAAATCTTTTTTCCACTTCCAGTTCTTGCAAAGGGCATTCAGCATTGTTATAAGTGTTTACATTGCTGCTCTCTGCCAAATTAACATGATCACACTCACCACCATGGGAGCTTCTAGGTAACGCTACTTTCTTGCAAGAAGCAGTTTTAGAAGCACTAAAAGCCGCCAGAATAAATGGTTATGTTTAACTATAACTCCAGTGGAAAACTCTAATCCAAAAAATAAGCTTAAATTGTAAATTTTGTGAAAACTCCAGAATATCAGATACTTCCAAGTTTTGTAAAAGCACGTATTTCATTGCTCTTTGCTCTTTCATACATCATTCCATGGTCATCATTGTGTCAGAAGGCAGGTAGTGAGAAGTAAGCAAAGAACCACCTAAAATGCCTGTCCAGATCATGAACCAGGTTTACGCAGACCATTTGATGATTGCCTGCTTTTCAAAAGTCACCCTTTGCCTGCCTTGAACCTCCTAAAGAATTTACTTTCACCATACTCCTTCTACATGGGTAGCATTGTCCCCACTGACTTAAACACAAATCATAGTGTGGTGTAGAAGACTGAGCACAGTTCATCTGAGCCTTACCCCCCACCAGGCATGATCTTTAAGACTATTTTCCCTCTCTCAGTTGAGTGAGACAAATCTTGATACATCATCATCAGTGGGAAATGTGTAACTGCGCTGAAGTAGGAGAATAAGCGGGAGACACGTAAGTAAATGAGACAGTGCAGAACTGCCAGCACCATGGCAGCTGAGGGCAACTTTACAGTTTGACATTATGCACATTCAGGTAAATTACAATTTTGATATGCATTTTCCTGTGGGTGCAAGGACTAGCACAAACGTACAGGAATTTTTTGTTATTATCACTTTGTGGAGAAAGTATTGGAAGTTCCATTTCACTGGTGACTGTTTCTGGAAGGGGAAGAAAACTGGTGGAGTCCCTCCCAAACTCTCAAAAATGGGTTAAATGAAGACATTCCTTCAAAAATGTTAAATCTACCATGATAACATGAGGAATTACACAACACTTCAGCCTGCCAGAACCTCTTTTAAATGAGCTTTTCCAAACTTTCTAAAAGCTTCTGTTAGATTTCAACAACAAAACCAGGGGTATAAACACCGTAAACAAACGTTTTTTTTCCATGCTGAACAGTTTAAGAAAAAAGAAAAAGAAAAGAAGGAGACAGAATGGGGAAAGCAGTGGAGCACCAAAGCTCTCCATTTCTGTGAGGGCAGCTCCTCACGCTCGGTCTGAGTGCCTCGTGGCTTCAGCAAAACTTCAGATCAAGCCCTAAACTTTGTTGAACAGGTTCTTGGCTGGTCTCATCCCATGCTGCTTTGTGAAGTCTTCAGGACCATGTAGGACAAAGCACTTCGTGCTGGGTGACTTCCTACAGCTTCCTTCAAGCTGGAGTGGCGTAGCCCTGAGCCTCTCCTGACATACACAGAGCTGCCTAAAGGACTGTGTTTCCCAAGTCTTGTTAAAATCCATGTCTCAATATCCTCCAGGCTGCCTGGGAAGTTTTGGCCAAGCTTTGTCAGTAAGATAGGATGAAATATACCATCTTGTACTGGAAATATTAATTAGTTACTCTTTCTGAAGTGTATTGAACATGAAAATCTTTCATGTTATTGTATCTCTGTCTTTTCTTATCTGCAATATGGGCTTTCTGGCCCCGCTATCTACCCCAACCAATATTTTATATAAACCTCAAATGCAAAGCCTGCACTGACATCTTAGAGGATGAGCCAAGTGACTAGCATTCAAATATTTATTTCATGAGGAGTTAGAACATTTTGCACTTTCCTCCACAACTCTTTCAAAAGCAGCTCATTTCTTCTTGCTGGAAGAGTGCCCATTGTTCATTTGACACTAAAGATAGGGCTTTGCTGTTTTCTTTTAAGTCAGCGATTGGAGGGTGGAGAGCAAAGAGGGAGTTAAGCTTTATTATGCTGCCTTATAAAAAGGATACAACATTATGCAAAAGGAATGATGTGGAACAAAAAATTGCTTTCTTTTCCATGTGCTCTCTCACTGGCATACAGATTTCAAATGATATTCTCCCTTCACTTTGCCCGGTAGATTGGATTTCAGATGGCTGTGTCAATTAAATGGCAGGCACTTTGTGCACCTTGCTGCCTCAGTCATTTAGGAAGCAGCAATCAGTTTTCTGTCACCCTCAGAATTTCTGAATTAATGGGGCAGGAGGGTGGTGCTGTTTGTCTGGTTTTAAATCTGTCTTAAATATGCATTTGATCTCTTTAGTGTTGGAGCCTGTAGTCTGGAAAGAACAATATTCCCTCAGTGTAAAGACAGGCAGAGTGTTACATCCACAGAAGGGTAAGCGGGGCACAGAGGCACTAAGTGATTTGCCTGAGGTCACACCGAGATTGCATGGAGAAGCAGGGTCTCAGGCTTACAGCTTCCCTGTCTTTAAACCGGAGGCAAACACAGAGGGACTGTGTGATCTACCAAGAGAAAAGAGGACAGCTGGTTGCTTTTCTCTGTGGCTTCACAGGATAAACCAGAAAACACTGAGTGATGCCCCTCCTGATTTGTTTTTCTAACAATGTGTCCCTACCTCCCAGCTGCTCGCCTTGCTGCAGCACGTTGTGCAGCAGGATCATTTTATAGGCAATAAAGTGTTTCTTCGTGTGTGTTTATCATCCCTGAAAGTGGAATCCCTCATGGCTGAACGTAGCTCGCATGGTGCACAGTGGGGAACGCGTGGCAGACTCCCAGCAAATTCCAGCGTTGAACGTGATTAGCTTCCCTCTACCTCTGAGGAATAGTACCAGGAAATTGCTAACACTGTAAATTGTCTCAAATATGCACTTACTAAAGCCTTTAAAGAGCAATTACTGTATGTTAACTGAACACCAATCAACTGTAAAAACAGCAGTTATGTGGGTTTAATAGGTATATAAAGGAGAAAATCTCACCACCCTGCAATTAATTCTAAATCGCATAAAAAGTGTAACTTGTACACTTATTGCTTATTAATACATAAAACATGTACAGCATGTTAAAACATTTAATTAGCACTTACATAACAGGCTAAAAGTTAAGTATCAAATTATCACTAAAACACTGTTGAGCTCTTCATTAACCGTGTGAAACAACCCCCCAACATGCAGTGCCCAGGTCGTTCTAGCAATTAGGTGCTTTCAGCTACTGTTCGGTGATTTTGTATCAGCTGTGTCCCATGCTCTGTCAGGAGAAATGATATATCATCCAGTTTCACTGTCTCCAGAATCACCTTTCTTACAATACAGGACATTCCCCAGAAAGCCAGAAGACAAAGAGGGGACAGCCAGAAGAGATGCTCATGAGCAAGGTCTTCTCTCTCATCTCAGTGAAGCTGTGTTTGAAAAGCTGGCCAGTAAAAGATGTTAATAGAAATTCACACTGTGGAGAAATTAATCAGTAGCTATAAGCACGTCAGGAGAAAGAGAAGAGTGAATCTTCAGTGAAGGTCCACGCGTGGAAGAGGAGATTAGTGGTAAATTACATCAGCAGGTGGGCTTGGGGCAGAGACCAGGGAAGAGAGGAGCCAAAATCAGAGAGCTGGAGGCCTTCAGCATCACCAGGAGGAGAGCAAGCAACTAGATATCGTGACAGGAGCTCAAAAAAGTAGGGGGGAGGGGGGCTTTTTTCTTAGGCTTGACTTGCAGTCAAGATGGATGCTTACTAGGGATCCCAGAGGAAAGGAAAATAATAGCCTATATGTGCCATTGGGAACTTCATCCAATCACACAGTCTGTTGACAGAAGGAAACCAAAACGTAGAATTACCCTTTGTTTAGTCTAAATCAGCTGCCAGTATGCACATACACCACATGAAAGGCGAAACCTGAACACGGTCCCAGAACGTCTTCCTGAAAAAGCCATCTGCTGCCCAAGCTAATGTTACCATCCTCCCCAACACAATGAGTTTTGAAAGGATAAATTCCATTTTCCAGGCAAGATAACATCCTCACCTCAGCAACATAGCTTAAGGCTGCCAAGTGCAGTCAAGAGACTGGTTTCTTCACGAAGGCTCTCAGCTATTGCGTGCAGACTCACAGAAGAGGCACAGGTGTAGAAGAGGTTTGCAAGCAGCCAGCACTGCCCATCACTCTTGTGGGTTTCTGAAGGGCTGTGGACTTGCACCACAGCTTCAGAGAAAAGGAGGGATTGCTGATGGTCAGCACATTGGAGGGCAGAGCTGCCAGAAAGCTGGGTGAGTTATGGGAGGGAGGCCTGTGCTGTTGTGCTCCTCCGCTTGCCAAAGGAGTTGCTAAGAGGAAGGGCATCCAACCAGCCCCCTGACTTCTGTGGGCCAGGTGTGAAAGTGCCTGGTCAAGGGGAAAGTCCAACAAGAGAGGGCCATCTCTTGGCCCCAGACATACAGATGCATGGTTGCTTCTCACCAGAGTGGGCAGAAAAACCTCTCTTTCCCCAGAACTGTCATTTAACAGACACCAAAGAGGTGGGCAGGTCTGTTCCCCCTCAGATAAAGGGTTTCCTGTCACTAATTTTGCCCAAATTCTTTGACTATATTTGGTTGCATTTTTACTCATCTTGATAGTAAATCTGGATTTATGGTACCCCACCAGCTTTAAAGATATGCCATACAAAAAATAAAAAATCGTGTGCCTTTCATGCACAGAAGTCTAACTTAAAGCAAATATTTAACTTAAAGCATTTTCCCTCTTTGTATAAATCTATCTGTGCACTTACCAAAAGGACAGATTTAAATGTGTGCAATTGTAGGACAAGAGATGGATAGCCCCTTGTGGTGCGTTGACCTTGGCTGGCTGCCAGGTGCTGCCCCAGCCGCTCCATCACTCCCCCTCCCCAACACAACAGGGGACAAAATATGATAGAAAGCTGATGAGTCAAGATAAAGACAGGGAGATCACTCACCACTTACTCTCATGGGCAAAACAGACTCAACTTAGAGAAGTTAATTGAATTTATGGAAATTAATTGAATTTATTGCCAATCAAACAGAGTAGGATAATGAGAAACAAGAATAAAACTAAAAAAACCTTCCCCCCACACCTCCCTTCTCAGGCTCCACTCCCAGATTCTCTACCTCTTCCCCCCAAGCAGTACAAGGGGACGGAGAATGCGGATTTGTGGTCAGTTCACCATGCATTGCCTCTACCGATCCTCCCTCCTCATGCTCTTGCCCTGCTCCAGCGTGGGGTCCCACCCACGGGAGACAGTCAACCATAAACTGCTCCAGGATGGGTCCTTTCCATAGGGGTCATAGGTCCTGCCAGAAAACGTCCTCTCCATAGGCCTCAGCTCCTGCCAGGAGCTTGCTCCAGCATGGGCTCTTCATGGGATGCACCTTCCTTCAGGTCACATCCACTTGCTCTGGCATGGGGTCCTCCACGGGCTGCAGGGACTCAACCCGTATCACCATGGTCTTCAAGACAGGCTGCAGGGGAATTTCTGCTCCAGTGCCTGGAGCACCTCTCCCTCCTTCTTCACTTATGCTGGTGTCTGCAGGGCTGTTTCTCTCACATATTCTCATTCCTCTCTCACTCCTCACTCCTCTGCTGTTGCACCACGTTTTCTTACCCTTTCTGAAATATGTTACCGCAGAAGCACTAACGAGATTGCTGATGGGCTCAGCTTTGGCCAGTGGTGGGTTCATCTTGGACCCAGCTGGAGCTGGCTCTGTTCAAGACATGGAGACAGCTTCTGTTGTCTTCTCACACAAGCTCCCCTCACTACAAAACTTTGCCACATAAACCCAATACACTCCTAATCCCTGGAAACTGATTCATGTCTTCAGTAAGCATCACCAAGAGTACCAGCAACCCTGGTATCATCTAAGCCATGAAGTAACCAATTTGTGTCCTGACCAAGAGTTTGGAAAATACAAAGCTGCTCAAAGGAGGCGAATAGTTTGTGGAAGGAACATATTTCTCCTTTCTCCTGGGCCTGAACGTGTCTTGAAAGTTGTTAGAGAAAAATGGATCTTTTTACTCTACGACACAGCATGTCAGGACCATATTCTTTGTTCAGGGGTTGTTATTCTTGGCCTGTCATTTGTTGCCTGGTTCAGAGGTGGCTTTAGTGTCCTTCTATGCACAGGAGCAGATGTTCAGTGCATTTTTCAGGCCTGAACCAGTTTTATGGTTAGCTTAGTTTGGCAGGATCCAACTCTATGATGCAAACAGTCCCTTCTGGTTTTACTTTCTTATTCTGGTAAGAGAGAAAGGAAGGTCTGCAGGCTAGGGCCATGGACAAGGACCCAACTTACTAGAATGTATTTTCCCATTATGACAGATTTCCTCAAGGCAACATAATTTCCTTTACTTCCTATACCAGTTCTCTTTCTAACAAATGGAGATATTAAAACCTCCTTCTGTTCCAACAGTAAGCCATGACTTACCACCCCTTAGGTGGTAAGATTTTTTGGTGAAATGTTTGTGCTCTGTTCATAGTACACAGCAAGCACTACAAAAATACTTGTGTGACACGACTTCTTCATGCTATTGTCATGTACAAAAAGACTAGCGTCTTGTTCCATTTTTTTATTCCATCCTCTAACTATGAATTACTCTCTTTGAGAGAGCATTAGTGACAAAGGATACTAGCATGAAATGCTAACAAGCTCTCACTCAAGTTATGACTACCATTAGTGAAAAGAAACATGAGAATTAAAATAATTTAAATACTTCATTAACAACAGAGGCCTTCCTAATGCTATAGATCCTCCATGAAGGGAACTTTGAAATGGTGATAGGAGATACTTATAAATAGTTTTAAGCCCTCGTCTGTCACTGGAATATAAACAGGAATTAAGGTTTAGGAATTTTGAATGCAAGTTTGTACAACTCTTCCTGCTTTGAGAGGACTCATAGTCTAAATATTATAGATTGAGTGAATGTTATTCACAACACAGGAAAGTTAGTCAAGAGAGGACTATCACTACCTTTAAAAGAAAAAAATCCCAGCCTGAAACTGGACACAATCTGGACTAACTAAAGCTGTGCTGGAAATCTGCTGTTGAAGAAGCAAACAAGATTCCTCACTGCTCACAGACAGCTAAAGATGTCTGGAAAACTTTGTGCAGAACGAAGCACTCCAGCAATGAAACAGCTGCACAGAGAGGTTATTTAGGAACCATCAATTTAGATGTTCAGATGAGAAATGGATCTGAGCCATAAAGTTTTGATCAGGATTCAGACATGCTGTAAGTAAGTTTTCAGCCTGACCTACCATGGGGACTGGGCAGAATTCAGCTCCTGACTTCTCCAAAGCTTATGTGCAATTTGGACCTCAGAGGATAGCTTGCACCCAGCTTTGGCTCCAAGAGATCAGACACCTCAGTGCTGGAAAGAAGAAGTACTCACATTTCACCTCACCTCATCTTCTGCTTTGAGGTCTATGAGGAAAAACACTATGTCAGCATGGTTGGTAGTTACAGATAACCTGAGGGGCAGAAAAAAACGGGGAAGCGAGCTTGTACCATGGCACTCTGGTTTTACATTTTGCCTTTTCCTTCATTAGTTTTCAGGTGACATTAGAGATCTGGAAAAGATAAGCATAATGGCCACGTTTGAGGTACTTAAGTTACCTTGGTAAAAAGGCAAACCACCTACACGTGTGTAAGAACCAACCATGAAGTAGAGCTCTCGTTATTTGCAGAAAGTATGACTAAAACACAGAATCAGTCTGTAAACTCTCATAAAGCAGAAACTCACCTGAGTGCTGGAGAACTGCTCATCTGCATTACGCCCTTGACATTTCATTTACAGCCTTTGCTAGTGTTCATACCAGGACGGAGCTCCCTGAAATTGAATCTGAACATTTTAATTGAGAAATCTTGGAAGCTCATCTTATTCAAGGTTCCCCTTTTGCATGAAAATCAAAATGATCACCTCTTCCCTGAACAGATTAACCACCTATGAGCACACCACTTTTCCATTGCTGACTGAGGGCAGTACCTGATCGTGCTTCTACTTGAATGCAGAACATGTAATCACAGAGTTTGCTCTCAAGGATGACACTGAGGAGGAGGAGGAGAAAGTCTATTTTTTTTTTCCCAGGCAAAGACCAAAAGATCTGCAGCAGATGACTGCTCAAAGTGAACGGAGACTCCCCATGAAAAGGTACTCTTCCGTGTCTGCAATCAGAAAGAAGTACTTGGAGATCCTGTTGGTCACGAGCACACCTATAATATGAACTCCAATATTAAGTCCTGAACTCATACCTCCTGCAATGGAAAGCATGATTTTCAGATGTTTTCAAACCCACTCAGATGCCAAAAAATGCCAACAGCCCCCCTGAGACTTCTAAAAATCCCACACTGTCATGATGAAAGTTGAAAGGCAAGGACTCTGCCAAGGCAGTAATGCATTTGCTTGCTTTTGCTACCATGTGTGTAACCAGGATATTGGTTTGGAGAGCCTTATCCCTTATTCCTCTTTTCCATCTCACTCTAAGGCTGTCCCAGACTGCACAGCATCCCTGGGAACAGCCCACTCACAGGTAACACCCAGTTGATAGAAATTAATGGGAAAAGAGCATCTCCTTGTCAGCTTTCCAATTAAATTACATGGAAAGAAATCTAAGTTACAGCATGAATCCCTGCAGAATGAGGTCCTAATTGCTAAACATGTACATTAAATGGATTAAATAACAACATACATTTAATCTGATTATAAGAATATAATTATACTTTTGTTGCTGCGTTAGTTGAGTTAATTACATGGGATATGACATCTACATCTGAGCGCCTGTCCTTCCTGCTTTTGTTGAATAGGCCAGAAGACCAACCAGTTTCTCAGAGAAGGATCAGGCACATTTAAATTTGTGCACTCCAAAAAAGCTTTTTTCTGCAACTGCGTCAAAAAAGCACAAGTCCTGTTTGCACATCCTCTCCGGAACAGACCGTAAGGACTGATGAAGGCAAGCACAAAGATACTTTTTTGATTGCCAGATGGATTATGTCTGGTCCCAACCGAAGTCTAGCAGACAGAGACGGTGTCTGTACAGTCTCAGTCTTGCACATACATGAGTCTGGGCTTCCTCGAGCACCGACAACCATGATAATGTTCTCAGTCTCCTAAATACAATAGCCCAACTCCCACCAGCTCCAGCTTGACCAGAGTTTGTCGTCTGATTACTAGGAGCCATCCTGCGAAGGAAGATGGATTACAGGAGCAGCTGATGAATGGAGGAAACAAACCTCATTTTCCAACCTGTTTTGCAGGAGGAGACTGCTATAGCAGCAGCAAGAAATAGCCTGCAGCTGCAGCAAGATGGCTCAAAGACCTTACTTCTTTCTGCAGGCAACATGCATTTAGTGCTGTATATTTATTTACCTGTGAGGAACCAAATACTTTCTACTTCTGAATGACTATTTTTACTTAAGTCATGTGGTTTCAACAATCACATACCTGAGGTCCTGAAGAGTCTGAGCAGAGGAAGACATTTGCTCTGGAAAGACCACATCAAAGACTTGTTGCTTTATGGAGCTTGCCTTCTAATTATCTACGGGTTCATACCACTTCTCATTTCAGACCAAAACTACCACTCCTTTTACTGCAGTATCTCTACTAGAAGCCTTCAGTGACTTCAGCCCAAATGATTCCACAAAGACTTGAAGCATCACTTGGTCCAGTAGCTTAATATGATTTCCTTCAGTTGCAGAGAAAAGTTAAAATTTCAGTCCAACATTTTCAACACAAGCTAAATTAATTTGAGGCATAACTGGTAAATAGATTTCTCTCTTTAAACACTACTGAGACCACAACAGAACAGCTGCAAAGAGACACATTTCACTTAGATTTGGAAGTCATGCATGTACAGTTGGCTAGGCTGAGCTAAGCTCTTCATTAATAGAAGTATAAACTCAATAGAGAATTCAAGAATCAAGCTGAGGCGTATTTGCTTTTACACCAACTATTCAAAAAGGCAAATTATTTGAGAAGAAGAGAAGCATGTCTTTGCTCATTCCAGCAGCTGACTTCATTCTTTCCTAAGCGTCCTAGCTGAAATGAATCAATTGGAATTCTTGACAGATTATTTTATGTACATGAAAAATGCATTTTATTAACAACATAGGAATGGCAGAGAGCACATAACTAACTTTTAGGAAGCATTTCTTTTTAGGATAATAAAATAACTTTTTTTTTTAACACACAAAAATATTTTACCTGTCAGTTCTCATCAGAGAAACCAAGGCTTCAGTAAAATTTAAAATGGAATATGTAGAAAAAGTACTGTAACTTATATTACTATAACATAAAATGAATGGGAAAGTCATAGGACTCCTCCTGTTCCTGTGCATAAGGCCATCATCAAAACAGAGTAAGATGAGACTTTCATTAGGGACAGATTACACTCTTCCTGCTCACCGTGGGATTCCCTGCTTTTTGCTTCAGGAGTCAAGACACAAAACTAGGCAGGGAATAGACCTGATCTGATCAATTTCCACATTCTGCTAGAACAAAATAGATCTCAAACGCAGTGAAAGAAAAGCCAATAGTGCTACCTGACAGTTAGCTGCACACTCCATCTGTTGCTATACAATGGAGTGCATTGCATGAGAAGTTATTTTATTTTGTTTATTTTTCATGCTGTTTTTCTCATTTTTTTCCATGCTGACAGAACTTTGGATTGGATTCCTCCAGTTGTAACAAGCGAGAATACTGGCTCGATCACAAAAGCAAAGCAAAACCAAAACCCCACCACACTGACATTATTTTGTTGGGTATTTCACTTGATTTGTAGCATATTGTGGGAGTGCTGGAGACAAGGAATTGTAGGATTCAAGTCAGAACTAATTAAATAGTTTGAGCCAAGATGAAACGCAGAAATTCAGGTCGATATCTTCTCCTACATGATAGTAATTTTCTGGATCTAAAAGCTGTTCGGTGCTGTCCCCTGCTATTGGTGCATATAAACCCATAGGGAAAGTCTGATAAAATTTGCTTTGATCCTGCTAAGAGATCATTGCCTCAGGTACATTATCTGTCACTGAGCATACATTTAGATGGAAGGCATGCCTTTTGGTCAAAAATTATTGGATATGGGACAGACAGAAATGCTGGTTGGAGAAGAGTTTATGAGTCAGTGAGCACATCCTTAAAGTAGCTCACACTTCACTAAAAATATGGGCTTGTAAAAAGTCAGAGGCAAACTGGAGAAATCAAAGGTTAAGAGAACACCAAAGAAATGGGAAAACAGGAAACTGAAATAGGAAAGGGGCCTGGGAGGGAGTTCTGGAGGTCTCTGGTCCAACCTCTTGCCAAAAGCAGGATTACTGCCAACACTAGACCAGGTCAGTCATGCCTTTGTATGAGTTCAAACAACCAACAACAGTGAAGATATCACATGCTCATGGGTTGACCTGCCCCAGTGCTGGACCACTCTCCCAGTAGAAAAGCTATCCTGTTGTCCTACCCAAATGTCTTCTCCATTTACAGCCACACAGAGGTATCTCTTGCATGTCTGATGAATGTTAGGCTTCCTTCTCTCCCTCTACACTCACAAAACACGCACTGTATTTCCACACGCAGGTAAGTAACTGCAAATGCAGCTGGAAACACAATGTCTTCAGCTAGGCTCTCCAAACATCAGATGATCCAAAAAGGCACTAGCCTTCTTTACCAAGACTTTGGCCAGGATGTTTGGTCTTTCACTTCTGCCACCCAGGCCCATCTTTGGTTCACAGGGTCTTTGTACCCATCCGTTTATCTGAGGACAATTTGGTACTACGTGACAGATGAGAAGACAATAAAATATTTACAAGCTGCATCCTGGAAGGACTGTAGCATTCAAGGCTAAACTTTGCACTCCAGACTGCTCCAACTGAAATCCCTGTTTCCAGTGGTGGTTGGTAGGGGGTGTGTGGAATCAACCATGCTGCAAACAAAGACAGGTTTCTCTAATACCTTAAGCCTATCTTAGACTAAAACTTTTCCAAAATCTTCTTACCTAGAATCATTTCCTATTCAGTAATCTTCCTGCTTTTGAGCCAGACAGCTGGCTCCTATGGTGGAAGAGCCCTGTGTTATCAGAAAAATACTGAAGAAAGACTTCAGGGTGAGGAAGGGTGGAGAAATTTGGGGCAGTTTTCATTGAAATATATTGAACATCTGCAGTTGTATTTAGATACTTTCCTGAAGCCAGGAGACTGACTTTTGCTGTTTAAGTTCACACAAAGTCTTCTGTGTGGCACCAGTTCCCAAGATAACTGCACCACAAGTATCAACATTTCAGCTTAGTCCCTATCACTTCACAAAGTATGGACTTTCCATTGGAAACCCTACAGTTCTGGACCTATAAACCTTGCTTACTGCGACCCTGCCAATCCTCAGCATTGGTCCCCGAGTCACAGGGTAACCTCAACTGTTCAACTCTTCTCCAGGGAGGTTGCAGTTTGTGGGGGACGGAGATAGCGGTCTCCCTTCCCATAGCAACTCCTGCAAAGCCTTTGCACCAGTGTGAATATGAAAGCAAGATCTTTGCATGGAGAACATTCAGGCACCGTACCTCTAGACCAAAAGAAAATGCCAGCAGTCAGCTAGCAATAATGTGGCAAACATTTACCCAGACTTCTTAAGAAAAGGAAGGACAATGAGCCTGGGAGTAGAGTGTGTGCAGAACACCGACTGTCCCACTGCACAAATGCTCCCTGTGAAGCCCAGGGCTCCCAATTATGAGAAAGAGAATTGTCTGGCAAGGCAGAGAAGTAATGTGAGTAAAGGATGGTGTTAGTAACTATTTCCTTTGCCTCCTCTCTCCCACCCCCTTGTTATATGTCAATTCAGCACAGGAATCTCAAGGTACAGGTGATCCCCTCACATTTACCCAGAAACCTAAAACTGGGAAATCAAGGGCTTTGTTTCAAACTCACACAATCCTGCCACTGAGGTGAGCGGGATAATGCAACTGTAATACTCTAAAAATCATCCCAAGGCCTTTCATTACATCAGTTACATAATTCATGTTAGTGATGTACCACTGAGCAATCCTTTTCCTTTTTAAATTGGTTCAAGTGCAGGGTAGCTCTGGGCTAGAACATACAACGTGCAAATTATTTGTAGGTCTCCCTCATGAACAAATGATTCCAGAGACCACTGGAAAAAGGCAATGTCTTAGCAACCTAAACCATATCCTTCTTCATTTTTCTTTTTTCCTCTGTAAACATAGGATAAGGAAATAAGTATTTCAACAGACAAATATTTTGACTCCTAAGGAGAAAGGTGGAAGCTATCAGGTGACCAAAACTTTCATACCCTTTAACATCATCCACATTCAGTTGAGATCCAGTTCCAGTACAATCAAAAAGCTACTTGAACGGGAAACAGGTTCTGATTAAAACACACCCAGAACCTCTCACATCGTCTGAATGTGCATTTAAAGATCAGTATTTAGCAAATAAAGATTCCAAGGCAACACCACAAGCATCGTTTTGATGGAGAAAGAAGAAAAAATAATGCCTCCTGCTCCATCTTACTGGGCGTATATTCGACTCCAGTTAAGCACAGCCTCAGTGCTGGATCCAATAGGTCATCAGATACTGGAGCACAGAGTATCCCAAATCATGAAGAGACCTGAGTTGATAATCCAAGTACCAGCCTGTCTCCATCTATTTTGATCTTTCAAGACAGGCTGCAAAATTCCTTCATTTCTATGTTTGGGTTCAGGAGGAGTCAGCAGGCCTGGGCAGTGTGCCCTTGACCTCTCATGGATGTTGGGCTGGTGGGCATTCAAGGCATTCTTCAGGGATGTGGTAGACCCCAGACCTGTGTGAGCTAGGGGAAGTCACTCCCCCACCCGCCTCCAAATCCAAAATTCCCTGTGCAACAGGGGAAAAAAGGCTGCAGAGGGCAAAACAGGTGCTTTGCTCCCTCCCAGAGCTGCCAACAGCAGAACCCGTGGCTTGTACAGACAATAGGTCATCAGATACTGGAGCACAGAGTATCCCAAATCATGAAGAGACCTGAGTTGATAATCCAAGTACCAGCCTGTCTCCATCTATTTTGATCTTTCAAGACAGGCTGCAAAATTCCTTCATTTCTATGTTTGGGTTCAGGAGGAGTCAGCAGGCCTGGGCAGTGTGCCCTTGACCTCTCATGGATGTTGGGCTGGTGGGCATTCAAGGCATTCTTCAGGGATGTGGTAGACCCCAGACCTGTGTGAGCTAGGGGAAGTCACTCCCCCACCCGCCTCCAAATCCAAAATTCCCTGTGCAACAGGGGAAAAAAGGCTGCAGAGGGCAAAACAGGTGCTTTGCTCCCTCCCAGAGCTGCCAACAGCAGAACCCGTGGCTTGTACAGACACATCATCAGAGTAGCCAATACAAAACTACACACACACGAACATACACTCTTAAAAAGTTTTTATTAATTTTCATTGTTTTTTTTCTTAAAAAAAACAAACCCGTCAGTGCAACAGTTCAGTATCCCCTTCCTATCCCCCATCAGTAAGCAGTAATTTTAAAATCAGGAAATACCGAGTGCTGAAGCCAATGGGTTAGCATTTTGCTATTATTTCCTTCTGTCAAACTCTGAAAAAGTCCTCTGTATAAATTAAACAATGAAAAAAATGTTATTTTCAATTCTATGTCATTACAGTCAACAGAATCATAATAATGCATCTAAAATGTGTGTCCACAATATATCAGGTATACATTTTTGGGAAAAGAAAAAAAGGAAAAAAAAAATATGACATTCTAGGCTTGTTAAAAGGATAATGGTCCCATATTTTTATTAACAGGTTAGCAAAACAAAATCCAATGGATTACAATATTTACATGTTATTTGAAAAATAAAGTAGTGATAAAAGCATGTCACAATCATTATTTCTTTTTTTTTTTTTTTTTTTTTTCTTTTTCATTTTTGGTAACCATTACAAACACCCAATCCAGGTATGGAACTGTTTAAATACATTTGAAATGAGGCCAATTAAAAAACAAATACAGACACAAAATGTGTATTTATACTTGTCCCTCCAATGTGTTTTTCCATGATGTTCCCTCCCTACTTCAAAAAACAAAAGCAAAAAAGAACCCCAACAAAAAATCAAAAGAATCCCCCTAACACACAACTGATGAATCCCCAAAAAGCAAAACACCATGCTTCTCAAGTAGCACTTATTCCACAAATGCAACATTTTTGCCATCAATTTTATGTGAAGCTCTCTAGGACACCGTTTCCTCAGCAGCTTCCTATTTCCCCCCTCCCCCTCCCACCGATCCCCCCCAAAACAAAAAAAACAAACGAAGACACATGCATTTCTAAAACTAGGTTTCAGTCAAGTACTTTCTACTTTTTGGAAAGAAACTCTTTTTTTGTTTGTTTTTTTTGGTTTTTTTGTTTGTTTTTTTGTTTTTTTTGTTTTTCTTTTTTTTGTTCACAATCAGAACATACCGTGGGCACCAGATCCTGTATTCGTTGCTCAGGCAAAACGCCTGTGGAGTTTGGTAGGCTTTCCACCCAAGAAGTAGTGCAGGATCAGCCACTTAGGTATGCAGGTTTCTATTCACTCTACGCTGCTCCCCTCACACTAAAAGCTAAGGAGGAGGGGAAAAACTTAGCAACTCCATCTTTGAATCGAGTAGAAGTAGTTCTCCAGGCTCAAGGTCGTGTGTAACGATTTCACCTCCGCTTGCATAAAGATGTTTTAACAGACACCCCTCCCTCCCACCGCACCAAAACAAAAAGAAAACACGCACACCACAGACAGAAGAAAAAAAGGCAGCCAATCTTAACAAAAAGTTACTGGTGTGAGACTGATAGATGTTAGTATGACAAGCAACAGAACGGTTATGAGGACCCATGTGTTTGGCCCGCGAGCTGCATAGCTGTGCCGTAAGTTTGGTTCTTTAGGTTTTTTTTAAAAAAAAAAAGTTAAAACTTCTTTGTTATTTCCATATGTTTAAAATTAACAACAACAACAACAACAACAACAACAAAAAGTTCTATTCACAAGACCTAGTCTCCTTTCCCTGTCCCCCCCCTCAAAAAGAAATACTCATTTTACATGAGAAACCTAATTGTGCTGTATTTGTAACACCTCAGGTTGATAGAAAATAAACATGTGGCAAACAAAACCGCACAATCAGTCACATGAAATCTATCAAATCCTAAAATTATAACTGAATACTAACAAACAGCTTACCTGGAATAACGGATGACAATTCACAAACAGTTATCTAGGAATTAAAGTCTCTCTCTCTTTTTTTTTGTTTTTTTTTTTACTAAAATAATTAAAAAAATCACAGTATTTTAAGAAATAAAACCCACACTGGGATTTTAAGCACAATTTGTTTTCCTTTCTTTAAAACTTTTTTCTTCCTCCATTCACCACCTTGCCCAGCAGTCTCTCTACATTTAACCACAACAACAACAGGTAGTACTGACAAATGCAGAGATCTCCCTTGGTTAATTCTGAGGTACTAGGAAACAGGTGACTGTTTTAAGCAAAGCAGTTTCTGTTTTGTTTTTGTTTTCATTTTTTTTTTTCTCTTTTTTTTTCTTTTCTAAAGCAGTTGCATTCAGTCTGGAAAAGCATTATGTATTAAAACTAGAAAAACGCACACAAATTTGTGCGTTGAAAAGTCATCCCCCCCACTTCTTCCATGCTCACGATGCTTCCATTCACAAACAATCCAAGTCTCCACTGCAAAGCACGATGTGTAATGTAGGAATACGGGGAGTTGCTTCATTAGTCCAAGATGAATGTAACTTCCCGTTGTCAAGATCCAGAAGAAAAGATGCAGTGATGTAATGGAGCCACTTATTCCATCACTTAAATAACTTTAATATACACACACTCACACAGGTACCAGTGCTTTGAAAATAGATCATTCAGTCCTAAAAGCAGCTTTATTTCTTCCTTCTGCCCACCCCCCCCACCCACCCCACCCCGTTCATCACTGTTCAAGTAGGTTGATTAGAATCACACCAAACGCTTATTCATTTTTGGCCTCCGAGTTGTCTTGGAGAGGTTTGTCAGCAGCTACCACGCTGACCGCTGTTTCGCTGTTGCAGGAATAGTCCACCACCATTTTCTCAATGCCTTCTTTTTCTTCTGGCAGTGTGCTAACTGTTTCTTCTGTGTCTTCCTTTGGCTGGCTGTCCTCACTGGTCCTGTGCTTGCTTTCATTCAGTGCCCTAGAAAGCCGAGCAGCAAGAAAACAGAAACACTTACAGTCGATATAGAGAACAGCAAAGCCAATCACATGAGGGAGAGAAGCAGATCACTTTCTAAAAATGGTGGATGCAAGAAGCCACACCATTGCCACCTCACACTCAAAAGGAGAGGCAGTGGAATGAAGCTACCAGTGGGACCCATGACATTCTAGTTTTGAAACCAAATCTTTATTTGCTGTACACTGGGACAGATGTGAGATCAGCGGGAACAACCCCAATCCTGACTTTTAAAAGTTTACTCCTCTTTCCCCAGTCCCTCATAAACAAGAACTTACAACGCACCAAACAAAGGCAAAGGAAAAGAGTAGTCTTCCCAAAGAGTTAATGATCCAATAAAACTTTTTATAGGTCGCAACATTTCGAGTACTCGTATTTAGGCAGACAAGATTAAGGGTAAGAGAAGTAGTATTTCTCATCCGATCATAGTTGACCTACAATACTGTATTCAAATGTCTTCTACATGTCAGCAACCTTGAATGAAATCTACTCTTTGAAGAAACTCTGGTCAGCAAAGAGATCTTCATCAAAAGAAGGAAAATGATTGTTCCAGAGATGCCTATCTTATCTGTGATGCGTATCATCCCACAGTCTGCAAACTGCTACAGAAAGGCAAAGATCTTCACTATGAAGATGAACTAGTGAACTTCTCTATGCACATTTTAGGACAAGTTCATTTGGATTGATTTTACTTCCCTTGAAGGTCTTGACATTTCTCTGCACATTTCATTGCACTGCTTTGCAAGTTTAGCTGTGAGCATGTGAAAGATATAACAATGAAGAGGAAAAAACCCCAGTTCCTTCCCAGAACATCCTGTAAAATTTCTGCCATCTTTATGCTGCTCTGCTGGCAGGCAAACCCAACAGTACACTCAGGTGAAGTTAATCCTGGCCAAGTGGTATTCACCTTGGGACAATCTTAAGTTTTAGAATCACAGTTAAACCCTACAGTCTACAGTCACCCGGGGCAACAGAGTTGAAAAAGATGAACAGGAACTTCCCAGGGAGACACATCGGATTACCATATATACACTTGTGATAGACAGAATTGCTCTTCATAGAACTGTGTTTGCTTTCACCGCTGGGCTTTTTGGGAAGTGTGAAATGGGGTGGGATGGGGTGGGGGAAAAGCACAAAGATCTACTTTGGCTGTTTGGCAAAGGAATGTAAACCAACTTACATGCCGTGTCTCAGCACGTGTCGCTCCCACTCAGAGCCTTCTGTAAACGATCGGCCACAGAACTCGCATGGGAAACGTTTCTCTGGAGCACCACTGTCAGGAAACATCATGGGATCTGGAAAAAGACAGCACAGCCTGTGAATTCAGAAGTGCCAGGGCAAGAAGGGACCACTGTGATCCTACTCTGATCCCCTCTGCTGCACCTTCTCATCCCAGAGAGGAAAAAGGACCTACCTATCAAATAACTGTGCTTGTGAAAACACAACTCCCCCAAAGCAAAATGACACTGCAAGCGACAAATCTCATCCTAAGTCTTAAAGCACCTCTGCAAATAAGGGTAACCAGTTACCACTCCCTGTTCCTGTATTTCAGCAAATGAAGGGACTGTGGAGCTTTAATTCAAAACCAAAACTGAGAGGTTTAGGGCTGAAATGGCTTGAAAGCAAGATCAAAAAATCCACTAAAGCCCACCTGTAATTTTTGAATTGGTAGTAAAAATTTTAGGAAACAAAGACTTGATATATTTAACATGTGATCCTCATAAGAAATAGGTATCCCTTCATCATGAAGTCTCATGGGTTAAGTCCCGCATTTTAACTGCATAGGTGTTTCATCCCGTCCTAATCTTTTATACAAAGTGCTTGGGGCCTCATTTGCAGAAGTGTCAAGCACCTAGTAATACGAGTGAAGTCACTGGCAGCTCAGGGAGCGGTGTTTCTGAAAGCCAAGCTCCATGTGAACACAGCCAGCTTTAACAAAAGATGAAACATTTTCTCACAAATTAAGAAGATCACCACACAAGCCATTAAAAATAATTGCATGGACTATCTCACTTGATTCTTTTGCTGGAAATGAGACAGCACCATCTGCTCAGAGCATTAATTCCTTAGCAGGGATTATCTTAAGCAAGAAATCAACAGAATGTCGTTCTGACTCCTCCCAAACTACATAATAAAAGAAAAGGGATTTTGCTTCATCTTAGTTCTGATCCCTGCTCACTTGATTTCTTCACTCTCAGATTTACTCTGTTCAAGATCAGCCTATGAACTTTAAATTGTCCACACATTCCCTATTATTCATATGTAAGTCCTGTAAATGTATTTCTGTGACACATTTCTCACTAGTTAGCCTTTACTAAAGTTTTATATGGAATAGTTCTTAACATCATTTTTTGCCTCTTCCCCCTGAAAGAAAAAACCCCACTTAGTATTTCTTACTGCCAGTGATTTATTATGTGGTTAAATATCACAAAGCAAGGTGCTGTGTCAAGAGGAGCACCAGAATATAAGTCAATGCCTTTAGTTCAGTGTACACTTGGATTTTAATGTCTTATGTGTGGTACAAATTTATAAACACACGGCAACACACAGACTAGTCATGGTACAGGGACAAACATTTATGGGAGGTAAAAGCTTTAGAGGCAAACGCTGCTGTTCTGTACAAGAACATACCTACTGTATAGCACAAAAGAGGAAGTTTATTCTGGGCCTCTGCAGCGAGGAGATATGCAACACAGAGGCTGTTTTGCTCAGATAGGGAGGAGTTGGTGTTGTTCATCCTGGAGAAGAGAAGGCTCCGGGGAGACCTTATTGCGGCCTCTCAATTCTTAAAGGGGGCTTATGATAAAGATGGAGAGAGACTTTTTACCAGGGCCCGTAGGGGTAATGGTTTTAAACTGAAAGAAGGTAGGTTTAGATTGGATGTAAGGAAGAAATTTTGTAAGATGAAGGTGTTAAGTCACTGGAACAGGTTGCCCAGAGAAGGTGCAGATGCCCCATCATTAGAAGTGTCCAAAGTCAGGTTGGTCAGGGCTTTAAGCAACCTGATCTAGTGAAAGATGTCTCCGCCCATGGAATGGGGGTTGGACTGTATGATCTTTAAAGGTCCCTTCCAACCCAAACCAGTCTGTGATTTATACTTGCAACTCCCATTAAAATTAGCAAGCACTACTCCAGTAAATCCATCACCTCTTCAGAAAACACTATCTTATTCACCCTACATCCTGATCAGTTTTGCTTCTAGGGCTGTGAATTTTGACTACTTCCCTGGAGAAGTATCAGAAGCTGCTCTTCTCTGGGGCCTGCAGAAGAGAAGTAACAGACTGCACAGACACCTGACCCCTCTGCGGTTTTCCTGCATCACACATACAAGCACTCATGGACATTTATTTTTGTCTACTGTGGAAAAACACCTCTCGATTCCAGTTTCTGCTAAGACCAAGGCATAAAGGTCAGTAAAGAGAGAGAGTCCCTCTGGGATGCAGTCCCTCCCAGAGGGAGCTGGTTCTTTCCACGGTATATGCCAGACACCCTGTTTTTCTCCCCTCACCTTCCTCCTCCCAGGTCAATATATTTTCTACTATCCTTTACCAGCAGCCAACGATTCCCTTCCTTTCCCATCCAAGACAGCACTTCAGCTCTGCTGCCCTTCTCTGGTCCACTGTCTAGCAGCCCATTTGGAGAAGCAACACACTTCTTTGCACCTTCAGTACTGCACATACCAGCCTGAAGTCAAAGCGGCAAATCTAGGCAGCTGTTTGACTCATGGGAAGAAACCCTGGTTCTGCCAATGTCATGGATTTCAGAGGGTTCAGACAGCATTTGCTTCCAGATACTCTGAGCGTACAGAAGCACTCTCAGCAAATCCCACTTCCTGCTAAGATCACAAAGGCTAGAATTGTCAAAAGTACCCAAGTGACATACAGGGTTACACAGTTTGATGTGGTTTGAAAGCTCTGACAGAATTAGCCACTGTGACAGGCTATGTTTAAAACCATAGGTCTGGTCCTCTGCTAACAGGGCAAACCATTTCTGTGTAAGAACCATCTTCTGAAAATCCATAGGGAGATGTCACCATGCGAGTCAGCATCCAGCCACGCCTTCAGTTCCTGTCTCACTGGGACATTTTTCAAAAGTGTACCTTGCATCTTGCAACTTATAGTAGTAATTCAAAACTTGTCTAGGAAAGTATTATCAGTACAACTGGGTCTTTTCTAAATACCCTTGCTGTAGTAGACATAAGGGTTTTCTGCATTTTATATCTATTTTAGTGCAATATATTGCAAATAGTAACAGGTTAAAAAGGAGAAAACACAATAATGGTGAAACATCGACCCTACAGGCCAGTCAGGAAAGAGCAGCTGCAAAACAAACTTGGAAATATGCATGACTTTTTTAGCCTGTCCATCTGAACAAGCTCGCAGAAACCATTTTAGACAGTCACAGATGAAAAAAAACCACAGAAAAAGGTGAAAAAAGTACAAAATAAAAATTAGAATTATTAAGACACTATCCATTGCTTAACTATTGATCACATGAAACATGGGGATAACACTGTTATAACACTTACCTGTTATCCTTGCAAATTTAAATCTGCAGCATAGAAGGTGACATTTTTACATTTTCACAGTGTAACCTAAAGCCAGTTTAAACCATGAGCTTCACCTTGGGCTGTCCCCCTCCCCACGGTGCATTTACAGGGATTTGTAAGGCTTGGCAGACAGCACCTTCTTCTCCTTGGTCTAGATACCATGGCTTCCAAGGTCACTTCAGCACCTGTGCTTGTATGTAATGCTAAGCTAATCCTCACAAGGACAGCATGACTCTTCATCCCCTGCTAGCTGTGGGTCTATACAAAACATTAATCACCCTGCTGCATCTGCAACTAAGGTGAGCTGGTCCTTTAGTCAAATCATTACACAACCACTGTTCCAGCTATGAAGCTCTGAGGGTTGAAGCTGTCCCTGGACAGACACCCAAGCATGTCTCCACATGAGTTACTAATGTTGAACTTTGAAATGCATACAGAACAAACATCCCTTTAGGTCCTCCTCCAATTTTTCTACTGCTCTACCCAAGATCTTGTGAAGAATATTTTTCATTAGAACAGAAATGGTTTCCTATCTAACTCACTTCCTTTCTCATTTAAATAAAAGCTGTCACTAACCACAGTTGAAGTGAAGTGCTGGTGGTAAGAGCAGACCGAATCTGTGCTGCAGGGACACTAAACAAAAGCAAAGACACTCGGGTCTTACTATTAAAAGGTAAGAAGCATAGTCTGAGCCCCTCCTGTTCTGTAAACAACCTGTGAATCCCGAAATTGGAATTTTTCAAGGTCTGAAAAAATGTAGGGAGACACATTTTCTTTTTGAACAACTCCTGAGCAAGTTTGAAAGCTGAAAATTCAGGAGGAAAAAAGTAAACATGGTGGTGTACCTTTACCTAAAGCACACAGAACTTGGCTAACTGTGGTCATCAGCATTAAGAGGGTGGGTGACCCCAGGAACCTGACATTCAGACATCACAGGGCTAAAGATGTTAAAGAGCTGTGAACATACTGCCTTTTACTGATGAATGGTGCACCAGAACAGACTAGACAACACACAGTTTACACCACATACTGTAATAACCTGGTTTTCATGGGGGAAGGTTGTTGAAAGGACAAGAAACCCTTAGTTCAATTTACCCAATTTACCCAAAACTTAAATTTAAATTTCCTTGCTGATCTAACTTCAGCCAAACCAAAAGCATTAACAAGCACATGGCCTAGCCTCGCTGAAGTCAGTGGAATTAGTCTTAGGTATCAACTTAGGCACATACTTAAATACACAACGGTACAGTGGGGCATGGACTTACCCTGGCTCCAGAGCTGCCAACTGCAGCAACTGCAACAGGACTGACTCTATCTGACAAGGAATGCTGGGCACAAGTTAATAACAGCTCATAAAAAAAGTTTGGCCACAACCTCTTCATCCTCCACTTGAACAATGCCGAGTGAAAAGCTGAAAATTGGTTACCAAAACAGAAAATCTGACAGACCACTAAAATACTCCACTTGCACAGTTTTCCAAGCCCTTATAGATGTTATCTGCATGGGCAGATAAGTCACAGATGCTATCTGTGTTTTCTCATAGTAAGTATTTTCTTAACAGACAGAAAACTTGTAATAAGGATTAGAAACATGAGATTCCCCCAGGAGCAGCGTCTTCACAAAAGCCCCATTCTGCTCCTGCTGGCATGCCTGTATGGCTCTACAGGAATGTGCTATAGAGTCAACAGCTGGCCTTGCTTGGTGGGACTGGTGGGGCATGTTGCAGTGCCAAAAAAAAAAGCACAAAAAGCTGCACTGACCTCTCTCTTCAGTTTTGGGGCTTAACTCTTCTTCTTTTTCTTCTTCATCACTGCTGGAGCTCTCTGTTTTCCCCTTCATTTGTTCCAACTGGTCCAAGTTAACCCGTCCAACCAGCTCAAAATTACGACTCACCTTTGAAAGAAACGTTTCTGTCAGCAATCAGGACAATCATCTAATCAGAAAAATCATTGTATACACAAAACAAAATTGAGTACACTCCAAAGCCTGCTCAGCTAGAGGTGACATGCAGTAACCTAATCAAATTAACACTAATTTCCTTTCAATGATAGTGATTCTTCTTTTGCTGTTTATTCTGCATTTCTCATTTTTGTTTTTTAAAAATTAATGACACTCAGTAAACCCCCCTCATTTCTTCCTGGTTTTGATGTATTAAAACAAAAAAAAAATCCAAGAAATGCGAAACACTTGAAGCTGTATCCTCTTTTTGTGAGACCATTCAACCACTGTGATCAGACGCTGCTATTGCACATCCACACCGAATGAAAATTCTTTGTGACTTTTTCAGCTTCATTCATGAAAGGAAGGGTCTTTTACTCAGCACATGGTTGCTGTGTGCCACATACACTTTCACTCATTAATAACAGATTAATTTTCATTATGAAGGGCTGCAAAGTGCTTTACAAACTGATACACAGCCTGTAATGGGAACACTTCACCCAGCAGTCAAATTCAGCTAACCCTAGGGTGAAATGCACCAGCTACTTAACAGCTCACAGCAGCAGTATGAAAGGAGCAGCTTAGGGCACAGAAGTCAAGAACTCTACCACATCCAACAGAAACAGCAGAGGAACAGTCCAGATTTACAGTAGAGGCAGAGAGCGTGGAGCACGACCAGGACACTAGGGCTAATACTTGTTGGATGACAAGTGCCCTCTGAGCTCATTGATCACTGCTGGGAAGGGTTTTGGATTCATCTTTCATGCAAAGAGACAGCTCTCCAGCAGCACAGGCACTGAGCCACAAAGGCAGAGAGGATGCAGACGGAGGAATGAGCGCAGTACAACACCTCCTGCAAGATGCTGAATGAAATATCAACACCCACTGACTATTTTTTATCCCTCTCTGGGAACGGGAATGTGAATGAACCTAAGGAGCATATGAATTAAAATGTAGTGTATCTCCAGATAGCAAACTATCCTAAATGTGGTGGTGTGCAGATTCCTAGCACTTCTCCATACAGACAGCTGTGATGAGGTTCTCTGACTTAACATGTTACCCACTGAGATTTAAACAAACAAGACCACATGCAAGGCACTTACTTCAACTCAGCTCATTCAAGGCAACTCTTTAAGGTGCAATGTATCACTCAGGTATCCGAGCCCAGAACATTTGGACACAAATTAGTGAGAGAGAAATTACCAAAGAGAAATGGGGAAAAGATACCCTAAACTACCAGCACCAGCACTGTAGGTGCAGATTGGCAGGGAGAGAGCTAAGTAAGGGAATAATCTTCCCAGCCTGATGCACCATGTCAAAAGAAAAAGGAATAGTGCCTCCTGGATACGCCAGGTGCCTTGCTGTGGTGACTTTGAGGCTGTGGAGCACCTCACGTACTGTATGAATTGCAGAAGACGCTCCAGAAGTAATAAAGAGGGCAGATAAGTACAGCAGGCCAATGTGAGTTTACAGAGTTTGTTTTTATAAGAGAGCCAAATATTTTTTAAGCATAAAAAGTTTTGCTGGGACTTCTGCTGCTAATACTGTCAATATAAATGTATTTGGCTGTACGGAAAGTGTCATTCAGTCAATGAAGTAGGAGTGAGTTTTCAGTGAGGACCTGGGCAGCTCAGCTCCAACAGGTGGAGGCATATAGCTGCCTCCCCTGGACATGTGACAAGGAAGCACTCTAGCAAATACCCCAAAACATACCTCAGATCCAGAACTGAAGCGTCTCTCAGCTACACAGCTCACAGTTACAGAAATTCAAAGCTAACAGTCTGTGGAAGCCTTTAATGACTTCTCAAAGACTCGATCAGGTCTGCACTCGGGCACTCCACAAAAAGTCCAAAGCAGTCTTAACTTAGGACCAGCTTATTCTTGCTGTTTATCTTTCCCTTGTTAAATGTAAACGGGGATGTATTGCCCTCTTTGTTATTAAGATACGCATGGCATGTCATGCTGCTGAAGTTGCCAGAGCAATCTTATGTTTGGAATCTCCTGCCTTTTAGAGAGGCTGAATCACACAGCCTTAATATTGTTTCACAACCCTTTCTTCCCCCCTCTTTAAATAAACCTAGCATACACAAGTGCCTTTTCCAGAGAATCATGCTCTGCATGTAACAGTCTAATCAATCTGAACAGCTTTAGAAACCCTCAATTTTGAGTTTCTGAAAAAAAAAAAAAGAAATAATAGAAAACAGAGGAAGTGAATCCCAACATGGGATTAGTTTCCAGATTTGGGGAGGGAGATTAAAAAACCCCAATGGCAAGTTGGCTACTTAAGAGTTGACATGCAGGTAAATACAGCATTTGCAAAGAGTAGATTGCTACAAATTAAAACTATTTGGATGTTACCTTGTGCTCATCTCGAAGGTGAGCGTCCAGCTCCTCTGTGTGTTTGGTCTCATAGTAGCAGAGTTGGCATTTGTAAGGTTTCAGTTCATTGTGCTTCTCTATGTGCTGCTGCAAGCTCTCATCACTGGAGCAGGTAAAGGTACACTTATCACAGCGGAAAACAACTCCCTGCAAGTACTTTGACAGTTTGGAACGGCAGACTTCAATGGGAACGACCCGCTCTTCTGTAGGGACAGGACAACATTCACTTAACAAATTTTATGAAATACCAGGCCCACATGTCAACAGTTTGGGCACTACCACCCACATGAGCAATAGGATCTGCTATATGGGTAGACAGTCCATCTATAAAGGAATGGGAGCTAAGCTGGACTGACAGAAAAACCACAAGACAACAATTCTTCCTGCAATGGCAGGGTTAATCCTCCAAGGCTACAAATGCAGGTGTCCTCACAAATGTAACTGCTTCTTGGGTGAAGAGGATGGGAATGGAGGTTTTGGGGCAAATGAGACTTCCATCTGTGAGTCCTGGTAGCAGAGCTTGGCAATACAAGACTGCTTGAAATGTAACAAACAAGGAAGCTGCAGGGTGCTTCCCAATGCATCATCCTGCTGGACCTATAAAAATCAGAGCTGGTGTCCTCACCATCACATCTGAAGCTACCCTCTGGGGACTGAAAGGGTAAACAAGGCAGCACCTTTTCCTGGAAGGGGCCATGCAGTTCAGCCAGGGTCAGAAACTTCCCAATACACCACAGTTTTCAGAAAGCTCAGATTCAAAATCTGCATGCGTGTCATGTCACACTTCCCACAGTTCAGACCACGGATACAAGCATATACTGAAAATGCTCTTGCTGAGCTTTTACACTCTCCACTTCTCAAACAAAGCACCGCTGTTTAACAGAGCAGCAATTAATTCCAGTCATTTGACAGAGCCAGAATCCAATGTGCGTAACGCTCATCCACTGTGGCTCCCCCCAAGCTCCGAGCTCTGCACACAAGGAAAACCCCAAATTTGACACTTCAGCTGAGGGTCACCAGAAGATCCTCATTATGGGTTTTTGCTACTGTATTGGCCTTTTGAACTAGAACACTGAAATTTAGTATTGTTACTCCCTATGGACCACAGATTAAAGGAGGAGTTTGTTCCTCCGAATGCAGGTCCATCCCTAATGATGGATTAAAACAAACAAACTAAAAAACCAGGCCTGAATCTCAGGTGATAGACATGAAGGCTATGGCAATGTGAGGCATGGAAATCCACATACAGATCTGAGCCAATGGGCCCTTTTCTTTAGTGAGGAGGGTAATACCACATCCAAAGACAACTTCAGAAATACAAACTCCCTTAGGGTTTCTGGAAGGTGGTAAAAGCTCCACTCTTCATCCACTTTTGGACAATCCACATGCCACTGCTGCTTACAAGCCTTTTTCTACAGTCCAACAAAATACACCATCCTGCTCAGCTTCTCTCTGAACACAAGAGTTATCCTATCTTGTAACTTCCTCTTTGGCGTCTTGAAAAAGTGGAAATTTTCCCCAAAGCTCTACCTTTGAAAAAAAAAAAACAAAACCCACAAACAAAAAACCCCAAACCCAAACTTGTGGACTTGTACTTCTTTTCTACACCAATAACTAGCTGTAAAGATACCAAGCTTTGGCCATTCAGGGTGGGAAAAGGGGAGGGGAGAATAGGGTCTAAAAGACAACAGAATTTAAAGCTGTGATTCTGGGGCCATAGGATGACTTTTTACAAGGTTGTTGCAGCTGTGTGCTTTTGAACTCACTGAAATAGGTGATGTAGCTGGCTTTAAAAGTGAAAAAGTGAAGTTTTCAAAAAGAGATACTAATTAAAATACTTGAAAATTCACTTTTCCTCTAGCACCTGACATAGATTAAAAAAACCTAAAACATGGGATGGTATAAAACTTTTTATCTACCAGTCCAGAGTAATGCAGCATTCCCTAATTCACATTAGTTAAACCTGTTATCTCACAATCACATACACACTCCCCAAATCAAAGGCAGCACAGTAACAAGAGAAAAGCAAAATAAACATAAACATGAATTCTAGCCCAAAGGGTTTCATTTTCAGTGGATGATTTAGTATTTTTTACATGATGTATTCATGTCAGTGAATTTCCTCCAAGCAATGATTTTGGAATTTGCAGGGTTATTTGGATCCAGAACCTCACATTTTGTGAGGTGATGCTCTCATCTCCAGCTTGTCCCTACAAAGCTCTATTTAATTACTCATTTAGAATGCACTTATCACATCTGGGCCACTGACAAAATTACAGCAAACTATAAGGCCCCATACACAAATTGAAAGAAGTAGTCCATGTGTAGACGTCTTCAAAGTTCAGCAGTGTCTAAACAAAGACTACTGTATATGCCTCACAAAAAGATACCCTGAGTTGTTTAACATTTAGCAAGAGGTGCAATTAAAAAACAACATCAAAATAAACACCTAAAAAGCATCATCTTGGTTTAAGAAATCAAATCCTTCCACTAGACTGAAATATTCAGGCTAACTGTAATGCAGATCAGAGGTTAAATTGAAAGGCCATTAATGCACTAGGTAGTTGCAGTACAGAAACTCAAAGCAGATGTTTTTTTGCTCAAGGCATAAAAGAGCCCATGACTCTGTCCGTCCTTAGTTTTAAGGAAAAAATCTTTACTCAGCAACACACCACGGCATATACATGTTATTTCCTTCCCTTCAAGGTAAACCAAGAACAAACAAATCAGTCTTACTATCTAGACACAAACCAATTATTCAGTCATGTTGGGTGTTTGAAAATACGCATTTTTGCCTGCAAATCCAAGCTACAGTCACAGAACATACAGCATTTGCATTCCTGTAGCCAAAAGCAAGCACAGCACAAGGGTTCTGCATGTATAAATGAAGCTGTGTGTAGAAGGGATAATGCCAGAAACAACCACGTGCAAGGAATCATGATATGTAGCAAGGAAGCCTTTGGGAAGGCAGATGAATTTGAAAATTTGACTTTTTTATCTTAAAGTTACTATTCAAGAGAAATGGGTGTGATTTCTATTAAATGGAAGAACAAAATCACTATTTGTACCAGGAAGAGAATAAAATGATCGCTAAAAGAAGAAAAAATAATGCCCTGAGGATTTTAAAGTAGACCCAATAGTAATCTTGGTAAATTGCATCCAGCCCTGGAGAATACCAATGTGTTTCAAAATGCATGATGAGAATGCTACTGGAAGGGATAATGAAAAATAATTGCATTGTCCAGACTAAATTGAAGGCCAGCACCTCTGCTGGCCACTGAGCAAGAGTTGTGTCTCCTCTCCCCAGGCTTGCCTGTCACAAAGGCCAGGAAGAACTTGAGAGCCAAACTTTTTCTCTTCACCTACCTGCACAGCAGCCTCTAGCTGTGTTAGTCCCCTGCTACAGGCCACCTGTACTGAGTCTGTGCTCCATCTGTACCCTCAGACGGGACAGTGAATTGCTTTTATACTGATGAGGAATAGGCATGGAAGAAGGCTCTTGGAAGCTTCCTATTTGCCCTCATTCTTAATGGGAAGCAAACTCCTGCCTAATTTTTTCTCACTAGGCA
Organism: Egretta garzetta; assembly: GCF_000687185.1. Taxonomy (NCBI): domain Eukaryota; kingdom Metazoa; phylum Chordata; class Aves; order Pelecaniformes; family Ardeidae; genus Egretta; species Egretta garzetta. The sequence goes on along the minus strand of NW_009259178.1, from coordinate 1,111,638 downwards.
TTCGGGCTTCTAGCTGATAATGCTTTAGCCCTGTAAAACTCAGCTTCTGTGCCACTCATTAAGAGGAAAATACACTCTCCATTTCAAGCACATGCTGCTTCACCAAGGATTAGGGGTACAGCAACTTGGAAGTAATGCAAGAGTCACGCATTTGCAAACATGTCTTTTTACACAGGAGGAACGTTAACTATGAACAGATCAAATCCTTCACTCTTGATTTTACACACTGCACCGCTCCATCTACCTCAAAACTAGCTTTCTTGGACCACAGCTCAGGGCTATGCCCTTGTTGTACCAATGCAATGGCTACAAAAAAGGAATGCTATCTCAGACTACATTCACTGTCCCTCAATCTCTCTTTCAGTGCACGCTAATTCTTGTCAAAATTGTCTGCTTCAGCTGCCACACAATTAAACACAATGCTAGAGGGTTTTTTAGCTGGATATCTGTGCCAGAAAGAACTTTAAGGAAGGATCCTACTTTGTTACCTGGATGATTAATGCCAGAGAAAACCTTTGTCCTTCCCTCAGTGGCCTTGGAGATTCTTTATCAGCTATAATCCCATTTGCATTAAAACTTCTTTTACTCTGTTTCACCTCTCCCAGTGCTCTAGTGGGTATAATATCATGTCCTTTGCTATCAGCTTTGTTTCAGCAGCACAAAGGCTCAAGGCTGGTTTGTGCAACTGAAGCAACAGGTCTACAAAAACAGATCCATAGTATCACTTACCCAGGAGGCAACCACCTCCTTGCAACTGGGTTGGAAACAGGTCTATACAGGCAGTACAGCTGCTTGAGCTTATGAAGTTCTCTTCAACTTCTCTTCAACATTTCCAGTGTCAAGTCTACTCATTATAGAAAAAAATCCCTAACTAAGCCCACCCAGTTCTCCCTCAGACTGTCTTTCTGTATTTTAAAGGTCCTGAAGTGTCCAGTGGAGCCCTGGCACAGCCACGAAACAGAGCACACCTCAGCAGCACTTGGAACCGCACGGTCCCCTGCACAGGGGTTAATTAAACCTTCCTCTCCTCTGAAGTGAGCTGGTTCTGGAGTATGTCCTGAAGCTGGGCAAAATTTGACACAGCAACACTTTCAAAGACAGGAAGTAAAAGCTAAAGCATCTGCCAAACTCTTACAACCAAATAAGGCAGCTTTGCAATGGGCTTTCTGAATCACTGACAGGTCATTTTTCCCAGATTCCCCTCAGAATAGCCCTGCTAGCAGTCAGAAATTTGTATGAACTCTGCCAACCTCAGTGCTTTGGTACAAGAGGGACTTTAAGCTACCAACACTGAAAGTGGTATGTTACAAGGAATTACTATAGTGCTTGTCACACCAGGATCTCCTCCAGGAAAAAGATGGCATGCAGAACTTGTGTTTGCTCACCACCAATACCCTACTGTGAAACTCTGCCCAACCTGCAAGCAGGCAGAGTGCCATCCCAACACATGGGTTTGGATTTCGGCAGCCAACAGACCATCTACAAGCATCAAGTGTGATAGCTATGGGCAGGATTCCCAGCCCAGAGAGCCCAAACAGCTGTCTCTTCTGAGCTAGCAAGCCCACAGTTAATAGAATATAGAAATCCCTAATCCCACTTTTAGCTGGCTTAAAAAAAGAAGGGCGAGGTGGAGGCAGAAAAGGAGTTTTAAAGAAAAACAAAAATATAATTCTTGTTTTGATCCTAAGAATGCTGAAGAGAAAAAATTCAAGCAAGCAATTAAGGGATATTTTGGGGCCTGTATGGTTAGTTAATACACCTTGTCACAGAGTTTATGATAGCAAGGCCTTTATAATAACAAGGATATAAGCAGGAAACAACTCTGGCCTAGTTCAGAGCTGTAAATTAGGGCAACTCTCGCTAAACAGGTGTTTGATGACTGTTAACCTCTCTAGAGGAAAAGCTTAAAAACAATTTTAAATCTGCCCTGTTTCAGCACTGGCAAACTTTGAATTTTACAGGAAATAAATAAGATGCGTCATTTAGGAATGAAACAAAAGATACTCAAGGGCCAATGACTTATTCAACATACTTGTCCTCATGTACAGAGAGAGGAAAATTGAATGATAAATGGAGAGGGGAAAATTTAATCAAACCAGTCTGAAAGACAAGGGCATCGTTCAGCATTCCCCTCATCAGATACAGACACATACAGGGATATTGTTACCTCTGTGCAGAACTATATGGTCAATCATGTTGCGTTTATATTTGGTGTGATATAGGCAAAGAGGACAGCGAAGGTCTTTGGGTCCTTCCTCAGGAACTGCCGAATGCCCAGCTTCCACGTGCATAGTAAAAGCAGATCTGTGAAACGGGAGGGAGAGATGGAAGCAGTCAGAAGAGGTGTGCAGGGAACGATGAAGTGTCACAGCTCTATAAGGGACGTGTCATGTAAAATGGTACAGATACCTCTCAGCCTTGTCTTCACAGTGCCACATGGCATTTCAGCAGGGCTACTCACATGAGTAACACATGAGCAGAGGTATTTGCAGGCTTGTATCCTCAAGTAGCAAACACTCATTCTGACATATTCTTTTGCATGGATTGCTCTATAGTCACATTGCTATAGTTAAGACAGCAAAAGAATTCCCATCTTTCATGCTCATCATTTGTCTTCAGGCTGAAATATTCAGTGTAGGTTTTCTGGCAAAGTTTAAATTTTTAGCAAGTTCAACAAAATCTATCAACTGTTCTGGACTTGCAGAGGTGAGGACAGACTTATTTCTGGAGGCAGATAACATCCTTAACCACCTCTGTCTTTGTAGGACAAGCCCAAAACCAGCTAAAATGTTTAGATTCAGGATAGAAAACAGACTTGTGTTCACAGTGAGTTTGTCACTGAATAATTAAGTTTTAAAGCATCAGCTACAAGGATCTGAAAACCCAAGAATAAGAATACTCTACTTATTAACGTTGAGGAATGAATGAATACTCCACAGTACTTCTGAACAAAAAATTTCATGCTGGCATTACACTGGCCGCATACTTAAAAGTTGCAAGAGACATGCACAGAGAGGAAATTAACTGTACACCTATCTAACCACAAGCTCAGCTACCAAAACGAGAGGTGTCTGTAAACTTGGGACACTTGGTCATTTTTTCCTAAAGCAGTGAGTGGTAAAGCTTGCAAAAGCTAAGGAGCTTGCCACATTGAACTGGAGTTAGAAGTCTCTCTGAAGTTCTCAAGACTGTTAGCTTGAACACAAAGCAACTTATTAACACAACTGGCTTTGAGCCCAATCCAGCGACCACTGAATTCTACAGGTGTATTTCTATCTATGAATGCTTTCATGCATTTAAGTTTCTATGGTAAGTTTAAGAGGGGACTGGTATGGGGTTTTTTGTCTGATCCCCCCCCCCCCCTCCTTTTTTTTAAAGACAGAAAACATGCTGTGCTTCTAAAAGAAGCAAGACTTAATCCTTGAATGTTTGAGACACCACATGAAAGAACACTACTCCCTTATGCAACTATGATGCAACTATGAACATGTTTAAATGCTGCTTGATTTCAGATGATTTCATTTCATCCAGGTAGAAGAAAATGGCACTCACAAGATATGAACAGATTGAACAGACCTGACAATTGCTGGTGATCTTTAAGACAGATAGCAATCAGGATATAAAGCACAAGCAGCAATTTTTACCATAGAGGCAGCAAGGGGCTGAAGCAACAGGAGCTAGAGACATACAACTAGAGGTTACTTTTGTGTGGATTCTCTCAGGTTTGTGCTCAATATTTTTTTCAACAGAACTCCTCCCCGTTATCCAGTCATACTGTTTACTGTCACCAGCCTCCTAAGAACTTAACAAGTTTGAGACCTCAAATGTCAGCTCAGGGTGTTATGCTCGAGGGTCCAGCATATCAGGAGGAAATGATGAACAGCACAGGTGCATAGGCCTTTTGTTTTCTTATGGAACAGCAGCTAAAAACACACACACAAACACACACAGCACTGAGTTTTTACATTTTGCACATCTAATTGGATTTTCTGACATGTCTCTATATGCTATATGCTAGAGAATGCTATGCATTTCAGCTAGATAGACAGCAGGAGAAATAAAAGTCACAGGAGAGAGGTTTCTTCAGAAAAGTGATATAAACTCCCTTGTCTCCCTGGGACACTTGATTGTTCCATGCTTCATGCTGGTTGCGCCAGGAAATGACCTTATTTTTGTAGAGAAAATTTTCACACTTGAGGATAAGGGTAGTCCTCTAATTGCCTATGCTGAGGAAAAAAGTACTACCTGTACCGTTTCCTCCAGCAAGTAAAACCTACTGCAAGGACTTACTGTGCTTTTGTCTGCAGCAGATGGTACCGGCTGTTGTAGGAAAGAGGAAAATGGATTACATGGATGCTGCTGTGATCTGGCATGGTATTTCCTATGTTCCTCTCCCTGGTCAGCAGTGGCCATGTTTCTGTTAGCTACAGCCAGCTCTCAAAGATCTCAGAAGTTTTTTCAAGTGCTAAAAAAACCCTTATGAGTTCAGTTTTATCTGTTTTTCACGGTACTTACTTAAAGCCTGTATAAAAGGAACAATCTTTGCACTTGAAGAGTTTTTTCCCTCCGTGCTTGTCACGGTAGTGACGCCGAATGCTCTGTATGTAACCCGAGGAGAATTCACAAAATTCACAGTTAAGGATGGCTTCTGTTTTTTCCACTCCTGCAGCACTCCCAGAAAGTGGGATTGGGCTGATGTTGTTGTTGTTCCTGGCCAAAGCTGCCGACTGGTAGTGGTTCAACTGCTGCTGAACATCAGGAGGCTCAGAGTATGAAGAGTCTGTAGAGAAACAGAGGGAAGTTGTTATTCCAGGTGGATCAACAAATCTAAAAAGCTTTGAGGCCTGCTCCGGCACCTACTGGCTTTTAAAAGAGGTTGATCAAGGTGTTCGTTATGAAATCCACCAACAGCTTTCTGAAGGTATTAAGAAAAAGAGCTGTAGCACTTCTCAATCTAATCTAATGTGTATTCTACAATTTAAAAAGGTGATCAGCGTAAAATACGCTTTTTAGACCTGATCTGGGGAAGAAAGAAGTGACAGATTTAAATTAAAAGTAGTTATAAAGAAGTCTGGTTTTAAGACACTAATTTGTGAAGGTAAAGCACGTTAATCATACTGCCAAGTGTTTACATGTTTGGTGCATTAATCAGACCAGATCCTCTCAAATGTCTTATGCCAGTTTACACCAGATGAAGCTCTGGCACAGGATACATTTAAGTAGCCTATCTAAAATTCAAAAAAAAAAAAAAAAAAAGAAAAAGAAAAGTAAGAGGATACTCTTCCCTACTCATTTATGGAATTATTTAAGAAATCCACATCAAAAGTTAACATTAACAAAATGATACAATTTTACTTTGTCACATTTGAAGCAGTCTTCACAAAAGGTAAATTCAAGTTCTCCTAGGTGATGATGTTTGAAATGAAGTCATCACTGGAAAAAAAGATATTTAATCATAAATTCCAGTAAAGCAAACTTCTAAACCATATTTCGTTAGAGGCTGTTAAGTTTTGCTATACTGAGAAAGAGGTCTCTTTATATAGATGTCTGTATAGATGCATCCCTTCTACAACTCAGCAGAACTCTTGTCACACCATTTTTATGGCACATGGAAAAACACAGTCCAGAAATGTCTCAGTACTGAAACTGAAAGCTATAATACTTTAGTTGGACTCCCCAAAAAAGGAGGGGGAGAGGGTAGTGTTGAATCTTTCCCAACACACTGCTTGAACATAGAGGTTAGGAATTCATCTGCTTTGTCCTATATAACCCACAGCTGCCCATGAATGGCACAAATGAAAGCAGATGAATAAAGCACAGATGAATTTCAGTGTAACTTTCCTGAAAAGGAGACAAAAGACTTTTCTTAAGCGTTCTGGAAGAAGGGGGGAAAAAAAGAGGCAGGGGGCAGGTGGGAAGTCAGGAAACAAACTGTACCAGCCACCTCCTGCTTTGATGAGTACTTCATTTTCCAAAGCTTAATTCCCGGATGCTGGATATGTAGGAATTCTCTAACAGGCATACTTGTGGGAACTTAACACCATCCATTCTAACCAATTAGTACGGAGAAACAAAAGGCAAACAGGCCTATACAGCATTCAGTGCGGGGACTTCTCCACCTGTCTTCAACAGAGTAAAATGCTTGCTTTCTTTTCTCACTACCACAGAAGGGGGTTATACATGCCGAGAAACGAAAACCAAACCAAGAACAACAAAAAACCCAAACACACAAACAGAACACAAGCAGGAGAGAAATGTCTCTGGGCTGCCCTGGCTTCATCACCAGGTGTACAGCAAAGACAAAGGCAAAGACATGAATGAAATACTTTTTGGTTTTCCCATCCAAGCCTCATGAACTGAAGCTGGATTATAATGCAACATTTATCATCTCTTGTTTCCACCACTTCTACTGCAGGTTTGCTCACCATGAGGGCTCACAGCAAGCTCCACCCATTCAAATGTCAAGACTTCCTTTTCCTTATGTTTGAAACAAGATCCCCAGTTCCTTTACTTTAGCACAGGACAGGCCTGAGGAGCTGCAAACCTCTGCAGAAGTCTGTTCTCCCTCAAAGGCAGCAACTGTGAGCTCACCCTGTTTAGACCTTGAGGCCCAAAACAAAGCCTGTGGTTCAGAGCAGATTTGCTGACTCGCGTACCTGCAGCCTTATGTATGGGCTACTGGGTTCAATGCTTCCAAAAGCTAAAAACCCAGATATACAGATTTCCTGACAAGGATACGGCAGCCCAAAAAAAGCTCACAGCACTGGAAACAGTTATTTTGTATGTTGACTAGTCAAATTACTTTTAAGGTATTGATTAAAGTCTAGTTTGTAGCTTTACTCTTCCATTCCTCAGGAAGAAGGGATCAAAAATTTCCAATGAATCATCAAGGTTCCTAGCCAAAACCTCAGTGATATCCACTGCAAAGAAAGCTACAGGTTTAAAAACAATTATGTTCAGAACAAGGAAGTTTTGTTGTTGTTTTGAAGATCTACTATAGTTCAGATATTTTTACTTCCCCTATCATCTGTTGTCTATTATTCCAGCTTTGGAACTTTCAATCGGTTATTTATGTAATTTTGTGGCATCTCACATGTAAAAACTACAGAAGTATATAGCTATATGTCTATTCCCCCAGGATAAAAAAAGTATACAAAGTAGCCTTCCTTGTCATCAGGAACAGCCAAAAGCAAATTCTACCTTTAATATTTGAATCCTTACTTTCGTTCAACCAGGATTCATTCACCTTACAGTTTTTAATATATTGCTCCGTTACCAATAAGATAGTTACAATATTTACAGGAAAAAAAGCCACCTGAAGAGCTTATATGGAGAATCTTAAACACTTAAAGAATGGTAGCATCCATGTCCCTAGTTCTGTCTTTCCCTTTTCCCTTGCCAAATGCCTTCATTATTTTGAAATCCTTTTGGACTGCAAGATTTAGCACTTCCTGAAGAAAAACACCCAGGATTAACATGTGTGTATAGGGCTTCTGTTGGTTTCTGGGAATCAGCTTGCCAGACAGCTACCCTAGCATGCAGGTGCAACCCAGCTCCACCAGGAACACTTTGGACAGACTCCAAAGCTGACTAAAGGCATGGGAGGTTTTCCACCGACTTCAGTGAACCACACTTTTTCATGCCCCCTCCAAAACCAGTGAAGGCAGTGGAAAGAAAGCAACTGACTTGAGTTTGCTTCCAAACATGCATTTTAGCACACAGCACAGAATGAACTGCCAACAAATATGAAACAGATGATGGGGTTGAGGTTTGGGATTTTTTAATTTATTTTTCAAAAGCAGTACCTGAGAGAAGGACTACGGAGGCAAATCCACAGCCAAGGAGCAACAGCACTGCCTTAAGCTGGCAGAGTGCTTCTACACAGGCACCTCCTCTATTCCTGTTGAAGAGTGGGATGATGTTCCAAACAGCTCTGCATGTACTTCAGTGCTGGGCTGACTTAAGATGTTGACCAAGTATTGTTAAGAGCCTTAGCATTTACACAAGCCTCAAGCTGCTGTGCACCAAACTGCTGGACACCTTTTGGTGGTGTTGCTGTAACAACAGGATGCCTGGATATAAGAGTAGAGAACGAAGGAGGAAGAGAGCAGAGCTTTTCCCTCAGAACTGACCAACAATTGAGTCATGGCTCTACACAATGCAAGTTCCATCTCAGTCTTTCTCCTGCATCCCAAGTGCAAAGTGTTACAACCTTGACCTGGAGCAGGAAAGGGGTCTAGTCATCCACGTCTGAAAAATGTAAAATGGCCTTAGAAGCCTACATCAAAGTCAGAAAGCAGAAGAAAGATATTAAAATAAGCAAAGGGAAGAGTTACAAGAATTTGTGTTAAGTTATGTAAAACACAACAGCAAAGAGAAAACATGAATGGGAAGAAAATGAAGAAAAATGAAACACCAGTAAGTACCAATTACATGTTAAAGAAAAAATGTCATTTTTTTCTTTGAGCAGCCTCAACGCAGCACAAGAAAATAAAACATGTTCACATATACAATGCAAGGAAAGAAAACGGACTACTTAGCCCTGACTGATTTAAAACAGTCAAACAAACAAGAAAAGCCCACACCAAACCCACCAAGATCCATACTTAAAAGTAATTTTATCTAAAATAAATGGAAGGATTTCACCGTGCAACTCCAAAAGCAAGGTAACAGCATGGCATGATCTGATGTAAAAAGAAGGACACCTACAGTCATGCCAAGAGGCAAAAATTAAGAGTAACTGATGTAGTCAAAAACAGAACAGCAGCGATGCAAATCTCAATTTTCAGATTTTGCATGTCACAACTACCTACAGACTATCTGCACAGGAAGAATAACAAGGCTAGAAAGTAGTGTAATCCCTGCCAGCACCTATGGATCTAAAAGACCACAGAATCTACCCTCAGTATATAACAACATTCTCATATCCAAATGCGGAAATGACTAGTTGAAAGGAAAGCAGTAGAAATGACTGTCCACATGGTGCCCCATCAACACAGCCGTATCTAAATTACTGCTGTGTGCTGGTAATAATACGTAAGTAAGTCTCATAGTGTCTCTGCATGGGGTGAAGAGGGACAGCATTTCCAGAGTGCCTAAAACACTTAAATGCCTGGTAAGTGATGTTACCACCCTGAAAACTTCATTCAGAGTACAGACACAAAGACTGGCACAATGAGTCTTTCAACAACACTGGAAGCATGCACAGTCTCCACTACAACGCAAAGCGATCATGAAAATGCAGCTTGATGCACACCTACGTACCCTAGGATCATACACTGGGGAAAATATACAATGAAAACCCACCACAGAAGCAAAATGAAAATCCCAGTTGTCGTGGATCATCTGCAGCACAAAACATGTTTTAGAAACCTAAAAGAAGAAAAACTTGGGATCTTTTCCGAAGAAAAAAAACCCTTAAAGATTCTGATTTGGATACATAAATTTACTCAGAAATGAAATTATATTGTTTATAGTTATAAATATATATATATGCACACAGTTTTTTGTATAGTGTGTGTATATGTATGTAACACATAACTATAACTATATAGTGATAGATACATATATGTGTAGGTATTATCAGATCTACTGAGGAACACATATGCAACAGCAAAACACACTAATGCAAGACACCTAAACCAAACAACAACAGACCAGAAATACACGTGGACACATCTAAGTAAGCGACACTGAGCAGCCGTTGAGAAACCAGAGGAAAAAGTACCTACTAGGGGAAAGAAATCAAATCACTGCTTCATCCTTTTAGGGTGAACAGAACTAGATGTATTTAACACAAGCATTTGCATGCCTGCACAATGAGGGATAGGGATAGAGGGAGAAACACTGTTCAGGAAAAGCAACTGTTTGAGTACACTGGAAAGCAAGGTTATTGCATTTGCAAACTGCTAATAACTGAATAGCTCAATGACCAGAAGGAGACAGTGGAAGATAAAAATGACGATGCCACGCTTTCCTGGTATATCCACACAGAAAGATCTAGCAAAGTCAAAAGAGATCAGCATTTGCATGACAAATGAAACTGGGGAAGGGAATGTTTGGCTGCTGAGATAAGAAAAAACCAAAGAGAATCTATAAATAACAAAAAGCGCTTAAAAATGCTTTGGGGGGAAAAAAGGGAATGTAGTAACAATACAGGCCTAGGACATTATGGATCTGTGAGAAAAAGTCCTGAAGAGACTAAAAGGAAAATATTTGGAATGCTAATTAATTTTCCCTGAATTCATTCACGTAAAGAGAAGATTTCTATAAAGAATAACAGAAAAATTCCAAGGAATCAAGAAAAGCAGCAGACAAATGGTTTCCTCTGGATAGAAACATATTTGTGAAATGAAATAAAGATGCAATACTATACCAAAAATACCAACAAACACAAAATATATGCCTAAAAGCACCAAGGATTGAACTAATAATAATTACTACTTTAAAAGGCATAAGATAAGGCTAAGAGTGGAATTTATGAAATTTAGGAACATAATTCAATGGGACTCAAAATTACCAGCTCACTGAGTGGTAGGATAGCATATAGTCATGAATGGCAACAGCTTGAAAAGTGGGAAGGTGACAAAGCAGGGTGTCATATAAAGATTGTCAAGACTACACACATTTGTTCACTTTATGCCATGCAGCACTGACCTGGAAGGAAGAATATGTGGGAGGGTGAAATGTTCTGGCAATAAATTAAGCTGAGGGGAGGAGAAGACAGAAGAGACTAAGATTCAGAGGGATGCAACAAAACATTCATGAAGAAGGTTACGGAACCATACACTGAAAGAAGTTTTATTCACTGAATGTTTAAAAACAGAGTATGAACCTACTCCTCTCCCTACATTCTGATTTAACTAAAGAGCCTTTACGCTGCTAGGAAGTTGTGAATGAGATGTAATGGAAACAAACTTTGTGTCCTTGTTCGCACACTCCAAAAAACGAGTAATCACAGAACAAAAATAAAGCTCTGGCATAAAATTGCCATTTAAAGGTTTTACACAAAACAAATCCATCTCAAAACCTTGTTGGAGGAATTTATTTCAGCATTATTTGTAAAGGCCACTTTTTGGATCATTTTGGACCAGCTTTTGTGAGAAAGATATTACATGTATGTCTAAGGCTCAGAAGAGGGCAGAGAGAAAGATACATGGACTATGCAATTTTGTTTATTCAGAAGAGGTGAGAAACTATATCCATGTTTCTTTATAACTTTGAGTTCCTTTTTCAGTTATGTGCACACCTATCTCTGAATAGAACTAAGGCAGGATATATGCTATGCAGCTTCTTGTACTAATATCAAAATTATTTCAAAGGGACATAAATTCCATGAAAAAAAGAAGAAAATAAGAAATAATTTTATCATCTGAATTCCTTTACATAGAGAGAGTCTCATACTGCTGCCTATTAAAGAATCTTGGTGTTTCATAGTTGAGATCAAGGAGACAGTGGCTGTGATACTCTGTATATAATGCAAAGGAAAGCAGTAGGAATTGTGTAAGACTTAAAAAGGAGTAACATAATTGATAAGTTATACCATATTAGTTCCATCAGAAGAGAAGGATCAGTCCAAGAGCTTCCCATGCCCTCCTATTTTTGAGTATCCAACACTACATGGAATTCCTATTAGCATTAGCTTTCAAGACAGGCACCACATGGTCATGAACACTGACTGAACCATCACCCTGCTCTGCTAATGCTGTGATTTGGAAGGATCAGTGTTAGAACTCGGGAAACACTTCATCATATAGCCATTTAATTTCTAGTTATCCCCTCTTTTTACCCATTCTCCCCACAACAAAATTTCTTTCCTGGCTTCAATTCAATTTGACTTTCCTGCATTTCTTTAAGTGACTTCTAGTCACATTTGGGCTGCACAGAAACCTCTTATTGCAGACTAGGCTCTTTCAGTAGCTGCTCTACCACTTGCAACCTTTGCAACATCAATGCCAAGCCATACAGCTTTCTAACCCCACCAGTTGCTTTGCCCATTGCTGTTTTCACTTACCACACAGAGATGATGCGTGGGGAATGCATTGTGTTTCCCTTGCTCTGGTGTTCATGTTATTTCACCACAGTTTATCCACTGCCTTCTGTTTAAATAATCTGCTGCCACTGGCTTATACTGCGTGAACAGCTCAAAATGTTGGTCATGTTTCAACCCTATATTCTTAACTTTTGTTATTCACGGAATAAAATTCCACTGTCTAAATACAGGGTGGCACTTAAACCCAAGACTTCAGCTACATGACAAACATTGGGATTGTCATGTGCTTATCTACTGCCACAAAATGCATAAAATAAAAAGTTACCTAGTTATTCCTTATTCTGCTGAGCTCAACTCAAACCTCATAAATGGAATTGCACTTACAGAAGAGAAGACCACAAACAGATCTGGAAATAGCTTTAGCAAGATGCTAATTTAACCACTCTGCCAAAAAGACTTACTGGTAACAGGTTCTTTCCTGAATTTACAAAGATTTCCTACTTCGATTGATTCTTCATTTAGACAGTAATCTACCAAGCAACTTTTTTCTGGCATTGGTAACCAAACCATCCTCATGTTATTATGCTCCATGATTTGCTTCTCTATTTTTAAGGGCAATTCATCAGATATTTTTCATATCAGGTATTTTCCTTCTCTATTGCTCTGGCCCTTTTAAGTATTTGTATTAATACAAACACACTGCCATAAACACACATGTGCTGTCACCTAAATTATCACTTGCCTCTAAGATTGAAATTAAGAGGGGAAAGAGATCCAGCTTTATCAAGTGCTACATTGTTGCATTCTGCTTTAAAATTGCCCCTAAAATTACAGTGACAATAAAAAAAAGTACCGAGGATCCATTCTAATCATAGAGCTCAGGAACTTTGAATTTGTTCTGGAGACCTCCATGATAAACCTTGACATTATTAGTAGTATTATTGCCAACAGAAAGGACTCATCTCTACCACCAGCTCTAAGCTCAGATCACTTCAGGCTGCATTTTCAAGCATTGGTACTGAAATATAGTAACAACATCCCTTAAAGAAGAAATAGAACCAGCTACTTAAACGTCAAACTTTGGGCCGTCAACTGTGATGATGACATATGTCCATTTCAACAGAGCTAAAATGACCAAAGGAGTTTTACCTCTCCATCAAGCACCAAATCCCTCTAGCAGGTTTTAGATCAATAGAAAGTAACTAGAGTCTCAGGGGACAGAGAGAATATCAGTTAGCTCACACAAGACGGCTACTAACACATGGGAACGATAGCCTGCAGAAATGCTCTCTTGCAACAGCATTGGTCAAGTCATACCACTCACCCCTTCACAGCAATAGCATCCTTTTTGTTCTATATAGTGATCACAAATTCCAGGGACAGTAGTATGTGACAGTTAAGAAAGCATCACCTACCACTTCATCTCCTATCCTGAACATAAAAATTGGAGCCAAAAGAAAGCAAAATCCTCAGGGAAAAAACCCAACAGGAGTCTAGATACACTTTTTTGTTTCCCCCGTGGGTACCATCAGGTCATTTCTGTCTGCCCAGAAGGAATCCAGAAGATGTTTCTTCTTTCATTTATTATTTGATCCACCCAGACAACTTACTCCGTCTTCTCTCTACCCTAGGCAAGTCTTCCAATATCACATCAATCCCATCGCAGCAGGCTGGCCAAATCCATACAAAGACTGACAGCAGCCTTCTCCCAGCTGCATGAGTTCCTGTCTCCATCCTGTTGAATCTCAATTTTGCCTTTACCCATTCAGTTTAAGCACAAAAAGCTCAGGACCAGAAGAGAGCACAATGAACAGCAAGCTGACAACCCCCTGAGCACAGCCAATGACAGAATAAACATCTCCCTCTGTTCCACTAGCCACAAAACTGTCCTCAACACGCTGTAGGAAAAGGCCAAAAGCCAAACAACTATACACCAGTGGAAGAGAGCTGCAGAGAACAAGGTCATCCCCAGTGTCCTAGGTCCTTGAAACAGTGAGGAGTTTGTTCAGTGAACTTGGAAGTGAACAAGCCCTGCACTTATTCCACCAGTCCCTGCCAATCTGATGCAGGAGAAAAGTTCCCATCTGATCCAACATCTGATAATTAGTTTAATGCTGACCACAAGAAGTAAGACACACTAACAAGTACCAGAGAGTTTTAACAAGCACTGGCAGGCAGCTTGGCCACTGGCAGCACCTCTGGGAAGAAAAGATAGGCCAGATCTGAGGGGAAAGCAGAAACTTGCTCTAGGTTAGAGAAAGAAGGAACACGTCTGAGGAAAAAAAAGCAGCCTGCAAGGAAGAAAGGTTAATCTGATACTTCGAAGTGAGCATGCAGCATCACTCCTATGAGGCACAAAAGCAGGGAAACAGGCAGAACAAGTAGACAGCTCTTTGCAGCCTGACTGTAACTACAAAAGCAGAGGCACCCTCCGTTCTGCAATATGCAGATCACCATCTTGGATCCTGAACATGGATGCTATCCTTCCAACTCACCTTGCAATTAAAGCAATTAGGTACTGAAGCTTTGCCTGAATTTGCCCAATAGTCACTACTGGCTCTCTGCCTCCCCAGTCAAACAACAGTCAAATAAAAGGGTCTCAAACTTCAAAAGAGTGGTGTCCAAACCCCTCCCCCTGGGGAAAAAAAAAAAGCAAAACCCTAACTAAATACAAAGAAAAGGCTATTCTGCTCCAGCACAAGTTTTCCAGGCTGTGAGGACTCTGACCATTGTGGCCTTCCCCGAACAGCAGCAGCCATAAAACACTAAGGCACAGTAGCAACAATGAGAGAAAAAGCACCAAAGGTGAAAAGGATGGTCTTAGGAGCTTTCTGTCCTGATCAGGAAGTTAGAAAACTAGAAACAGTGCACATGAGTAGAAATAAACAAGTCAGCCACAAACTACGGTATGCATTAAAAAAAAATTAAAAATCAAGGGTAGTATGTCTGAGCATATGGAAAGCTTCCCTCTCTTCTGAAAGGTGGAAGGAAGAGGGAGATGTGTGGCTCTAGGGCTGACTGGATCACTGTAACCATCCTGCCTCATTGGCACCAGCTGAGAGAATTTTGTTGAAAAGGCTCCTTGCCTCCTGTTCCCCTCTCATTCTGGTAGTACATGAAATTGCTTTAGCAAACCTGCTAAAGGCCCTCTGCACCCCTCAGGATTTAATGTGTCAAGCAGCATAGAAGACACACATCCTGATTATGCATTATGCACTCTGAAAAAGTGTACAGAAATGGGAAAGGATTTACAGTTCTTAAACAACAGTCCCAGAAACAGAACTCAGTCAAGCAATTTTCTACCCAGCCTATCTCTGGCAAAGCAAGCAGATGTATTTATATTTCAGTCTCTAGATGAGGCAAAGTTCTTTTCCACTGGCAAAGGCTAAAGTTCAGAAAGAGCTGGAACGGTGCACTGGGTGTTTCACTTAGTAGTTTTCAACACACTTGCTGCTGCAAGTAATTAAATTTAATGAAGATGTTGACATACCGTGTACTGGGAAACTCAAAATACCTTCTAATTCTGACCCTGCATGTGTTTTGTGATTGTGTGCTGGTATTAGTGATAAATCTCATTTGGTTTGCACAACAGTGAAAATCATAATTATTGAGCTTCAAGGGCACAAAGCGTGCTGCTTTCTACATTTCAAGAACTGGTTACTACTAAAAAGGAATGATCTTGTTCAACAGCAACATGACTGAGAACACATGAGAAGCCACATCCAAGTCTATCACTTGCACTTTACTGCTTTATTTTGACAATATAATATTCTTAATCAGTAAAATTAAAAAAAAAATGTTCTTTTGAATTACTGCACACAGTCACAATACAAACAAATTTATGAGGCTTCAAATGTGCCATATGAATAAAGAGTAGTTCTTTGCTCTACAACACAGTTAGGCCAAAAGGGTTATTCTCACAAAATAAAGAGCTGCTCAAAAAAGCAGTAGTACTAGTCAGGGAAATTTAGGGCGAGTATTTTTCACATGCTCACAAAAAGCTTTTGCTGAGGTGTGAAGTCATAACACGAAACCATTTATCAATCCCTTGAGTCATTCTGCTTTACAGGCTTTATGACAATAGGTTGCACTCATGGATTTCTCCAGTTTATAAGAGGAAGGCAGTCCACCACCTCCACAGCCCTTGAATACAAGCAAACATGCATTAACACCAGTGCTTACACAAGCAGCTCCTGTTGGCATGTGCTTTCTCCTTAGATGATCACTTTGCAAAGAATGCCTGTTGCTATTGTTCCTATTCCTGTTTAGTAGTGTCCAGTCACACATATTTCTGGCGTCTGTCTTGTTTCCAGCTCTTCCTTACTGAAGGAGATGGTAGTGTTCTAATGTTATGCCTTGACAATGCAGATTGCGGGATTCCATTGCCTTGCACTGAAGTCAACAGGAACAGAGCTGACCCTGCACAGTGCAACACTGGAAACCCTTACCTGTGAACACATACTGCCCCGTAGGATGACAGTATCATCAATAAATCCATACAACCCTTCTGGGCAGAGATTAACATGAATATAAGTTGTGATTCTCACAAAGACTGTGAAAGAACACAGGAACAGATCTTGTTAGCGGATTCACCCAATCATCCTAGCAGTTTGTAATATTTCAATTTACACTGAATTTTTACTGTATAAGTTCTCCAAAGTGTTGAGCCACATGCCAGTGTAAAGGGCAAATAAGTAAGTAAATACAAGCAACCAAAAAAGCCAAGCACACAATTGCAAATAAATAGTCAAACACCACCATTTCTTTCTTGCAAGAGGAAGAATACCTGTAAACTATCAGGAAAGCAAAAGAACATTTTGCCACAGTGACAACCTTATTATTTCAACACGAGCTGGACACCTCAAACCAATCAATGCCCCTATGCATTGGGCACTGGAGTTGCACATTGCCGTTTTTCTGTGGCTGTTTGTAAGAAAAACACACACACCCCCAAAACGAGTGCTTTACCTCTAGTTAGATTAGGATACAATGAAAACAGGTTCCTTACATATCATAACATCACCCCAACACACGAAGAGAGGTAGGGTGCAAAAAGCAGCATCTACGAGTGATGTCTCTGTAAGAAGGCCTTCTCTGCTGGCTCACGGAGACTGACACAATCACCTTCTCACACTACTGCCCTGAGAGAGGCATACAAGCATGTAAGTGGTTGCTAGGCTTGTCAATGACAATGTAGTTGCCAGAGATGGGCCTACCTAAAGTGTTCAGCACCTACTCAACTTTAACTTCACTTCCACAAAAAGTTTATCAAGCACCCCAAACATCCACAGGATATACTATTGAACATTTCAGATATGCTTGCTGCTACCAACACAGAACTAAAAGAGATGAGTCACAGAAATTTAAATATTTTCACATCTTTTAATGAATGGATTGATCTAAGGGAACAAAGAAATGCTTCAGAAAGGCCCCTCAGGGAACAATTTTTGCAGGGGAAAAAAAAAGCATCAGCAGAAGTTCCACTGGGCTGTTGTCCCAGAACAGTTCTATTCAGACATGCACTCTGCTATTACAATTCAGTACCCTTTTCCCTCTTCTCCATTTTTACAGGGCTCGACAATTGGCAAGATGAGTTCTGCTGGCTCCTCAAATCCCCCCAAGTCATCCTGCTCTATTTCCTATTCCAACCACAATATTCCTCCACAGATAAGAACAGACCCTTTCTGCAACCATTTCAATTACACTATCCTGCTGCGTACCTACCAACCTACAAAACAAGTTCATAAAATGTGAGGCAACCTTTTGTATGCCTTTCACCCCAGCCCTAATTCAATTTTGCATCCCTAGTGAATTAACTTGATCACAGCCTGCATTGCAGGGTATTTTTACACGCTAACGCAGACAAAATCCAACTACACTACACTATGTGAGTCCCATTTAATATTGGCTCCAGCTGGACATAATAGTGCCTGTCACACAGACCTGCATTTCCTATTACTGGGACCAGTCTTTTATCTAGTCCTACATATCACTTGCAACTTGCAGACCTAAGCCACAGAAAAATTGATTTATTCCCTTCCAAAACCCCAAAATAAATGATGTCATAAGGGCAGCCATCATTAACTTGATCTGAAGCCAACTTCCTAATGTAAAAAAATTACTTAAAACAGGTTATCCCTTTCTCAAGCAATGCTGAAAATCTTAACATGATTATTATAATACCTGTACCCATCTGACTAGCTCCCAGGTGGGTGGCTTCTATTATTGTCAAAGTGACTTAACCATTAACCCTGTTTAAAGATGATCAAGCTAATTGGGACAAATTCTGCCTTGGTTTCAGGCTGCAATACAGATCTAGGTAACATCGTCAACCTCATAAATGCTTTTGTTAACAGTCATCATTTTATGTATTTTTAGGAAGAGTTCATACAGGCTGTAAAATTACCTTCTACAGAGAGCTGCACTCCAATTTTAACTTCACTAATCATGACTTTGAGATCCTGGGATAAGCAAAAAAAGGAGTAAATGAACCATCCTTCCCAAATTCAAATACTGTCTCTCTGTATCTCTCAACACACCATTGCTACCAAAAGATGTTAACACATAGGAAAGGCTATGACAGGCACTGAAAGTTATTCTCCACTTCTTAGTTGGTAATGCAACATTTTTTTTAAAAAGCAATAGAAAAATATCAGAATACATCATAAGATGTACTCTGCTTATTGGATTAGTTTAAGCTAGCATTAGCAAAACCAAAAGCTCAATTATTAAGTCTTCACTGCACTGTTCCAGACAACCCTCTGACAAAAGGTAGTCTGACAGCAGCTGGTCAAAATATTTTGGTAAGATTCTGATTCTGAACCCAGCATTGACTTGCTGAACCACAAAAATATTATTCAAGTCTCTCTTTTTCTTCAATAAAGTATTTTTATGCTGTTAACTTTTTTCTTTAAATGCCTTGATGCCATTTTCTGAACTTAATTTCTTACCTTTCACTCTTTCTCATTTCACACTTTTTTCTGGTGAGAAAGGAAAGAAGGGAAGATGGGAGACCAAAACTGCTACAAAATGATTACTGCTAATACTTAACTCCCATCAGTAGTTCACCAGTAACCCGAGCTAAACAGCAACCACAAAACCCTAGGTACCTCTCAATCTTCTGGAAAAACGGCTATTTTTTCTCCCTCTTCTAATACGCCTTCCATCCACCCCAGTTCCTTGAACATCTGCAGATTTTTATAGTCACCTTTTATTTATAGTCACCTATATTCTCCTCCCACGTCAATGAAACTCATTCAGGAATTAAGTTTTCCCAAAGACGAGCTCTTTTCTTAATTGGTAAGAAGTGACACCCAAAACATGCCTCATAAGCTATCACTTAAAAAGCCTTTACACTTGCTGTGATGCCACACACCACCTCTTCTATGAGTCTGCATTTTCTCTCCTAACAGTGTCCTTTCCTCTGCTGCTATACAGGTGTCTTCTGCATATTCCTCAAGCACAAGGGGATTAACAGCTTTCAAAGAAAGCACAGAAAAGAAAACGGTTCTCAAGATTCTCCTTCCTGCAGATGCCGCTTAATATCTGAAGGTACTTCTGGTGTCCTCTGTAGCAAGGACAAGAAGAATAATTACTTTTACTATCATTACAGGTTCACATTTTAAGCTTAATCATGTGGTTTCACTGAAGTGCTCTGCTAACAAGATAAAGGGGTGTTTTTCAGGAGCATGGATGGAATTAGATGATCCCTTTCCTGCAGGCTATCAATAGAAGCTCTGCCTTTGAAAATTTTCTACAATTTAAATCTCTGCTAAGAAGTAAAGCCAGCACTGACATATTCCAAAGTCAAGTGGTGACAGGACAAATTAATGGAGTATGAACTGGTGAGGTTCTACAGCAGGTCACTTCCTACAACACCATGTTTACTCTTGTATTTGATGCAACTTCTGGTTTTTCTTAATGATCAAATGAAGCTGCTTTTTGGGCAAGCTGCCTGGTGTAAATTTTTGTAATAAAAATATTAAGTGGCACCTTAGACAATTAAATTCTTGCTCTGAGGCACCTCTTACCATTAGAGTCCTCCACTTCTTCAGCATGAGTGTGGTTCTTGGAGGTGTGGTGGGCGTGTGAGGCTGCAAGGTTGACAATGCGGGGTCTTGGTAGTGTCAGTGCTTTCCCATGCACTTTCAAGGAGTGCTCTTTCAGCTGGCTGATTGTCATGGTGGAAAATGAGCAGGAGGAACATTTGTAGGCATGTTCACCTGGGTGAGCGAAATACAGGCAAGTCATCAGCTCACAAAAGAAACAAAATGGGGCCCCCATACTTCTCTTACTGAACTTGGCAGTAAAATTCCCATGGACTCTTCAGCAAAAGACTGATCCCAAAGAGAACAAGCTATGCGTGTCTCCCTGTTGGAGCAGTCTGGAGTCTGTGGGTATAGACAGACACCTGCTTTGGACCAAAGTATCACTTTCTGACAACTGCAGATCCTTGTAAAGTGACCGATGCCAAAAAACAGAGACCAGACTCTTAGCATGCCTGTGTTGCATGGTATGAGAAGAAAACAGACTCTGGGATGAAAATGGAGTCACTAAACTACAGCACTTCCAAATTTCTTTGGGAGCACAGCAACTAGAGAGGGTGAAGTCATCTATTTCTGCATGCAGCACATCCAGCATCATTATTAATGAAGCAAGAAGGACACTACAAAATGCTAACAAAGGTCCCTCCAAAAAACAAAAGGGGCGGTGAGGGTGGAATTTACATTTGGGGAAGGTCGCATTTGCCTTATGAAAAACCTGGCATTAAGCAGGAGTTATCTTCATAGAACTCATAACCAAGTCAAGGTTGGTTTACTACAAGAAGTGAACATGGCAATACCAAGAACAGTGCATATCTGCAAGGCTATGTGAAAGTGTTATGAAAAAGCACTAAAAAGAAGAGAAAGAACAGAAGCAATGAACAATAGTGAATTTAATTTTTAATACATTCTGAGCCACAGAGACAGCAAACAAGGGGAAACAAATCCTGAGACAAGATTTGTTTTGCATTAAGCATGGAGGCAACTGGAACACAAAGTGAAACTGTCCCAACACAAACAATGTGATATTATACAGGTGCCAAGTTATTGTTTTGGAAGTGCCACTTCCATGTACAAGAGTAACACTGGCCACATACGAGTTGTACATAAAGTGCCAAAACTAATATAGGAGTGAAATATTCATGAAAAGTAACAGAAGAACAAGGGTTCTGGTAATGAACGAAGCAGAACATGTTTTCCATCTCTCAACAAATTTAGCAAACAGGGTTCTCCAACAGCACTGTTCCCAACATCAGAAATAAGTGAACCAAAAGAGAATGCGAGAACACACATATTGCAGCAAGTCAGAGTAAGTACACCTGAAAAGATTAGCAACCATCCTACATAAAAAATAACTCCCGCCCCTCTCTTCCAGAAAAACTGTGCTAATCATGGGGACAAAATACAAACTCATAAAAAGCCTCTTTCGGTGTATCTGAAAAAGAACAGATCACTTAAGAGTCTGAAATGGTGAAACAAGAAATTGTCCCACATGTTTTTTCAAATGGCATTCTTCACCTGTGTATTATACCAGTTATATATTACCTTTTTACAAACACAGAGAAAACATTTTTTGTATAGCACATACAACAGGGTGCTCATTGGAACATGATAATACAAGGACAAAAGAAACTCCCAAGGTGTAAGATACCAGTGAGATACAGATATAGACCTTCATGGTTTGTCAGTGTAAGAGATTCCTGGATGACAGTAGGCACCAACCAAATCTTGACTTAAAAGCACCACAAGACATTAAAGCAAAAAGAGGACGATTACATATTAGGCAGTCTAGACACAAGTAATAAATATACCCACTATTTAGCCATAACAGTTCAGGTTGACAGTAGCATGAAAGGATGTGTTTGATTGCAGAAGGAGGGCTGCAGTTTGGCTTCACAGAAGCCTTCTGCACTTTTTTGACTGCTAGTTTTGCATTTCATAAAATTATTATATTAATACACATAAAAATATCTAAACATTTATATAGCCGGTCTCAACACCCAATATGTACTCAAAGTATTATGTTCCAAATAACATAGAAACTGAGTGGGGCCAATACTCTGTCTTACAATCATCCACTTGTGCACCCAATGCATCCAGTGTCATTATTAATGAAGGAAGGATTCTAGAAAATGCTAATAAAGGCCCCTCAAAAAATATAAACAAACAAAAAAAAGAACAGGTGAAAAAGTTCAGATGAAAACAACAGACAGCCCATTTAGGGATACCGCAAACTGTTCTGCTCCATGCTAAAGGAGATGGCACTTACTGACTGGTACCAGCTGTATGTCAAGAATGCATTTCATAGTCCACTGAATTTTGACCCATCCCCAGAAAATGAGGGAGAGAGGCAGACTGAGTAAAAGACTTCAGGATTCAGGACTTTACTGAATTTTAAAGATCCCCAGAGGACTTCAGAAAAATTCAGGGGGATTGAAGTTTCCAGTTCTAAATAAACTGATGATGAGTTGAATGACAAGAGATTAAAAAATGGTAACTAAAGAGAGGTTCAGAGAACCACTGTAACTGAAAAACTGGGGAGTCTAAGAAAAAGTCTTCATAGCATTTTTATTCAGTAGTATATATTTCTGAAGGATTGACTCAAAACATAAAGCTAAGTCTTACTGAAAAACATACAAGCAATTGTTCTGCGATGCAAATAGTAATTTGGTAGAAATGGATGGAGACAGAAACAGCCTTTGGAAACCCTATTACACAAGTCATTGTGCAAGCACTATCTAGGCAACCATCGTTCTTGTATGATGCAAGACATGGTCCTTCAAGGAGTGTCCACTAATCAAGTTCAAAAGCATGAATTCATAATAAATAAATCAATGACTTACATGAAGAGGAGTGTGAGGTAAGTATTAATTGCATGCTAACTTTGGCTCTAAAAATCTGGCAGGTTCAAACAAGGTAACACAAAGTAGCCCAACTGTACAACAGCATAAAGAAAATATTATTTTATGGTTGGCAAAGATAAAGAAACATGTCACCTCCATACAGGATGTGGGACTCTGTAAACTGGAACTGCTGCATACAGTTGGATTTCCTAGAAGGGACAGAATGCCATTGTCCCATACAAGAGGAGGTTCACAAAAGTTAAGCTAATCCACAATACCCATCCAAGTACAGAAAAGGGTCCTGGCACAAGTTCTGTGAAATCCACAATCAATACAGGAAAAGCAGTACAAGTGACCATCAATCTCTTCTACATTTTTGTAGATGAAAAGTGGTTTTGGATGAATGGTGACAATTACTTTTTTTTTTTTTTTAAATCAGCAGACAGCTATAAATTCCTCCTGCCTTTTCTTCCCATTGTCCCATCTTCCTCCTCCACCCCAACTTGAGATATGACATAGCATAAATCAATAATAAAAAGACAAACATACTTCCAGCACTTTTGTCATCTGTTTCAGGAGTTTCTACTTGCAAGTTTTTAACAATTGGGCTGGTTTGCAGTTTTTTACATTGGTCAATCTTCTGTTATTTGCATCAGAGTGCATGTTTGGACTGTGGTTTGAGGGCTGACTTTTTTTTGTCCTTTTAACCACAAAGATGCAACTGTAACTAGTGGAGCCAGTGGTCTTTCACTCTAATCTTCTGACAACCTTTCAATGCATGATGTCTGACAGTGCCAAGAGTCTAGGGCCAAGGAATAAAGATAAGGAAATTCTGAATCTTGCACTTTTCAATAATCAAAGGTGCAACACTTTGAGGTGACCTGTCCTATATGATACATCACCTTCCCCATTTTTGTTCATCAGAAGCATGTCTGTTTGCTTGCTTGTATGGATTCCATACTGCAATACAGAGATTTGCAAGACAAGTTTCCATGTACGATAATGGAATCGTGGCATGCTCAGTCTGCTGCATGCAGACCTGACTCCCAAAGTTTGCAGGGTTTGGTTTTAACATGGAAGCCAGCGTAAGACTCTACCAAAACCAAGGTGCAATCCACAGTCCTTTTCCTAGAGTCACCTAAAGCACAAACATAAATATAAATGTAGCGGAGTGAAGCTCACTACCAGTCTCTTAAGACACCAATGGTATAAGCGGATTGATTAAATTCTCTTGGAAACAAGCAGGAATAATAAGAAAAAGAAATCATTTGTATAAAAGAAAATAGAAGAAAAGGAGGAAGTCATTGAAGTACTCATCACTGTTTTAAATTCTTGCCCTTCCAAAAACATTATCCAAACTCCCACTTACTCCAGCAGGTATAAAAGCTGGCCAATCCTGACAGGCCTTTGAAAATCTTACCCAAATTTGGTGACAAAACACGTGGTTCAAACCAGCATCTCTGATCAGCAACAAGAATACACGGGCCATTTCAGCTGCTGCACTGCAAAGCTGAGAGAGAAAACTTACCAGCATGAGCCTTGAGTATATGGGTTTTCAGGCGGCTATTATAGGAGGACTTGAACGGGCACAGCTTGCAACGGAACGGCTTATGGTGTCCATGATGGGTCTGCATATGACGATCCAGACTTGAAAAAAGAAAGACAGAAAGGGAAACATGGAAGAGTAAATAATTTCAATTATTCCTTCAGATGCAAAGCAAAACACTTAACAGCAATGATAAATAAGAGGCAGACCAGGCTCAACTATTCTTTCTCATATTCGCTCTTAAAATTCAGTGGATCTTCTTACAGAATAAAGTACAATCTAATCTGAGGAAAAGGAGCAGAGCTGACACCAATTCTGTTATGCAGAAAGCAAGCCACTTAAATAAACTTACAGGGCAAGATTAATATGAATTAAATTACACCTGATCCAGTCTTAAAGGATCAGTTGAAGAAACAAGAAACAGACAAGAACAGTAAAATTATCGTAACAGAGTTTTTCTCCTGGCAAATATTTTTGTGAAAATATGCCCCCTTTTGTCCTGTTGATGAAGGGCGGGAGGGGGGAGGAAGTATTTTTGACCAGCTTTACTGAGGAAGCCTTCTTTTGGTTACAGCAGCAAAAGCAGATTAGAGATCCTGCTCTGGGGAGGGTGCCAGCAGGCTGCAGTTGATGAGTTCCAGGATTAAAAGGCAGCAGAGTTTGAAAAGTAACAGTGTGGGAGATTCTGCATAAAGCTCAACAAGAGAAGGGGTGGCAAGACCAGCCTCTACCTTCTTCAGAGAAACTGGAAGGTATTGACAGCCTGAATACTAGGGGGGTGATCAGCACCTGCTCTCTCTCCCCATTTTCTTGTAACAGCTCAGTGAAGTTTGGAAGGGAAAAGAGGATGTTTTCCACGTTTTCTAACAGAAGATCATATTCATTCTATCTGAGTGAGTCCTGCAGTGCTCTGCAGCTCCTACACTGTGGCTGACAGCCATGAATTCACAGTCTCCAGATGCCAGGCAGGTAGTTTCAGCTCGGGTTATAAACATTTGCAGTACAGCCTCTTCTTTGGACACATTCATGCTTTGTGATCTAGTCTTAGTTTGAGTCATCTTATGCACGGTGATGGAACAACAACAGGGCAGATACAGCACACTGGAGGAGTGCCAATTTCCCAAAACTACTCCCCACCTGCCACCTTAATTCTAGATGTATTTTAACATATTTCCTTTTATTTTTCCTTAATTGTCCTGTTCTTTTTTTACTGAGTATCAACATGTAGATCAAGTGGCAGTTGTTCCAGCCCTCTCACACTACACAAGATTGTCACGGGATCTTTAGTCCCACAATGACAAGAGCTTGAGCCAGAAAGTCCCTGTTTATGAGCGCTAACACTGAAGTCTGTGTATTCAAAGATCTGATGACAGCAAAAAAATAAAAAATGAACTTGTGTCTCCTCTCAGGGCCACTTCATACAAATACAATTTAATAGAAATCCGGGCTGGAGTTCATGGCAAGATAAAATGTACAGCTTTTCCAGAGAAATGGGAAAAAAGTCTCCTAAATGAGTAAGACATTGAACACTTGCAGTGAATACTTCATAGAACAAAAGTCATCTTGAATAGCTCACAGGAAATGAGTTTACTTAACAATTATAGACTGCCAAAAATGTATATAATACATATGAAGCTATTCTAAATATATACCGTAAGGTATTCTACACAGCAATAATTAAAAATACCTTAAGGTATTCTACATAGCAATAATTAAAATTATATTCACAACCACGTACTTTGCCAGCAAAATTCTTCTGATTTGGGAGAAAGTGAGCTGTTTAAACATTTGGTGTAGTTTCTTTCATAGACTTTATCTCTTAAGAGAGTAATGGCATCAGAAACAAAAATAAAAGATGAAGCAGACGACTTCAGCATCAGCAACAACACCTAGTATCACGTTAGGTCATACCTCTAGAGTTCTTCCCTGCCCTCCACCACTTTCTGACTTACCCCATCCTTCTACATGTAGGACACAACTTATTTGCTTCCTAGGTAGGAAACAGCGTGATTAGAGACCAAACTCAACACAAGTCTGATTTTGGAAGCAAACCAGTTTACTAGGCAAACAGCAGGTTCTGTAAGCTATGTGAGGTAGGGGTGTCCCCCCCCGTCAGCCTTGCCAAGGCGGGGTGGGATACACCCAGTAATACCCATCCTTCCCCCAGTCTCTTTCTTACTGTTGGCTTCTCAATCCTATGGACCTTTGCAACAAGGCAGACCAAACTATGGCATCAATTTGCAAGGCTGTGACACTAGCAGAAATTTTTTTTTTTAATATTAAGGAGTTAAAAATGCATTTTATCACGCTTTCTCTCCCACATGCATTTGATTGCAAACCAGTGACATCTTCACCAAATTCAAGAGTGCTACTGACAGTGCTATGAATGCCTAGCTCTAATGAGCACCTGGCTCTCTCTTCTGTAGTTAAAATGGTAAATAAGCAGCTCTATCCCCAGAAATTAGAGAAAGCATGTACCTGTGAGTCAGTCCAAGATGCCAGTGGAAAATATCCCACAAAGCCCATTTTTTGAGGGCATGCCATATATATATAATTATGATTAAAATAATTTTAAGAACACCCAGCTTAAGGCAAAGTCAACCTTAAGGAAAGAGATCATAAGAAACATGACTATTAATGATGTCTATGTATTTTTCATATGCTACATCAGATAAGGAAACAGGCTGAGGGAGTCACTAGTATACCACACCGGTGTGAACTTGGAAGTACTTTTAGACTGAAATTGCATACCATAAGTAAGAAAAAAAATCTAATTTTAAGGTAAATTTATGGCAGTTATTGAACATTAGAAATGAAAACTCAATCATCAAAGAGTTGTAGTAATTATAAACAAGGTAGTTATATGCAGCAGAAGCTCCTTACATATGAAAGATTAAGAAAGGAAATACTTTTCTCTCTTCTTCTTGGCTTGTTAAGTCTCGTGCATTTGACAAGGTTGTATAAGTGGTAGGCTTCACTGTTTGCCTACAGAAAGAAGTCTTATTCTTTTGCTTACATGCTTTTCCCCTACACGCAAAAAAAAAATGGCTTGAATAAATTCAAGAAGATATAAAGATGAGACCTTTTATAACTAGCCACTCATAATGGCCAAAGATTTTGCAGCATAGAAAATACCTAAATGCTGAGAAAAGTGTTGCTCAAGATCAAGTTGAGTGTGCTCTTCTTCAATGTCAACCTAGAAAACAGTAGTGCTATTTTTTGCTTCTTTTGAAAATAAAAATAAAACCCACAACTTACTTGTGCCTGAAAGCAGAGACAAAGGAGCAATACTGGCAGCTGTACTTGTCTTCCCGGGTAAACATGGCCAGAGCCAAGTGACTCCTCTCGTGAGATCGCAGACCCTGCATAGACATCAAAACCCGGTCACACTGGCTGCAGTGGTAGCCCCCAGGCCTCGTTTCATCTTCCAAGGATGCTCCAGATTCAGCTTCTGTAAATTCCACAATGCCAGGGTCTTTGGCTCCCTCACAACCCTCCATCAAAGTTGTGTTTGAAGAATCTTCAGCTTCCTGCTAAAAAACACATACCCCCCCAAAGCCATCAATTCTCTCTCCCTTCTCCCCCTCAGTCTTTCCCATGTGTTCATCATAATGCCTAGGTTTGCCACTGCGTTATTTTTCTAAATATATCCCTACATAGACTCTACATCAATGACTTTCTGAAAAAAGAGGGCCTACTCTTGGGAGGGAAAAATGTAATTATATCTATTATATATACACATGCATATGTAAAAAAAGAATCTCACTCCTTGATCAAATTTATGTCAGAAAATGCAAAAAGACAAGAAACCAAATCAACTGTCTTTCAATAGTCTTGATATGAATCTTCTAAACTTGATCAGATAAACCTTAGTAAGGTATAGAGCAAGTCCATTTTAATTTATTTTGCTCTAGCTTGCAGTGGAGCTACTCTGCAGACTAATACAGTAGTCTAGTCTACAATAGACTTTGTCTATTGGTGTCAAATTCAAAAGAAAGAAGCTGGTACTCTAAGACCCTAGAATCCTCTTTAAAATTAGAAAGCAAACAGAAGTCTTTTTTAATTCCCTTTCCTAACTTCCCTTTCCTTTCCCTTTTCTAACTAGAGCATGCATTTGTAAATAACTTTAATAACCTGTAGGAGTATTTCCATCACATCCTTTTGGCCATGGATTTCAGCTTTTGTTTCCTGCTGCAAAATTTCTATTTACTCAAAAGAAAGCACTGACCCTATGTAAGCTTGAGAAGCAAGAAGAGGAGGAAATGGTCTGCTAGGAGGGCATCTGAATCTGTCAGTAGTACCAGGTAAGGTAAAGGAAGGCCAGTGGTAGGGCAACGAAAGCTCTCTCAGGTAGCACGAGTTAGGCTATGAAGGACTCTGCTTCCTCACAACAAGCAGACGATGTCACAGGAGCACCCTTAGTCAGGCAATAGCAGTCTTTGCCAAGAGCTCACTTGCAGCACAAACACAGCTAGCTCCCACAGCCTTCTTGCACTTCCGCTACCCCTGCCGATACCCTGGAAATTGTTTTGTGGAGCACGGCCTATCCTTGGAGATGTCCTAGAAGGCATTGCCTTTCACCCAGAGAAAGGAACAACACATTTACACCTAATCACCTGAATGGGACCACTGGCTCAGCTGGCCATTGAATGTTTTGTTTGGAGCCAATGTGCAAATTTCACATGGAAAGGTGTACCACAAGCAACTTCGCACATTTGCACGTGCATACTTTCTGTTCTTCCAAAAAAAAAAAAAAAAAAACCCAAAAAACCAAGCAGCTCTTTTAGGGTTTAATTAAGCAGAAAAGTAGCCCAGAATAGCTGAGAGAAAGCCTCCTGTTCATAAACCAAGTCTTTCGGTCATCAACGACATCAACTCCTTTGTGGCTGAGAAGAAATGAGAATTAAATAGTCTTCGTGCCCCTGGATCAAGAGTGGAAAAAAGTTAAAACATCTTAAAATAAATCAAATGCACTTCAGAAACTTAGTGTTAGATTAAAACATCATGCTGAACTAGAATACCCAGTTCAAAACCCATTCAACTTCACAAAAGCCCTCCACAGGTTTTCAACAAGGCCTTTATTTTAAACAATGCAAGAAGTCGCAGTCATCTCAGTCACCTTTTAAAAATTCTTACCTTTACTGTAGCTGACACAGAAGAGACATTCCCATACTGGACATGCTTGCGGAGGTGATTACAGATGGCTCGAAGCGTTGGATGGACTTCCACGCAGAACTTGCATTTGTAGCCAACCACCTTCCTCTCCTTAAGTTTTGAAACATCTTCCAAGTGTCCAAAAGCCTGTTTGAGTACACAAGCATAAATCACTGAAGTATGCTTTGTTACCTCATTTTTAGGAACACAGACCAGATTTTACACCAGAAGGCAAACTACGCTTGATGTCCGCATATCCTGTTTTGCAGAAATGCAAGGTCAATTTTTGTTGATGTGTATGAACACATCCAGAATAAGTGGACAAGACATACCAGTGCACAAGAAGCCTTCAGTTTCTGCATAACAATGGTCGTCTAGAAGCCCATTCAGTTTGGCCTGAAACTGTGCTCCTCCATGACACCAAGGACTTCCCCAACAGCTATGTGGAGCTTTTCCATAGCAAGTATATTTCAAGTTGAAGCAGAAGAGAGGGGGTTAGTGGGCAAGAAAAGGGGCATAATTTGGTTTTCTCCTCATGAGGCACTTCCCCAAAGCTTCAGTCACCAGATGGATTCATGTCATGTTAATATCGAGTCGTTAATCAGATGAAGTACTGAGAGAGCGAGAAGGTTCAGAAGTAAACTGATGCGTTATTCAGAGGTACACTGAAAGGGGGGATGGGACATCTTGTAAAGAATCTGAAACAAAGTGCATGGCAGCCTTGCCATGAAAGAACAAGTAACTGTCAGATACTTGGCCTTCCAGAAGGGTGGGAGGAAGGAAAGAAAATAAAATCTTGAAGGAAGTGGCAGGAAGAAGCAGGGCTTTCTACAGAACCTAGGGAGATTTGGAGGATGGATGAGAAAATTAAAGCAGAACGTGTAATTGACTTATGGAGCTCACTGGCACGCTGAGTCATTCATTAGCCTGTGGTCATTTGGCTGTCAAAGAGAACATACAAATCCTTACCCTCTCTTGTTTGAAATCTGCAAAAGCACCATCTGCATATTTCTGCTTGCTCAAAAGCTGCTTCCTCCTCTCCTGACGTTTGGCACGCTTCTGGAATTCCTCGTTGTGACCATTCAAGTGTGCAGTCAGCTCTGCCGTGCTATGCAGTTTCATATCACAGTGCTTGCACTGGTAGACAGGGTTCTGAGAGCGGGTGCCACTTCCCAGTATGGTGAAGTCCCTCTTCAAATCCTTGCTGTGGTGGTCAGTGTAATGCATGCACAGCAGCTCTGCTGTGCTGAAGGACAGCTTGAAACATTTTATGCACCTGAAGGGAAGCCACTCAATTTCCTGAGCCTCAGTCTCCACCTCAGGCTTTTCAAAGTCATTCCTCTCCTCAGCTGGAGCTGGCTTTTCATGCTCATCGGCATACACAGCAGTGAAGTAACCCCCCAGCTTGCTCGCATGCTGTTTCTTAGGGAAAACACCAGGGTGACGCTTCATGTAGTGGGACACAATCCCCTTTTTGCTGAAAGACTGGAAGGAACAAAGTGAGCATTTCTTCTTCTCCACAGCCCTCCTCAGCTCCTCACTTAACTGAGGAGTGTCATCCTTGGGAGGAGATGGAATGATCACTTTATTAGGTTTGTCGCTTACCGTCCTGGAGGCTGCTAAGCAGTGAGTGTAGTAAGCATCAATGTCATGTCTCTTCTGGTAGTGTGCCGCAAGCCCTTTGCGGATAGGGTTGGTGTAGGAACACAAAGCACATTTGAAGAGGTTGTTCTTGCCCTCTGGCTGTGCCCGGACGTTGTTATGTTTGATGCGGTAGTGCCTAGCTATCCCCTTCCGGGTGGAGCAGAAGTATTTGCAGAGCTGACACCGGAAAACTGTGTGAGACACTAAATGAGAACTGGAAAAATGGGGTGCAGGCATAGAGACTTCTCCAACATCCTCAGCAGCAATTTCTGGGGAAGCCTTGATTTCAGTCACCATGTCTGGCTCCACTGAGGCAGACACCTTTGGTGGTGACTGGGCAAAAACATCAAATTCAGGTTGGTTGTGGTATTTCTCATAGTGAATTTTCAGCTTTTCAAGTGTTCCATGGGTGTAAGGGCAGAGTTTGCACCGATAAGCACCATAGCCTTGCTTGAAAATCCTGCTTGTCTCTTCCACATCATTCTGAGCAATATCGTTTGACTGCTCCACATCATGCACAAAGTCTTCAGCAGTGACCTTTACTGATGGGTGCCGTTTCTGGTAGTGTGTGAGAACACCATGAATACGTGTATTAATGTATGGGCAATGTCTGCACTTATATACAGCCCCTGGGTTAATGTCTATATCCTGAGCAAAGTCTGCAGCTTTCACTTTCATGCCAGGATGCTTTTTGCCATAATGTGTCAGAAGGCCATGCAAGTTGTTGTACTCAGACTGGCAAACTGTACACTGATACGGAGTGGAAGAGATGGCAGGGTTTGCAGAAGCCAGCTGGACAGTTTTTTCCTGGGAAAGGCTAGGATCCTCTGCACACTCTGCATCCTGATCCATCTGTGATGTTGTTATCTGGTCTTCAGAATCCA
Organism: Egretta garzetta; assembly: GCF_000687185.1. Classification (NCBI taxonomy): domain Eukaryota; kingdom Metazoa; phylum Chordata; class Aves; order Pelecaniformes; family Ardeidae; genus Egretta; species Egretta garzetta. The sequence goes on along the minus strand of NW_009259178.1, from coordinate 1,079,533 downwards.
TCCTGGCCCCAGCTTCATCAGGCTGCGGGATGGATTTCTCAGCAGCATCTTTCTCCTTAATGATATCTAACAACACAGATTCATCTCCATTCATGGCCCAAGGGTGAAATGCTTGGTAGTGATTAGTAATATCCCAAATGGAAGATGCTTCAAAAATGCAGTCTCTGCATTTATAGGTTTTTATCTCAGTCGGCATAACTAGGGCAGGAGGGGAAGGATCGGGACCTGCCCAGAGTTTAGTTGCCATGTATGTATAGTCAACATAATGCTCAGGATGCCTCCTCTGATAATGCACAAGCAAACCACTTGGCTCTGTGTGTGAATAAATGCACCATTCACAGTGATAACCAGCTTCTATCAAGCCATCCAAAAATGCCCACCTCAGAATGGATGTGACCGTGGCCTTCAGATTTGGGTGGTCTTTCTTAATATGCTTCCTCAACGCATAGAAGTAAGGTGATGTGTAGCTACACTGTCTGCATTTGAGGGCTCTCAGCTTTGACTTGTCCCGTTCGGTGCTGGAGGTGTGAGCAGGCATGCTGCCAGTCGATTTCTTCTGGCTGCGATCGCAAAGGCTTCTAATGGTGGCTGTATGCTGCCTAATCACATCTGCGTTAGCTTTGAAGTCACGATGCTTCTTTTGATAATGAATGAGCACGCCTTTCACGGTCCGATTTCCATAATCACAGTGTTGGCAGAAGAACATTTCATTCTCGGGAGGATTCACAGAGGTCTCAGATCCACCCCGGCTCAACTGCTGCATTGACACTGGTGGCCTCTGAATACCAGGTGGCAACTCACCAGCCCTCATCATCGCTGCGGTGGGGGGTGCCTGTCTGATATATTTGGCAGTGACCTTTATCTCTGGGTGCCTTTTCTGGTAGTGGACAAGTACTCCCACAACTGAGCGGTTGCTGTATGAACAGTGTTTGCAATAGTAGAGTTCAGTTGCGAGGTCTGGGGGTGGTGGTGGGGGAGGTGGAGGTTGAGAAGCCAAGTTGGACAATTTTGGGGAGACAGGCGTCCCCAACTCAAAAGACATCTGAGCCAGGGCAGAGCCCCTGTCAACAGAGACTACACGCATGGTCTTCTGAATTCTGAAATATGATGCTTTTTCTTCAGGGTGCTTTTTCTGGTAATGCACCAGAACCGAATGCATGTTAGGGCTTGCAAATGAACACACGTCACAGTCATAAACAACCACAGTATTGACTGAAGGTTCCTTCTGATTTTCACATTCAGGACTAAAACTCTTGGCGGCACTTTTGTTAAAACCAGCTGGCACACCAGCCCCACGAGCCACGGGGGTGGAGGTTGCCATAGTTTTTGGAGCAGAATTCAAGATCTCTCTCAGTGTCTGAGACTCTGTGTTCAGCCCTTCTTGCTGCTCAACAACATAGCTTGAAAATATCATTGCATTGTTAATTTTCACTGTGGGATGCATTCTTTGGTAATGTGGCATCAGGCTTCTAACATTTGGGCTTGTATAAGAGCAGAAGCGGCAGCGGTAGATCAGATCAGAATGATCAAAGTTCAGTACATTCATAGCTTCAGGGTGATGCTCTCCATAATGCTGCTGCAGGTCTTCAAAGTTTGTGTAGTCAATGTAGCACTCAAGACAGCGGTACACTGCGCTGTGATCATTGGGATCCAGGATATACCGAAAGCTGAATTTAATATAGGGATGCATTCGCTGGTAGTGGGTGCTAACGCTCCTGGCTGATTTGTTGCTGAAATCACAGTGTTTACAATAGTAAAGCCTGCCAGAGTCACTGAACTCTGAATTCTCGTTGTTCTGATCAGTACCATACATGTTTGACTGGCTTCCCAGAACAGAGGCGTTAGGGCTCTGATGGTCCTTCATGCTGACAGAAGAGTAATAGTCTTCCTCATCTTCTGATAAAGTGAGCTCAATCTCTGCTCCATTGGTGGAATTGTAGTCATGCTGCATGCTTCTGAAGTTTGTCTCCTTCTGCGAGTCATTAGCCTCTCTGCCCCACATTTGCTGGGGTGCGTAAGAACTGGAAACCTCTATCATTGGTTCTGCTTGCTCTTCTTCTCTGTCTAACTCCACTTCTATCTCCACCTCATTGTCCTCCTCTTCTTCCTCGTCATCCTCTACATTAATCACAGCATCTTCTTGCTGTTTGTTTTGGTTGATTTTACTCTGCAGGTTGCTTGCTATTTCATCAATTCTAGTTCTCTTTTTCACTGGAGAGAGATCTAAAGGGAAATCATTTGACACCTTCCGAGGGGCCTTCGCAACAAAGTTATTTTTAGAAGAGAGCCCGAGGATGGAAGTTTGGCTCTTCTTCACTGTGCTGGCAGAGGGGTGAGCATCTGCCTCGCTCTCTTGTGGTGTGTTCGATGGTGGTCCATCGTATTTTGGCAAGTTGTCACAGAATGAATGCTTGTGCTGCTGATGAACTCTGAGGCCTTTCAAAGTTGTGGTGGAATAGTTGCACATTGTGCACTTGTATGGATGTTGCGAATGGGGCTGGGGTGACTGCTGTTGCTGCTGCTGTGGCTGCACTGGTTCCATCATCCCAGCTGACTTCCTGCCATTTATATTTCCACTCTCGTAAGACACTGTGCTGTCATTCAAAGAAGAGGCGATGCTTTCAGTCTGAGAGTTCATAGTGTCCCAGTCTGATGTTGTTCCTGTGTGACACTGCTTGTGGGCACCAAGCTTTAATGAACTCTTGCAGGTGAAAGGGCATTCATCACACTTGTACACAGCTGTCTTCCCAGACAGGTGGATGTTCTCAATGTGACGGGAAATGCTTCGGCGGTGCATCGTCAGGAAGGGGCAAAAAGGACACTGGAACCTGTTCATATACCTTCTAAAAGGAATCCCCTTTGTTTCCAATAGTTTGTTGCCATCAGATCCCATCAGCTGCTCTGCAGACATTCCTGAGGTCTGGTGATCCATGGAGTTCAAGCCATTCTCACTGTCCATTTCATTTAGCTCTTCATCTGAGCTGGAGTCATTTAGCATACTGCTTGTTTCCAGGTCAGCAGAAGAATTCGTCATATCAGCAATTCCATAGCGGGATCTGTCAGACAAATTAACCATGCCCGAGTTGTGAGGTGACTTAGGCTTCATTTGAGGGTAAGACACAGAAGAAAACTTGGAAGATGTAGAAGAGTTGGGCCTGATAAGGGAATTGCCCATAGAACTCCTGAAGTTTGAGACATTAGCATTCGACATCTCTCGTCCTGTTGTATTCATGGACATGTAATTAGAGTTTGGAGAGGCATTCTGGGCACCCTTACTCTGTACATCAGTTGCACCGGTTCCATCTTGCTGCTGCCTGAGGCTTGACAGTATTTTTACCATGCTGCGGTGCTTCTTCATCATGTGGTCACACCAGCGCTCCCTTCGAGGTGTCTGGTAGCTGCACCATTCACAGCAAAAGTTGCCCCTAGACTTTGTCAGGGGCTTGACCATGGATTCCAAAATGCTCCGCTCCACCACCTCTGCAGGCAGCTCCTTGCAGGGTTCCTGCACTGGCACAGAAGCAGATGTTGATTCAGACATAGCAGTGGCAGCAGCAGCAGGAGTTGCACTCTCTTTCAGGTTGCTTTTGTGGTACATTTTCTGGTGCTTAATAATCCTCGCACGCCTGGGTGACTTGTAGGTGCAGAACTGGCAACTGAAAACTTTTCCAAAGCCTTCATGCATCATGATGTTGTAACTTAGGGAGCTAGCAGTCGGTGGCCCCACTGAGCTCCCCCCAGACTGTGCTCCATGAACCTTGCGTGTATGCTCTATGAGGAGGTTTTTGGAACGGAAATAACGCACACAGAACTTGCACTGAAAAAACTTGTTGGTTGGTTTAGGGTTTGGAGCCATGTGCTGACCATAGAAAGTTTGGCTCTGGCTATAGTAACTTCCAGTCCCCATCTGACTTGTTGCATTTTGCCCTAAAATGAGAATTAAGGTGTATATGTAAATAAATAAAATCAAAAAAAGAGGCTTTTTCTTCACCCACCCTTTATGCATAAGAATGCAACCGCATCCTGAATAATCACATCAGAATTCCCTCACTTACTTCTGGTGAGATCTACGTATCTGGCAATGGTCAGAAAAATTACCATTATGCATACTGTCCACACGTATCCAACCATGGTGTACTGTTTGGGATAGATAAATTCCAAAATAATCTCCTTGGGGAAAAAAAGAAAGCTAGTACACTAATAACGTTGAAAATTTGGAGGTGTTTCATGGTAGCGAAGGACAACCATGAAAATCTGAAAGCCGAAAAGTAATACAAAGAAATACATGAAAAGCAGCTGGGGAAGAAAATCATCCTCTATGTCTGCATTTACAGAAAAACCAGTGGTCCGAACCAATGTGGATGAAGCTAGACATCTGCTTTGCTGACACAGCAATAAAGATAATGTTTGGGTTTTTTTAAAATCACATTAAAAGTAGAAACTAAAACACACTGAAATAAGCCATACATAAAATAGGGGTTAGAGCTGAGATCTTATGAGTTGAGATCAATCTTAGAGTTGAGATTTACCTGCTATGTCATCTGCAATTGTAAATTCATCCTTTACAGAAGAAAATTCCACCTCAGTCTGGTTGCTAGCATTCATGGAACCAGACCTTGGCTGGTTAGGACTTTCCTCAGATACATCAGTTGGCTGTAGAAAAGCTGTATGAACATCCTGAATGTGAGCTTTTAGGTCTTCATAAGATGGAGCTCGAAAATCACAGCCATCACACTGCAGGACCTCCATGGTTCAGGGATGATCTTTTACATTAGAAAATTCTACAAGAAAAACAGGGGAAGGAGAGAAGAAGAAAGAGATACGTTTTACAGCAATGCCATTGTAATGAATCCTGAAAATAGGTAATACCAAGCTTATGATGACTCAGTCATTTCCAGAGTTTCTGCAAATAATGAGGTGTAAAACTCAACCTTTGCTTACCATAGGTGGAGGCATCAATTCAGATTCACATAAAGTCCTACCTAAGTAGCTCACAAGTTGCTGACTCGACACTACAAATAGCCAACTTTCTGACAGGCAACTATTGATTCAACGGACTTTGTCCTCTTGGCTTTTCCATTACACAGGATAGGGCTGCTGTTCAGAAGTTTGTCTTGTTCAAAGACCACAACCTATATGCTAAAGAAAGAGTACATTACTCCCAGGCATACAATGGAATTTACACGCAGAAGACAGTGCCTTCTGCCTTTATGAAACCCACTCTAACCTTCCTGTAAGTTGCCAAGTCCTGCCTGTTTCACTACCATAGATCAAAAGCCTTCATGGGAAGAAACCTACCTTTCTTCTCAACATCCTGTCAGTCCTTGATGTTGGTGGAAAACCTAGACAAAACTGCAAGATGAGACGTAGCTCCAAGAACCCAAGGTAGAATGCTTCGCTCTGCCCTCCTTCCACCAAGCTTTGTAAGGGCACCTCCAGTCTTTGTTAAAATGTTTACAGTTTCATTTTAGTCTATTCTGGGGACATGACCTTTGTGCGTTTGCAGTCTGGGGGAAGAGGGCTGGTGCTAGAGAGGGACAGCAACAGTAGTAGTAATACTGCAAAAGTACAATGGAAACAGGAGTTACAAAGACTCAAGAGACATCATTACTTCCTTGATTTACCCAAAAGCCCTGCATACCTTGCAGTACAAAGCAACATAAGATACGGCAACACGAAGTGTGGTGGTTCAGCTTGTAATGGATCAATCCTGCAACAGAGAGTTGCATGTTTCTGCACTACCATGAAGGAGACATGAAGCACATGCAAGACATAGCCTTAGACCCTCCTGCCCTGTGCAGTACTTACACACAAAAGCAACCTTCCTTTTTTAATACAGGAATTACTTCTTTAAGCTTCCATGTGCTGCACTGGGGAAGGATGATAAACTAGGTGTTTCAGAGGTCCAAGGCACAAGGGCAACCCAAAGCACTGAAAATTCCATGCGTTTATTGTATGTGGAGTACAAAGCTACTTCCACAGCAAGGAGAAAGCTCCAAAACACTAGGACACAGAAACAAGAGAGGGTACTGCATCAGGATTTTATAAGAAAGAATGCTTCTTCTGATAGACTGCTAAAATAAACTTCTAGCAAGTCAAATTCTGGACAGTCTGAGCACAAAGGCTCTCCACATATTTACCTACGTTTCTCTGCAGGCTGCACTATGTCCTTTCCCCCCACTCCCTCCCACCACCAATAGAGAAAATGAACGCTGCACCAGCTTCTTTTCAGCTAACAAAGTTACAATAATCGAGATACTCAAGCTTTTATGTGCAAGCACCAGACCAAATTGTGTGGAAGAGGTTGCTATCTGCTCTGGATCAAATTACAGCAGTGAGTGAAGCCCCACCCCACCGTCTCCTTTAGCACAGTCCATTAGACCTGAAAACAAATTTTTCCATGGAGCAGACGACTCCTGCATTTAGAGCACTTCACAGAAAAGCAGATCATCCAGTTTTCACTACCCATCCCCCAAGCTTAGTCCTTTCATCTCAGCCAAACAAGCCACAGCTCTTCTGAATGTGTTTATCACACTTCCAAGAGATATGAGCCCCTGCGTCACTGAAGCTTTAAGACTCACTAAGCTGCCCTAGTCCTCTGAGCTTTGGGAGCAGCCATTTTAGCTCAGACAACTCCTGCACTCAGAGGCTCAGAGCTTCTCGCCTGTGCACAACATGGCCTCACTTATCTCAGCTCCATCTCAAGCACACCAGGCTTTTTCTTTCCCCCCTCCCCCCCCTTTTTTTCCTCCTCCTGCTTGGGTGATGTTTGAAAAATCAGCATCCCCAGAACACATCTCCCCTTCTCCTCCATGACTTGCCCCCCAAGCCATGTCGCTGCTGTCCCCCTGCACTGTCCAAGCAGCACCTTCCCTTCCTGAGCAGATTGCCGGCAAGCATCTCCTAGGGTTGGTTCCCCTGTCCCATGGATGACAAACGTTAGGGTTCGTTCCAGAAACAGAGCATTACAGCATCAAGACACTGGTCCAAACTGTCCTACAGGCAGAGGCAACACACAGCTGAGCCTCCCAGGAGGATTCATCACCAGCCAGGCTGTCTGCATCAGCAAACCCTGCCAGCAGACACACCCTTCACACAAAGGCTGTAGCTATGCCTTTTAAGAGAGGTTCTCTGAAAGCTCCATTGTGTACAACAGAGGAAAAACAACACACACACAAATCTCGCTCTTTCCCCCCTCACGCGTCGTCGTGTCGTCGTCCCCCGTCCCCGTCC
>NW_009259178.1:1061276-1072244 GCF_000687185.1 Egretta garzetta | reverse complement strand
GCAAAACTTCAGACCCTTTAAACACACCACCACAAAACACTTTCAGCTCTCTTTTGGAAACTTCAGGCCAGCTCACAAAATAGAAAACCAGAAAGGAAAGCAAACCTGAGGTTATGAAAAAAAGATAATCCTGGCAGCTTCAAGAGGTAAAAACCACCACCACCCCCATCTCCAGCAGTCAGAATACACTTTTGCTTGGAGAGAGTATCCTCAAGGATGCTGGTTGCTGTCTAGGCAGTCTAAACCAATAGTCCCCTTCTGCTACAAATCAGAAGGAAGAGTTGAGAGATTGTTAATAGCTGCTGATTACAAAACCTGATGGAGACTTTCTAATGGGTTCCAGCTTGAATCTCAGCAGGATATATTATCACAAAGGCAGCACCGAGTCAGAGAAGAGGTTAATCTTACTGCAGCTATGAGGAACAAACATCAGGTACAGCTGAAAGGACTTCAAATGTTTTCACCATGCATCACACTGAAAGCAGGATGAAGCATTTTCTAAGGAATTCTGCTCTACCGTTTCCACATTTTTCTTTAAAACTCAGGCATTGCACAAAGGTGAAGAAAACACAAACTGCTGGTTTGAGCTTATATATCAAAAGAAATACAATGTGTGTCTTTCTCTCTTCTTTTCTGCCTGCATGGGATATGGAATTCGGAGACCTACCCACCAGCAAAGAGCATTTTCAAGTGCAGATGTTAACACACTGGCAAGACACACACCCCATGCAAAGGAGACAAAGCAAGATTTGCACATTTCCATCGTGACCAGCTAAGGCAATGCATTCCACAATCCTTTAAAATTTCAAAGAGCACAATAGGAAAATTTAGAGGAGAATGGAGGTGGAGTGAGAGAGGAGTCACCAAATCCACTAACTAAAAAACAGCACAGGAAGTCTGAAAAAAAAACCCAAAACAACCAAACACAACCACCATGAAATGAATCCATAAATCCCACAAGCCCTCTAACATATTCACAACCAATCTCTTGAGACCACATTGCCCACAGATGTGACTTCTAAAATACCCTTACTAATGTGATGCTAACCTCACCAAACAGAGTATTAAAATGCCATTGTCTGACTAATTTGCATTTACAACCTCTTCTTAAAATATATGGCTTTAATGCTTAATATGGAGAAGAGGTATTCTCATTTTCCTTATGAGCAGAAAGCTTCCAAGGCATTGGGCAAAAGAGATTCTCAAAGCCACAGTTTTAAATACCCAAGGTGACATCTCAAATTGTCGTTGACATCCTGCCCTACACTTACAAATGCATGAGAACATCAGAGACACAGTTGCATTAGATTTCTAGGTTTTTAAAAATCCAAAACAAAAGATAATTGTGCTTGTTGAACAACAGTCATTACAAAATTTGGCAGGAGCCGAAGCAGTACAAATCATTATGTTTAAGTTTGGTTTTAAGGCTTCAAAATACAAAATTAATTATGAAGCCCAAGGCACTGACCTCAAAATTGAGCTTCTGTGGTTTCACTACCCATCCATTATATTTTGAGATGGAGTCAGCAGACCTTCTAGTAGTTAAGAATATGCACATGCACAACCACAACTGAAAAGGTCAGTCAGACCACACACACTATGTGAACTTCAACTCAGTATTCATAACTTTGCCTGTAAAACAAATCTCCAGTTCTCCAAGCCCTCCTTCGGTCAGATGATCAGAGAGCCATCTTCATCTCTACCTCATACACAACAGGTTGCACACAGAGCTTTTACTTTATTCTGTGCCAAGGTGCTGAAAGTAATTTCTTCACCAGAAGGGTTGTCAAGCACTGGAACAGGCTGCCCAGGGAAGTCGTTGAGTCACCATCCCTGAAGGCATTTAAAAGACAGGTAGATGTGGCCCTTAGGGACATGGTTTAGTGGTGGACCTGGCAGTGTTAGGTTTACGGTGGCCTCAGTCTTAAAGGTCTTTTCCAAACTAAATGACTCCATGATTTTATAATTCTATGATGTTACACACCCCCATCATACTGGCAGAAATACTGCCAAGCCCCGTTCAACTGGACAGTGTACCCCTGAAGATGAAGCGTGTGCTGGGGCCCAGAGGGCACCCACAGGCCTTGCTCTTCCTCAACAGCCCTCCTGGGGCTCCCCCACTGCCCAGGATCCCATTTCACCCCCTGGTGTCATCAGCCCTCACCCCAGCAATGCTGCAGCAGGGCTGGTGTCCAGCTCCCAGGCCAGGCCTGCAGCTGGTCCGGGCCCCAGGGAGGTTCCCAATGCCTGGGGCTGCGGCTGCCCCTCAGCCTGCCCTGCTCCCAGGGCCTGGCCTGACAGGCCCTGGCCTGCCTCTCCCTGGGGAGCCTCAGCGGCTTCTATCCCGCGCACTGGGTCAAAGCAGATAGATTAGCATGAACAAAACATCTCAGCAGAGGCTGGAATCACACACCAGAGTCATCTTTTTCCTTCAGAACACACAGGAAAAACTTCAGTGTTGGCCTGATCTCCCCACCGCCTTTTTGTTGCTGTTGGAGATCCACCTACCAGAAATAAACTACCAAACACTATGGCAATGTGATTCACAAGCAACTAATTACAGACATGACAGGTTTTCAAAATTCCCACGAGTAACACCGCAGGCATTTTTCCCTGCCAAAGAAGCCTGGGTTTTATGAGGCACCAGTGCTACAGCTGTGGTGAGGACCTTCCAGCCATGCCACCTGGGCTCCCAGCCAGGTTCAGCTCACATACGATGGAGCTGCTGCTGTGATGTCCTTGGGTTTGGGGTTGGTTTGCCCCCTTTTTTTTTTTTTAAATGCTTTTTATAACATAAGATCACAACAGGGAAAATGAGAATTAAACAAGCAAAATCTTAGGAGCAATGCAAAAATTTATACATTTGAGAAACTGGAAACCTGAAGGCTATTCTAACTGGAGGAATCCAGCCTCATCTTCCATTTCTTAAAAAACCCACCATAATTAATGAGGAATTCAAATAATAAATTCAACTCTCAACTACAGTCAGGCAAACCTACTCAAGTCATGGGTCTTTTTCAATGACCAAATTCCAGTCAAACTACTGGGCTTCTTGGTCCTCTGAGGGTTGTCTTTGGAGTTACACCTCCAAGCTGGTATAAAAATAAACTAAACTGAAATACCACTTCTTTTTTCACTTTTTTTTTTTTTTTTTAAATTTGATAGAACTGTTTTTTGATAGAACTCCACGGTTTGGGTTGCAACTGTCCAATATACTTTGTGGTTCATATTTTCATGTAAAGGACTTATGGTAAAATTTTATCACCAGTTACACCTTTTATTATCAAGATCTGCATACTGATGTCCAGTTTTGGGTCATTTATTACATTTTGAAACTCAACAGTTATACCCATGAGAGAAATACATCAGCTGATACATGTGATCCTGTCGCCCATTTCTTCCAGTAAAATTTCTGTACATGGAAATATGTATTACAATGTAAGATACTTCGAGGAAAGAACTTCTATTAGAGGTGCATTACCACTCAGGAGTAAAAACAACGATCTAAATTCAGCAGAGACAGACTGATTTTTTTCCTAAAATGTACTTATTCAGCCACCTGGAAGACTTTTTGACCCAGAAGTGGGTCCAGGTCAGATTCCACCACAGGAGGTCTTCCTACTACACATTCTTTGTACATTATATTCCAAACTTTTCAGAAATCTCCTGGTCACAGAAAACAAGATGACCAACTTTGTTGATCCTTATACAGTTACTATTTACTTATGTTCCTAAATACACTCATTCACTTAACATACCTAATACCATACTATGGATCACTGTAAAGCTGCCACATAGCCTGCAAAATCTTCTACAACTTGAAGTAAATACAAACCATGTTACTCTTAAAGCTTGTGGAAGAGACGCTGCACGGTGCCAAGAGCTGCCAGAAGCATAGATGGGGTTTTCAGTTCAAGAAGAGAACAAGGATTCACAGAACCTCTGGTTATTTTTCTTTTGGGGAACTTAAACACATAAATGCCCTGAAACAGGTCCAAATGATGAATACAGTGCTATCAGCGCAACTGGTTCTCCAAGACTATGACTTTTCAAAAAATGGAAAAAAAAGCCTAAAACAAACAAACACCAAAAAACCCCAAAACAAAACAGAAAAACATGGTGCTTAGTTATTGAACATTGAAGCATATTAGCCATGTCACTGTAAGACCCTAGAGGAATAAAGGCACACCATGGATTTTACAAGGAGGTAAGAAAGAAAGGAGAATCAGGTAGGAGCACAACGTCAGCTTCTGCGAGGTATCTTAAGGAAAAGACTGCAGTCCCCAGCCTCAAGCAGACACAGCAAACTGACAGTTACCTCACTGCAGAAACCAAAATCTTCCCTAGCAAGGAAGACAAAAGTCCAAGATAGAATACTTGATCTTACACCCACATGTGACTTGCAAGGAAATCAAATCAAAGACAATTCAGATATATGTAACCAAACTACAAAGAGCATCAGGCTGGATTTTTACCGATTCAAGCTACCTAAATGCTGACCATTCCTTCTCCATTTCACAGAATCACACAGAATCACAGAATGGCCAGGACTGGAAGGGACCTCAGCAGATCATCTAGTCCAACCCCCCTGCTAAAGCAGGTTCACCCAGAGCAGGTTGCACAGGACATCATCCAGGCAGGCTTCGAAGATCTCCAGAGAAGGAGACTCCACAACCCCCCTGGGCAACCTGTTCCAGTGCTCTCTCACCTTCGAAGTAAAGAAGTTCTTCCGCATATTCAGCTGAAACCTCTTATGTTTCAGGTTGTGCCCATTGCCCCTTGTCCTGTCACTGAACACCTCTGAGAAGAGTCTGGCTCCGTCCTCATGACATCCACCCTTAAGATATTTGTATGTGTTGATGAGGTCCCCTCTCAGTCTTCTGTTCTTCAGGCTGAACAAGCCCAACTCTCTCAGCCTTTCCTCATAGGGAAGATGCTCCAGTCCCCTCATCATCTTTGTTGCCCTCCTCTGGACTCTCTCTAGGAGTTCCTCGTCTTTCCTGAACCTGCCTCATGGTCAGCTTGACGTCCACTAGGACTCCCAGGTCCCTCTCAGCAGAGCTGCTTTCCAGCAGGTCATCCCTGTACTGGTGCATGGGGTTCAACCTCCCCAGGTGCAGCACTCAACACTTGCCCTTGTTGAACTTCATCAGGTTCCTCTCTGCCCAACTCTCCAGCCTGTCCAGGTCCCGCTGAATGGCAGCGCAGCCTTCCGGCGTATCAGCCACTCCTCCCAGTTTTGTGTCATCAGCGAACTTGCTGAGGGTACACTCTGTCCCCTTGTCCAGGTCATTGATGAACAAGCTGAACAAGACTGGGCCGAGTACTGAGCCCTGGGGAACTCCACTAGCTACCGGCCTCCAACCGGACTCTGCCCCGCCTATCAGAACCCTCTGAGCCCTGTCATTCAGCCAGTTCTCAATCCACCTCACTGTCCACTCATCCAACCTACACTTCTTGAGCTTCCCTAGGAGGATGTTATGGGAGACAGTGTCAAAAGCCTTGCTGAAGTCAAGGTAGACCACATCCACTGCTCTCCCCTCATCTACCCAGCTGGTCATGCCATCATAGAAGGCTATCAGATTGGTCAGGCATGATTTCCCCTTGGTGAATCCGTGCTGGGTACTCCTGATGATCTTCTTTTCATCTACTTGCTTGGAGAGGACACCCAGAATGAGTTGTTCCATCACCTTTCCATTTCCATCACTTTCATTTCTCATGAATAATGTCTCTTCTCCCTCTTTCTTTGGGCTCCTGAAGTGTACATATAATATATGTTCTTTTTTTAAAAATACATGAAGAAGCCATTTAAATGACTGAAGGATACTTTCAGACTTCAAACTTTTAAAAACAAAAGCAGACTGCAAATAAAATGCCACACCTTAATTAAAAGACAAATTGAAAGAGAGTCATACAAAGTATGATTCTGACTTTCTTTGTCTTCCTTACCTGAAGGTTAGCTGTGAGGCATTACATGGTACAGAGCATGGGCAGCTGAGCCCTAGGATGAAGAACTTTGCCTATGAAAAGGCTCTCAAATATTAAATGCTTTTGCCTCCAAGCAAGACTAGAATGGGTTTTTCAGATCTTCTGAATTACTTTCCTGGCACACAATTAATCCCTGCAGAAATCAAAAATACTCTAAATATATGTGAGAATCTAAACAACTAAATGGTCAGAGCAGGACTTCTTCCCTTCTTAAGTATGGCAGGTACTTAATTTACAGCACAAAAGTAGTTGTGGAGGTGCAAACACAAACACACACACAATTTTGTCAAGTTTTCCTGTGGTTCACCAGAGTCAATAAACAGAATACTGCTTTGGCCATAAGGAAGAAATTTTTTACAATGAGGGTGGTGAAACACTGGACTGGGTTGCCCAGAGAGGTCGTGGAGTGTTTCCATCCCTGGAAACATTCAAGGTCAGGTTGAATGGGGCTCTGAGCAACCTGATCCAGTTGAAGATGTCCCTGCTCATTGCAGGGGGGTTGGACTAGAAGACCTCTAAAGGTCCCTTCCAACCCAAAGCGTTCTATGATTCTATGGCTCTATGTGTTACAAGAGGATGCAACAACAATTTTACTAGGAAGGGGGAGAATTTTGGTCAGATAGATAGGCTCTTTTTTTTTTACGGAATAAACTTAAATTTACTTTCCTACCAGAAGGTGAAGAAGAGGAAAAAAATGAAAGCACACAAAAGGCATTAAAACATTTTCCTAGTCAAAATCTGTAAAGAAAATACCTGTTTAAACCCTTCCAGGATTTAAGAGGAAGATGGAACAGCATAGGGCAGAGAGTAGAAATGTGGTCTGCCACTTGGTTCCCATACAAAATGTGCATAGAAATGAGCCTAGTCATCCACCTGACTGGCACAACTCAACCCCTCAATGCCCTTCTGCATATACATACGTGTTCAAGAGGCAAGTGGGCTGGCCCAACCTTGGAAAACATATCAGGGCCAAGCAACTTGGCTTTTGTACCTTGCTCCTTAGTGCTCCCCACACGGCATAATGCAACTGAAAGCAGTGGGTCTGGGGTTTCTAATTTCCAGTCAAAATGCATTGTTCATTACCTCAAGAAATCCAGTTCCTGTGAGTTAAGAGAAGTGCAGTCCCCTGCGCAGCTGGACTTGGGAGAGGAAGATGTCAGTAGGTGGTGCTGAAGAACACAGGAGCACTGTGCCTGGGTACTCCAGAAACAACCAAATTCCTTCTCATGCATTACAAATAACACCTTCTAACAGCTCTTTACACAGGATGCATTACCAGCCTCACCCTGGAAAGAGCAGGGGGAGGAGCAGGGTCCTCAGCCTGGCATAACCCCAGCAAAGATCTCTGTCAGAGCTGTTACGAAGGGGGTCCTGCCAGTAGCAAATCAGTACAACAAACTCAACCACACACTCTGCCACACCATGAACTGAGTGGGAAAGAGCAAAGCTGTGACTGAAGACAGAAGAGATTATCTCCTGATGGCCATCTGCCCTTAAATGAACCCTTAAACAGACTTGCACAGCCTGCAGCGCTTTTAAAAGTAATCTTGCCATTCACCCCGAACTACCTGCTCTATTCCATGGTCACTTAGAGTGCTGTAGCTGGTGAGCTGCAAGCATGGTTTAGAGAGGACCAATGTTAAGCTTGCAAGGAGCACGGTGTTTTTACAGAGGCTAAATACAGCTTATAAACTGGTGACAGAGCTAAACCATGGGAACACATGAACTGCTGGATTATTTTAGGGGCCACAGAATTTTAATCTTAGAGATCCGAGATTAGACCAGCCAACACAGCTGGTTCAGAACACAAGCAGGCACTCTCAGTGTGGTCACAGAGGTGGAAATCAAGTCACCAGCATTCAGAAACCACAAATGCCAAGGGCAAAGCTCTGCTTTGGGACTACTACTGAAAACTGTCTTCAAGAAGGCAAAATAAAAAGAGATTTATCACCATCTTGAAAAATGGATGTGAAAAGATGCTTTGCTGAACACATGTTCCTCCTTCAAGTGCAGAGACTGGGCCTATGTCATAGCAGTGGTGACAGAGACTGAACTTGGCTGTCGAGAGGAGCAATCTTTCAGCCAGAGATCACTTCCATAATACAGCACCCTGTTTGGTAGACAGTGAAGACTCTCTAAGTAAGAGAAATTTGCAAGGCAGTCAGGAACCAAAGAAACATTGCGTGGATCAGATCCAAACAAGTGAAAGCCCTCTGCCTGCTTTTCAACACCAATATGAGCTCAGCTTAGTAAGGACCCTGGGTAATGATACAGCCTTCTCCCTCAGTCTATCCTGAGATCTTACATGATCCAGAGGTACTCCTTTAAAGGGTTAACCCCATGCAGGAAACATGTGGAGGGGTATCAAAAAGGGCATTAAGAGGAACAGGTGTAACCCTGTAAAACCAGAGCACCCCAAGTCATGTTTTGTACCAGCAAACACAGCTGAACAGAACAACACATCACCTTATTCAGACCCACCTCCTGCACAACTCTCATTATAAAGCAGGATCCATGGCTGGAACCCTACTGGAGGACAAGAAAACACTGAATAACAGTCTAAAGATTGTTCTGCTTTCCCAGTCTACTCCTCAGAAACACTTGTTTGAGGAGCTCCACTGACATCTTAGCTATTTTAACACCGCCTTTGTCTCCAGCTATCACTCCCCTTCCCCCAAGCTTCCTGCTATATTTGACATTTGCTGGGCAGCAAGCAGAAGCCTCTCTGTCAGCCAGTTCATTTCCTCAGGTAATACAAATCCATCACTGACCCATTTATAATGCCAGACAGAATACATAGTTTTATTTGCCCACTGACTCACTCACAGTATGGCAGCCAGCATCACTGCCCCAGGTAGAAGAATATATACTTTTCCAGTACTCGACAGATCTCAGACCAGTGATTACTACTAGGCTGCCACCCTTCCCAAAAGATCATTTCCACCTCTGCAAGTGAAGACGCTCTTGGGATGGTGGAGCAAGATGCCACTCCTATTACAATGCTGGTCCTACCACTGATGGCTGTAAAGTAATACTGTTGAAAAGGAGGAACTAGTTGCAGCTAACATGTATGTTGTCCAAAATACTTTACTTTGTCCCAAATAACATTATATATATGTACATTCCATTGGATTATGTGTTCAGATGGAATATATACACCCTGGAATGCAATATCCTGCATCCAAATGAGAACCTTGCTTCTTTCACTCCCCCTTCAAACTCCATCTCCATCCACTTGGTCTTTCCAGGAAACAAGATTTTGCAGTTGGTGTAATGTATAAAGCCCAAGCACAAAATATTTAAATTAGCATATTGGCTCAATCATCATCATTTGTATGATATGCAGATAGCAGACAGTCCCTAGAAGAAACTAAGTAGAACATTTACAATGCACTTCAAAGGGGGGGCAGAGGCGGGGCAGGGGGGGATATGCAGAGAGCAGCCAGTCCCTAGAAGAAACGAAGTAGAACATTTGCAATGCACTTCAAAGGGGGGGCAGAGGCGGGGCAGGGGGGGAAGGGGGGAGGAAGAATTCAGAGTGATCCTAGGATTATAGATCACAATATTTATTAATTGACCAAGGTTAATGGAAGTTTTCCAGCCAGAAAGTGTTTGGATCAGAGGCATTAGAAACTAATGCATTAAAAACAGCAAAAAGCTGCTATTCCCAGTGTATAAAAGAAACACACTTTGTTATGCAGGTAATAATTAAGAACTCATTAAGAACAATCTCCCTCATGAAAAAAAAACCCCAACCTCTTGTTAACCTTATTTCTCATCTTTCCAATAATAAACAGTCCTTTCCCCTGACTACTCTGGACATACTCAAATTAAGGAGAAAACTATTATTAAAGCTGAGTTGTATCAAAAGTGGTAAGACGTTGAAGTTCCTAATGGAGTTCTTTTGTCCTAGTTTAATCCTTTTCTGCTTTAAAGAAGCTGTTTGAGGGTCAGCCACTAATTTCTCCTTCCTCCTCCTAAGAAATGCCCGAACAGGAAAGGGGCCATAAAGAAGAAAGAATAACTCAAGAAGCTGGCGGTTAAGGGACTAGACAGGTGTACTCTTTGCTGGGTAAAAAACTGGCTGGATGGCCAAGCCCAGAGAGTTGTGGTGAATGGAGTTAGATCCAGTTGGCGGCCGGTCACAAGCGGTGTCCCCTAGGGCTCAGTTCTAGGGCCGGTCTTGTTTATATCAACGATCTGGACAAGGGAACTGAGTGTGCCCTCAGTAAGTTTGCAGATGACACCAAACTGGGTGGGAGTTTCAATCTGCTCGAGGGGAGCAGGGCTCTGCAGAGGGACCTGGACAGGCTGGGTCGGTGGGCCGAGGCCAACGGTATGAGGTTCAACAAGGCCAAGTGCCGGGTCCTGCACTTTGGTCACAACAACCCCATGCAACGCTACAGACCTGAGGATGAGTGGCTGGAAAGCTGCCTGGTGGAAAAAGACCTGGGGGTACTGGTTGACAGCTGGCTGAATATGAGCCAGCAGTGTGCCCAGGTGGCCAAGAAAGCCAATGGCATCCTGGCTTGTATCAGGAATAATGTGGCCAGCAGGAGTAGGGAAGTGATTGTGCCGCACCTTGAATAGTGTTCAGTTTTGGGCCTCTCACTACAAGAAAGACATTGCGTTGCTGGAGCATGTCCAGAGGAGAGCCACAAAGCTGGTGAGGGGTCTGGAGCACAAGTCTTATGAGGAACAGCTGAGGGAACTGGGGTTGTTTAGCCTGGAGAAGAGGAGGCTGAGGGGAGACCTTATCGCCCTCTACAACTCCCTGACAGGAGGCTGTAGCAAGGTGCGGGTCGGCCTCTTGTCCCTGGACGAAAGGATGAGGGGAAGTGGTCTGAAGTTGCACCAGGGCAGGTCTAGGTTAGACATTAGGAAAAATTTCTTCACAGAAAGGGCTGTCAGGCACTGGAATGGGCTGCCCAGGGAAGTGGTCGAGTCCCCATCCCTGGGGGTATTTAAAAGATGGGTAGA